>NC_135655.1:7443298-7743298 GCF_964188315.1 Podarcis muralis
GAATTCTGCCAGTCATCTCTGCCAGTCCCATGTAGTCGATCACCTTCGTCTGCCATTCTTCCAACGTGGGTAGTATTAGCGTATAATATTAGCAGGGCTGTGGCTATCATTAAGGGACCCTGCACTCCCGAATTTGCACATTATCAGGATTATCAAAAAGGATAGGGCTGACCACAGCTCAGAAGCTCCTTACCACCCAAAATCACGCCAAGTACGCTGACTTAGTCATTTCTCAAATGCCAGTGCTGTGGAGGTGGTATTCCTTGAACACCAGGCTCTGAAAGCTCGGTTATTTTAGGATAAAGCTTTGTTTTCTCATCATCGGGATGAGGCAGCCAGCCACCCGTAGCTTCCCAGACAAGTCGTACGCTGCCTAAAGCCTGAGAGATGCTGCAAGCCATATGGTCCTTGGGAAAGCTCATGGCTGTTGGAACCAGGTTAACTCCTTCCATGCAGAGACCTTGCCCTTCACGGTCCAGTTGATAACCTGGCAATCTTTGCGTGGCCAGCTGGTGCAAGGCTGTGTGGCAGGTGTCTGCACCACAGGTGATAATTGAGAGCCAATATATATGCATATGTACAAGAGGCCTGACATGTAATATGGCAAAACACATTCCCTGAAAATCTAAGCAGCAGCAGCTCTAGGGTCTACAAGCAGCTATTTGGCGCATGCCCATGAACAAGTAGATAATGAACATACTCTTCAAGAGGCCTCTTTTTAGCCTATATTTAATGACAAGGGTCCACCAAACCTCATGAATTATTCACCCCTGTCCCGTCAGATACCGAGAACACCCGCCTTCCACCTGGCCCTTATATCCAGAAAGCAAAGCAAGTGAGCATTATTTTAAGGCTTCCATATACTGTAAATTCCATCCTGCTCTAAGATACTGAAAACAGATAATGCGACAACAGCCCAACACATGCACCTTAAGATTCTAGTCTGTTTTATCTCCATCCCTTTCTGTATAACAAGGCTGGAGTTAGCCTTTTTAAAAAAAATCCCCCAAGCTCAGGTAGGTAGCTGTGTTGGTCTGACGCAGTCGAAATAAATTAAAAAATTGTCCAGTAGCACCTTAGAGACCAACTAAGTTTGTTCTGAAGACAGGAGTGCCTGGCGTGCTCTGGTCCATGGGGTCACGAAGAGTCGGACACAACTAAACAACAACAACAAAGTTTGTTCTGGGTATAAGCTTTTGTGTGCCAGCACACTTCTTCAGTTACACTGTGTATCTGAAGAAGTGTGCATGCACACAAAAGCTTATACCCAGAACAAACTTAGTTGGTCTCCAAGGTGCTACTGGACAATTTTTCATTTATTTATTCCCGAAGCTCAGTTGGTTAGAGCATGGTGCTGATTAACACCAAGGTTGCAGGTTCGATCCCTGTATGGGACAGCTGCATAGTTCTGCAGAGCAGGGGGTGGGCCTAGATGATCCTTAGGGTCCCTTCCGACTCTACAATTCTGTGATATAAAATCACACAATACCTACCTGGATATTGAACCTGAGGCCTTCTGCACGCAAATTAGATGCTCTGGCCCATCACTCTCCCTTCCTTAAAATGCACCAATTCCCCATGTTTCATTTCAGCTGGGGCTGAGCATTAAAGGCTTAAGCCGGGGATAGACTCCTACATGTGGAGGGCCACAGGTTTCCTAACCTCCATCAGCCCTGCCCCATGAGCCATATTGGCTGGGGCTGATGGAAGCTGGGAGTCCAAGAACATCGAAAGAGCATGCATCAGGTTCTCCGTAGACCAAACGCTCATCATTTCACTACACTTGTACCTTCCCTTTGCTAGCCTGGCCCACTGACGTCCACCACTCCACTCATTGTGTTAAGGCTTCAGGAACTCCACCCCACAGGCACCCCTAGGCACCCTTTTAAACTGCACCCTCACCCCAGCTTCCCCATCCAGAAGGGTGCTTTGTTTTTGCTGCCGCTTTGCTTGCTGTTCTCACAGGGCTGCAGAAATTAAAGCAGCGAAGCGAGCCAGTATAATAATTTCTCCCCGTGTTCCCGTTTGATCTCTTTGGGGTATTATTGAGCATTTTACATAATAATCCTTTTAATAGAAGTGATAGGCAGCTTAACGCAGTGTGAGGTCACCCACACTAGAAGAGTGAGACTGGTATTAGTTAATCACCAGAAGAGAGAAAATGAGGACTTTGATCAGAGAAAGAGATTTGCCACACTCTTAAAAGCTCCTACCTGATCAAGCCAGGAATATTTCATAGGAGGGGAGCCAAGAGAAACAGAATATAGGCTATTGTGAGAGATTCAGAGCAAGTTGCCGTTGTAACAGTGATGGCAGCCAAGGCAGATTGATTCTGTGTGTGAAGTTGACAGAGCAGGCGAGAGTTGGAACTTCAAAGGTCCTTTTCATAAGCATTGGACATGAGGCAGACTTTAGTATCTTCAGAATCTTTGTATTTTCCACCCCTATATTTTTTTAAGCCCACAAAGTTTCTAGTCCTTAGGTTTTGCTAAAATTGGCAAATACCACTGATATGGTATCTAAGAACCTGTCAGAGGCCTCGTGCCTTATTTCCCAAAGCCCAGTGTCTCACTTACATGGCTTTGGAAAGGCAGCATGAGGGCTGGGGGTGGGGAGTCAAGTTTTGGTCTTGCTTCTCCCTTGCAACTAGGTAGTGTGCAGCTCACAGATTCCGTGTCAAAGTACTCTTACAGCTCACTTGGTAGGAAAAGCTGGGACGCCCTGTCCTAGAGGATCTGCCCACCCTCCATCCCTTTCTACTTGTATGTGTTAAAAAGGTAAAGGTACCCCTGCCCGTACGGGCCAGTCTTGACAGACTCTAGGGTTGTGCGCCCATCTCACTTAAGAGGCCGGAGGCCAGCGCTGTCCGGAGACACTTCTGGGTCACGTGGCCAGCGTGAGAAAGCCACATCTGGCGAGCCAGCACAGCACACGGAAACGCCGTTTACCTTCCCGCCAGTAAGCGGTCCCTATTTATCTACTTGCACCTGGGGGTGCTTTCGAACTGCTAGGTTGGCAGGCGCTGGGACTGAGCAACGGGAGCGCACCCCGCCGCGGGGATTCGAACCACTGACCTTTCGATCGGCAAGCCCTAGGCGCTGAGGCTTTTACCCACAGCACCACCCGCGTCCCCCTGTATGTGTTAAGTTCTTGAAATAAAAAGAAAAGCTCTGCGCTGAGAATTGGTGGAAGCTGCATCTATGCTGCGCTAAGTTTTCAGGAAGAATTGTCAGAAAAGTGGATTTCCTAAAGCCCTGGATTCCTCTCCTGCTGAATCTTTCTCCTTCCACATTTTCCATTCCTCATCATCCAGCCATCCCCTTTCAATCTCCTTACATGAAGACAGGGAACAGCTAGCAACAAAGCTGCACCAATATATATTGCCAGTGGCCTGGTTCACACATTATGCTAAGCCATGGTTTGACCATGAGTTGCCCCACAGACGATAAAAACAAACCATGGCTTGTTTCTGCATTGTTTAGCTTGTTTTCTAACTGCTCTTACCTACTGCCTTTGTAGCTTGGTAAGCATTATGGGTGCAGTGGCCAAAAAACACACCCTTAAGGATGCTGTGTTCACACGTTAACACCAGCCGTACTTAAAGCAAACAAAGTTTTGTAAAACAAGATACCATGGTTTCAGATAATGTTAAACAGATCAATAGCTAAGTGGCTGGGCAGGGTTTAATAAAGTATGGCTTAGTGTTGTTTTTTAACTAGGCCAACAGAGGCAGCCCAAGGATGGCATATACTCTGGGAACTCATCTGACGTAAGGCTTCCTCTTTTGCACAAGAAGAAAGTTAACAATGCAGAGTGTCACAACACCTAATTCCCATGAGACTGGATTTGTCCAAATTATGCCACACAGACTTCAGTTTTACATCAAACTTTCTGGACGACTCTATTCCTCATTTGACCAAGATTTGACTGCTAGTATTTCTGGGTGTTTGTAAATGTGTGCACTTGTAGGGGTAATTTCTACCCAACTGACACCCAGCTAGGAAAGACCCACCTGATCAGCCCCTCCCACCAGGTTACCGCAGCAGGACTTAGCACTGAGCCACAGGGAGTTGAACTGCAGCCAAGTGGTTCCCAAATGGAAGAGGCAGACAGAGACAGACCGCGTTAGCCTCCTTGCTCCTTGGATTGGCCCAATGCTCAATTTTCACCATATTAACCATAGTCTAGAGTAGCTTTCATTTTTGTTTTCCTTTGAAATCTTATGCCAAAATACCTAAATTTGTGTCATTCAAATATCGTTCCCAGAATTTTAAATGAATTAGGGTCCACTAAAGAGGTCCATCCATCCATGATCTAGTAAGAGGGCGTTCTCACTTGCTCTTTCACTCTCACACAAATATTTATTCAACTGGTCACACAATGCGGCACTGCCTCTAAGCATTATTCACAAAGCAAACACTGAATTCCTCTGACAGCTCTGAAGAGTGAAAAAGAATCAAAAGGAGTCAGGTGGTAATACTCGAATACCTTTTATTCCCCCCCTCCTGTAAAATGGCTTGTACTTCCAAAACGTACAACAGTTAAATTGTGTTAATATCCATTCACATTGATGTATATAAAAGGCCAGCTTTCACAAACATAACTCAGAACGTTCAACAGCTGGTAACACTTTTGAAGTAAACATTGCCATTAGCCCCATTCCCAGTGGGCTCATGGGAATGAGATGCAGTTCTGAAATTTGGGCTTGGGTTTTTGTTTTGTTTTTAAGAAATGTATTTAGAGCATAGCAAAAATATACTTTACTTGTTGGATCATGCTACAATTTTATCCAGATGCCGAGCTCACAAGGAGAATGTCAAAAACTCACGTGTGCATTGAAATGCGTTTGCAGAGGGCTTGCTGCTGAAATCTCTCTCAGATACATGGCAAACTACCATAGGAGTCTCAGGAAAATCCATAGCTCATCGGCAAAGGCATGGCTTTGCAGACAAACAGTCTCAGATTCCATCCCTGGCAACTTCGTTGAAAGAACCTTGAAGATCAGGCTGGGCAGGGGGCATCAGAGGTGAGAGCCACTGCTTGTTCAACAGTACTCAGCAGGTATCTGGAAACTTACGTCAGAGCCTGTGTGCTATGGTCTGAAACAAGACTGAAATGGTATTGCCATTGTTGGGGAAGAGATGTGGCAAAATAAAATAAAATAAAATAAAATAAAATAAATGCTTTTCACGACTTCTGGGTGACCATCTCAGCCCTCAGTCACCTCCTGTTTATGGCTCAGAGCAGATCAAGTACTTTGATCCCTTTTCTTTCTCACACCAAAGACTCTGAAATAGGCTTGACAAAGTTAAACACCACCACCATTCTGGTCAAGAAACAGCACAGGTTGTCTAGGTTAAAATCCCAAATCACTCAGATTCCACAACTACCCACTGCCCTGCTTTGCTCTTCCTTCCAGATTGCCCTTCAAACAATTATCACGTGCATTTTCTGTGCCGGCAAGATCAACAGCTATCAAAAACTAGAAAGTGCTCTAAACAACACAAAGTCTTGGGGCAAATTAAATACTAGTTAATTTATCGCGGCATAAGCTTTCATGGGCTCATC
Source organism: Podarcis muralis (assembly GCF_964188315.1). Lineage (NCBI taxonomy): Eukaryota > Metazoa > Chordata > Lepidosauria > Squamata > Lacertidae > Podarcis > Podarcis muralis. Next base: position 7,448,867 of record NC_135655.1, read on the forward strand.
AAGCCTGACGAAGTGTGTTTGAGTCTCTGAAAGCTGATGCCACAATAAATTTGATATTCTTTAAGGTGCCACAAGACTCCTTGCTTGCTTTGCTGCAAAGAAACCACATCTCTCAAAACAATGAATGCTCTTTCCCCCCCCAAGCAAGCTTCTCAGTGAAGCCAAGGAGAAATTTGCATAAGCAACTTGGGATCGATGGGAATTTTTGTTTTTCGTTTTGCTTATTTTAAAGGGAAATGGTTTGCTGATCTCTGCAGGGGAAAGTTACACCTCAAGAACAATTTAGGACTGTTCGCTAAATTTTTAAGGGACCAAAGTTGCTGCTGGGCTCAAATTATTTCCCAGAGTCGTTTGGATCATGGGGTTGATATGGCTGGTTAAGGCACGCCCATTTAAAATCAAATTTGGGGCAAAAAGGAGAGCAGGGGCTAGAAGAGTAAGTTATTATGGATTTTCTAAATTAGGCTCTTCTCTAAAAACAGGTGCACCAAAAAGGGTTATCCAGAACTGGAGAGCCAACCTCCATGGAACGTGTAGCCATCATAAATCAATCTTAGGCAATATGATAGTTCAAAATGAACTTCCTCTCTACAGACATTAACTGCTCCTGTACTTTCTACCTAGAAATAGTGAGAAAGACATACAAGCATCAGCAGGAAAAGACGTTTAGAGCCAGAAGTTGGAGTTTAGCCAAAGCTTGTTTGGAAGCAGCTAAACAAGAACAGTTCAGTGGGGGGAAAACAGATTTCATATTGTTATGATGCTTTCAGAGACAGATGCACACAACATAGGTAAAACTATCATTTACTAAACCAGTCAATGTCTTACAACATGGAGGTATGAAAGCTTTCAATGGCAAAAAATTGTGAAGTCTACCTATGCCCTACACGCCAGCAGTATCACTCACTCGTGTTAGCCACAATGAGACTTCGTTCAACAAAATCTGGATTGATTCAGAAAGAACTTAACTCCTCTGACTTCAGTATTTCTTGTGCTAATCAGCATTGGAGCATGGGTCCGGATTCAATGTGCTCTCAAACACTGACAATCATGGCAGCACAACAGCGATCTTATACACTAGTTTTGCCATTCACGGTAAAGTCTGGGATAATCTAAACTTCAACTAGGAAGTATAGGAACTACGAGAAGAGCGAAAAGCAATGCGATTTGGGCAACTCTTTGGATATACAGAACACCGGAAAACTTTATGGAAATGAGCATGACAGAGAAGTCAGTGCTTCAGAGCTACTGAACACTGCCTGAGCATTATGGAAACCTGGGAAATCTTCCAACTGTTCCAACATCATTCTCTTTCTCACAAAAATGCAATGAAAACAGGGGTGAATCCAACACTTTTGACATTAATGTTACAGTAAATCAGTTCTTCTTGTTTCTCAAAGCGGCCCACTAGCAATCCACCCACTAGGTGCACCTGTCACCGTGCGGAACCTAGGTCACAAAAATGGATTCAGAATCACAGGTTGGACTGTCCAATGGATCCTTCTTGAAAGAGTCTGGAGTAGCTTCAATGTAATCCACAACTGAAGTGGGAACAATCTCTAGGTATACATTCACACATGGAAGGAAACCTAATTGTGGGGATATTCTACACCTGAGCAGGGCCTGAGTCATCGCTACTGTGTTTTTTCTGCCCTTGAAGTTGGCAAGCAAGGCAGATTTTAAAACTCTGATTTTATGATATTTTGCCAGTTGGCAAAAGGCCTCTTGATAACAGAGCCTGGAGAGCAGCAGACAGAATAAAGGAGGGGTCTGAGGCACCTATGATAAAAGATCAGGATGGGGTTACAAACCGTGACACAAAAACAGGGTTATCGTCAGAATTTGAGCTACACATTTGTCTTGAGGAATATCAAAGGTGAGGAGCACTCATTTTAAAAAGGCACTAGGACAAAGTGTTTATAAAACAATTGGCCCTATTTCCCAACCTACTGAGTGGGGCAGGCAAGCTACGGAGTATGGCATTTGACAGAAAATGCAGCAGAGTGAGTGAAACCTTTCCAAACAAAAGAAATTGGTGCATCAACTTAAAATGCTGAACTTTTTTATACAGCAAAATTGTATTAAACAGCAGCAGATAAAAACAACATGCCCCATCACCCAGTGGGCAATGAACATCTGAAAATGTTTAAAAGGTTAACTATAAAACAATATTACATCCAAAATATGAACAGGCCAGTTCAAGTATATACACAATATATTAAAATCATATAAATTATATATTTATACAAAGGGCACACACATAGCAAGGGGTTGCTGTGAATTTAACAAAATGGAGATCCAAACTGCCAGAATCACTTCAGATGTGCAATTAATTTTTCCCTGTGGGTTCTTTTTTCATGTCAACATTGAAGAACTAATACCTCTGATACCACAATTATGGGGGGTGGGGTGGGGGGGGATGGAGAAGCATAAAAATACCCCAAGCAGATAAAAATGCAAATATGGTAAGGGCATTATAGCACATGAAATCCCAGTCAGTTCACAATGAGCACTGAGTTGCCTCCTTTCCCACAACTCCACCCACCCACTTCAAACCAGGAATTTCAAACCACATAGGGGATGAATTAATTCTGGGTATTTAATAGTAACATTTGGTGTTTCTCTGAATCTCAAAATAGAGAAAAGGGGGGTGGGGAGGACAGATGGCAAACTGAAAAGTTAATAAACTGTGTTAAACTATTGCAGGATGTTTGCACATTGGACAGCATCATAGAAGGAAGCTCAGCAAAACAGCTTATTTTTAATTGCTGATTTCAAAATAGCTACCAAATATTTAACCATCTGTAGGAGGATTCTTGGTGACTCGCATGTTAAAGACTCAAAGAGTGTCCCAAACCAGCCATCACATCACGGCCAGCGTGTCTTACGTTTTGCAAGAGAGCAGACCAAAACCTTCTTGCTGACGTAGCAAAGCAGCCACTTAAATAACTAGATTTATAACAAGTCAGTTTGCTCACAGGGCCAAGACATGCAAGGGGAAACGATATCAAGTGGCAATAAAGCCAAAAAGGCAGAATTAGAAACGGACAGAAAACTGTGAACATGGAGAATGTAACTGCATATATGTAAAAAATAACACAAATTGCATCAGATGCAAAGCTGAAAAGGGCTGATAGCATATTGTGCCTTACCACCCCTGGGTTTTCATGTTATCGCAAATCCCCGTGTTCCCACATTGGTGAAGGAGCCAGTTTTCATTGGCTTCAACCCATGGTGTTGCAGCAACACCAGAAAATGATGGAGCCATGTAGGCAAGGCCAGCCTTGGTGGGAAGGGCATGCACAACACGGCACAGCCATATAACAAAGTCATTCAAACACACAGTAAGGGCACAGGATGAAGTCACAGAAAAGTGGCTCTTGCAACACTATGACAATGTATGAAGGGGCTCAAGGTTGGTCACAAATTAGCTTAATGTTGGTGCGAAATCTATAAAACACAGGGCAGGATGGTAGTACAGTGGCTGTCAGAGAGTTGTGCTGCCTCAGGAAAGTCAGAAGCAAACTAATCTTTTTGCACATAAAAAAACGTGACCTAACACATCTGTTGGACCAGATAACCCGTATCTTAAATCTTCCCACATTATGTTTCACGTGTAATGCTAAATACAGGAAGAACATGCAAGGGTAACTTCTGTGTCAAAAAGACATTAATATGCGAAGTGACAGCGATCTCCAAATTTCAAGTAATTTTGAGTTATTTTTTCTTTCTTTTTGGACAGCTGCATTACACCACACTGCAGAATTCCATAATATTTTTGTGCTATTGTTTATGAAGCCAACCTTTCGTGTTCACGGCTTGTTTAATGCATGTATCTAGTGAACATTCACCCAGGTTTGCTCACACATTCAGTACATCCTCTTTGAGAATGAACTATTCAAGTTAATTATATTGCAAATTAAAAAGAGAGAGAGAGAGAGAGAGAAAAGGACAGACAAATTACATTCTGTATGCTCCTTTTAGCTTGAAAAAATATGTGTCTTAAAGGCTTGTCAAAGTTTAGAAGAAAAGCATTTCTGTTAAAAAATCCAAGATTAAAAAATCATTAAGACATTGGTATCTTTTTTTCTTCTTCTGATCAAGGGTACTAAGAAAAAAATATTACAAATATACTACAATTTTACCAAGAAGATGTCATCATGAACATGCTTCTGTTGAGCATGCAATGCCACTGATATCTGTTTGGTTCCAGGTATCAGTGTATCACCACACTCCACATTACTCCCAGCTGGTTTCTCCCCCCAACCCGCCCCCGAAAAGCCCTCATTAATAACAATCCTATAAAAAGGTAAAATCTAGAGTTAGTGGCAAATTCTTTATCTTCACAGTAAATTGTTAACCATGTGAGCTTTTTCGTGGTCATCTGTAAAATGGTGTCGTCAGTCAATTGGACCCTGAAAAATAAGTTTGACACAGTTCTGATCTCCGGACAGCTGGGTAGCGCAGAAAGGGCAGGCAGCATGGAACGCATGAGTACCATGTGGCAGTGGGATCTGGGACCAGTATTTGGCAGACTTCTCCGAGCACACATGCCCACAAGGGGTGAAAGCATATGTTGGCGGACCAGCATCAACATAAAAGCCTGCCTCGCACCCGAGCCAGAGAGGCACATAGGGACCAATGGTTCTGCACATAGGACACTCACGCTCGTTGGCTTCTGTGTCGCTACGGTGCCCCCAGTTGTGATAGCCATGGACGTGGCCACAGCTGAGGTAAGCCCAGGGCTGTTTCTCTTCCACCACTTCCTTGCGGTTGATGCTGGGAAAGGCCAGCGTGTTCAGCCCCACGGGGCACTGGGGTCTCGCTGCATTGATCTCTTGCCGTAGAGCCTCTATGTGTTTCTGAGTCGGTGTATGAAATAAGCCATCTGCTGTTCTCCACAGGAGTGTGGCTCCACACAGATCAATGAGAGAACCATCTTGCAAGACGTTGGTTTCATTTTCCACCTAAAAGGGCAGACGGAGATGGAGAACGGTTTGACAGCTAATTCATTCTGAAGCGAAGTGACCCCACCCCACGCAATGCATTTTCCAAACACACCCCTTTTCTGTCAGCCTCTTGTACAACCAATGTAGCGTTCAGCTTCCTTCTGTTCTCCTACATGGATTTTATGTAGAAATGTTGATGCAACAGCCCCTCCTCTATAGCAAGCTGCTACAGATTAAACAAAAAAAGCAAATCCAAATTCCTTTCTGTCCTGGTATCTCCATTTCCTCCTCAAATGTTGTTGTCTTGCTTACTGCTAAATTAGGCAAAAGTAATGGAACTTACAATGCGCATGTCACTCAATGTGTCATGTAAACTGATGTAACTGCATAAACAAGAGTAATATTTTTTGACAGATCCTGCAGGATAGCCATGATACTATGTTGTTGTGGCAAGGGTCTTGTGGCCTCTTATAAGTCTAAACACATTTACTGTAACAAAGCCCACTTTGTCAGAGGCATGACATGGCAAGTTGGCAAGAGTACAGTGGTACCTCGGGTTAAGAATTTAATTCGTTCTGGAGGTCCGTTTTTAACCTGAAACTGTTCTTAACCTGAGGTACCACTTTAGCTAATGGGGCCTCCTGCTGCCGCCGTGCCACTGCCATGCGATTTCTGTTCTCATCCTGAAGCAAAGTTCTTAACCTGAGGTACTATTTCTGGGTTAGCGGAGTCTGTAACCTGAAGCGTCTGTAACCTGAAGCATCTGTAACCTGAGATATCACTATATATGCATGCACAGTGAGTCTGGCCACAATTGTACACACTGTGGCCAAAAAGTGCAAGAGATCACCAACAGCCATGTCTTCACACATTCAGCTTATTAGGAGACAAGGCCAGAATTACTTCAAGATTGTCACGCGCTTTGTGTTCAAAACTAAAACTCTTCTGAAACTTTTGTTCTTTTGGCACACAATTCATCAGCAACAAGTTTGGATTTAAATGAAACAGAAAGGTCATTCTGCAGACTCTCACAGTCATGGTCAGAACCATCCATCACAGAAACTGCAGGCTGAGAAGAATGCAAAGCAGCATTTTCTGCCTAGCATTCAGGAGACATTCCATTTTTGGAGCAAGATGGATTTTTTCCCTCCCTTATAAGGCCACAGGATAGGACAAAACATTAAGCCACCATTCAAGTTAACCTGCAACATACCACAAGGCAACCACTGTGAGCCCAGTAAGGCACAATTCCCAGTGGCATGGAAAGACTTGGCTACCATCATGTACACTTTCGCAACATCAAGGTGAGATTACTGCAACATGCTCTATTGGGGCTGCCACTGAGGCTACAAGTAGTAGAAAACATCAAGAGTCCTAGCTGGAAGCTGGTGTGAGGGCACCCAACAGAATTATTACCCCAACTTCAGTGGCTTATTAGGTACTTCTACACTTAATTGAAAATGGCAGCACTGAGCTTTAGGCCTAGGATCAGTATATTTTTACTGTAGTTTTACAGTCTGTTAGAAGCTGGCCAGAGTGGCTGGGGCAACCCAGACGGGCAGCATAATAATTATTCAATTATTATTATATCTTAAGGGCTGTTATCTCAATAATTAACTGTGCTACCACACTTTCAAGGATTGCCAGCTAGGTCTGTCTGGCCCCTTTCTCCTGGTGCTAAGACACTTTTATTTAGGAGATCTTTAGGACTAGAGGATTAGTGCTTTGTTTGCTGTATTGTTTCTGTTGTTTTATTCCTTATGCTATCTAGGTTGCATTTTTAATTATGGTTTCTTTTCATATGGAAGCCAATTTGAGTAATATGGAGAAATGTGGCTAGAAAGTTTTGAAATAAAACCGCTATCATGAACTTCCCAACTTACTAGTTTGCCTCTTTGCTGAGCAGATCTTGTTTCACGCAGAGTATACACATCACCACAAACTGAAATTTCCCGCCAGACTCCCGGTTTCGATTCTTCAGTGAACCCTCCTTTTGGATGCATGACTAGAACGCCATTGGTTGTTAATCCATCCATGTGTCCATCAGGATTCTTCCATTTTGCTGCTTTTTCCTACACAGAAGGCCACAGGAAGAAATAAAAGATAAATTACTCAGCCTTTCCACATTCAAAACTTGTAATGGTATTCAAGGTTGCAACCACAAGTAAGCTAATAAAGGAAGGGTTGCTTCGAATTCTAAACTCAACATTTAGCACAGAACAGCAAAGTAAACATCTGCACACAATTACAACTATTACTAATAGTTTGGCTAAAAAAACAGCTTGCCTCTATATCAGAAGGGACAGAAAGAAAATCGCATTAGTGTTTATATAATAATAATATAATAATAATTTATTATTTATACCCCGCCCATCTGGCTGAGTTTCCCCAGCCACTCTGGGCGGCTCCCAATCAGTGTTAAAAACAGTACAGCATTACATATTAAAAACTTCCCTGAACAGGGCTGCCTTAAGATGTCTTCTGAATGTCAGATAATTATTTATCTCTTTGACATTTGATGGGAGGGCGTTCCACAGGGCGGGCGCCACTACCGAGAAGGCCCTCTGTCTGGTTCCCTGTAGCCTCACTTCTCGCAATGAGGGAACCGCCAGAAGGCCCTCGGCGCTGGATCTCAGTGTCCGGGCTGAACGATGGGGGTGGAGACGCTCCTTCAAGTATACAGGACCGAGGCCGTTTAGGGCTTTAAAGGTCAGCACCAACACTTTGAATCGTGTTTGGAAACGTACTGGGAGCCAATGCAGATCTCTCAGAACCGGTGTTATGTGGTCCCGGCGGCCGCTCCCAGTCACCAGTCTAGCTGCCGCATTCTGGATTAATTGCAGTTTCCGGGTCAGCTTCAAAGGTAGCCCCACGTAGAGCGCGTTGCAGTAGTCCAAGCGTGAGATAACTAGAGCATGCACCACTCTGGCGAGACAGTTCGCGGGCAGGTAGGGTCTTAGCCTGCGTACCAGGTGGAGCTGGTAGACAGCTGCCCTGGACACAGAGTTAACCTGCGCCTCCATGGACAGCTGTGAGTCCAAAATGACTCAGGCTGCGCACCTGGTCCTTCAGGGGCACAGTTACCCCATTCAAGACCAGGGAATCCCCCACACCAACCCGCTCCCTGTCCCCCAAAAACAGTACTTCTGTCTTGTCAGGATTCAACCTCAATCTGTTAGCCGCCATCCATCCGTTAGCCGTTTAAAGTCCTAAACAGCCTAGCCCCAACTATCTGAAAAAACTGCTTCCTTCCCTACTCTCAATCAGCCTTCCATGTTCTAAGCCATGGATCTCTTCACAAGTATATACATCATTTACATATATTGCTACTCTTCCTCCCTTCTTGTTTGATCTATTCCATCTGAGCAGGTTGTACCCTTCAATTTCTACATTCCATTCATGAGTCTCACCACAGCAGCCTACATGTGCCATCCTGTATTAAGAGCTCAAGTTCTTCTTGCTTGTTTCTCATACTCTGTGCATTTGTGTAGAGACAACTGAAACCATGAAACACACTGCTGCTGCCTCTATAACACTCAATAAGGAGTCACCTGCCACCACCACCACACGTCTCTTCCTTCTCTGGGAAGTAGCAGGAATCGCTCTGTATGCTGTACCTTCTGCTGCCACCTTGATGTGTTCTGAGGTCTGCAACCACTGTTCTTGCTTCTCTGGCCAAGAATCAGTGTCCGAGGTGAGGGCATAGAATCAATTTTGTAGCTCCAGAGACACAGCATGCTCCTGATAGTCCTACTTTTTGTGTCATGTTCCTCCAGAGGATTGTCTCCTGAATTGGGTAATCTTCCTCCTCCCTAGGGGTACTCTGCCTACATCTCTGTTCCAGGACAGTCCACTCTAGTCTAGCAAGAATGTCCTCATGTTACCCGGTGACTTGAAGTGTGGACAGGTGGGCCTCAAGTTGCTGGACCTCTTCTTTCAGCATGGTAACCAAGCTTACAGATAGCAGTTCCAGCACCTCTCAAGCATATGGAAGGATGGGCCTTTCTGCAATTCCACTAGCATTCCATCACCTCCTCTATCGTCAATTTTGCCCAACTGGGCACTTGATTCCACATTGCAATGAGGAAGCAAAGGGTGAGATTAATCAATCCTACTTCCTGATTTACTATGGTAACATTAGCTCATGATGCAGCACATAGTCTTGCTTGGAGAAGATCCTAAATTGATATTCTGGAATATCTAGTTAAAAAGATCAAGTAGCAAGTGAGATTTTGGACTGAGACACTGCAGAGCTGCTGCCACTCAGAGTAGACTATGCTGGGCTAGATGGAAAATAATCTGACAGTTTCCTATGTACTATGTGTTAATATTAAGAAAAAATAATCTGCAGTTGAATGCCAGCAAACAGCCATCATATTGTGATAAGAGGGCTGGTTTATGCAACAAGTTATCATGACAGAGAGGCTTGCAGAGAAACCAGGTGTACTTACCCCAAGGAATATGTTTTTAGAAGAGTCAAATCCTGCTGCAAAGATTCTGGCAGTGTATGGTGTGTTCCTATCACAGACAATGCGGCAAGCAAACCTGGAGATGGTGCTTTGGGTGATCTGAGTTTCATCACCATTTTGACTGCCAGAAATTGTATCTGTTACAACAAAATCTATGGGGCTCTCTGTCGATCTGCCAACCTGAAGACATTGAAAACATATTTTAGAGAAATACCTTAGATGATACTGTTACATTATACATTATGTCTAGAAAGGTTGTTTGCTAAAACACAATAAACTGACTGACTGACTCTTTGGAGAACTATGCAATGTGAGAGCATGTGAAACTTTAAATAAGAAAAATCTATGGGTAACTTGTACATTCAGGTAGATTCAAGTATTATCCACAAATCAACAATTAACGTAAGTAGGCATCTTGCTCTCATTCTACAACTGTTTTAGTTACATGGGGCACCTTCAAAATTTGAATGGCTTGTAATAAAACCAAGCCCCTCAGAAGATCCCCCCACTCCCCACAAAAATGTATAAAAGCTTTTGTCTGTTTTTAGATTTAAAAGATCCACTCTACAAACCAATGTTAAGTGATCCTGAATTACTTTTAAGACACCCTAGTATACAAATTATAACACAATGGGTTCAATTAATGAATTCCATTAGCAGAAGGCCTTCTCAGTGGGACTTTCCCTCTCCTCTCCTCGCATGGCTCCCCCCAAAATAGTTTCTGGTCTTTTTTTGGGGGGGGGGGGGAGAACGCCCAGAACAGCATGGTTCATTGGTGGGTGGGGGGTCACTCGATCTGACAAGCTGAAATTGATTGCCATGGTAGAACAATATCTTAGCACAATAATGAATTTCTCCTAACGTCTTTTAAAAGGTAAAGGACCCCTGACAGTTAGTCCAGTCGCGAATGACCCTGGCGCTCATCTTGCTTTACTGGCCGAGGGAGCCGACGTTTGTCCACAGACAGTATTTCCAGTTCGTGTGGCCAGCATGACTAAGCTGCTTCTGGCGAAACCAGAGCAGTGCACGGAAATGCCATTTACCTTCCCGCCGGAGCGGTACCTATTTATCTACTTGCACTTTGACGTGCTTTTGAACTGCTAGGTTAGCAGGAGCAGGGACCGAGCAACGGGAGCTCACCCATGATGGGGATTCGAACCACCGACCTTTCAATTGGCAAGTCCTAGGCTCTGTGGTTTAGACACAGCCCCTTTCACTAAATGCTAAGGAGGAAATCATTTCACACAGAGAGGGAGCTATATTGTAGCATGCTCATGGCTCCACCTTTCTATGAAATATTTTAGGAGCACAGAAATGTAAGAAGCTGCCTTATACTGAGTCAGAACATTGCTCAATCTTGCTCAGTACTGTCTACACTAACTGGAAGTGGCTCTCCAGGGTTTCAGGCTGGAGTCCCTTCCAGCCCTGGAGCTACTAGGAATTGAATTTGGGACCTTCTGCACACAGAGTTTGGATCTGATATCCCGCTTTATCACTACCCGAAGGAGTCTCAAAGCGGCTAACATTCTCCTTTCCCTTCCTCCCCCACAACAAACACTCTGTGAGGTGAGTGAGGCTGAGAGACTTCAAAGAAGTGTGACTAGGCCAAGGTCACCCAGCAGCTGCATGTGGAGGAGTGGGGAAGCGAACCCGGTTCCCCAGATTACGAGTCCACCACTCTTAACCACTACACCACACTGGCACACACAGGGCAGATGCTCTGCCACTGAGCTTAAGCCCTCCCCAAATTTTCTGCTTCATTGGTATTACTTGACTCCTTTTGGCATCAAGATGTCAACGGGTGCACTTGAATGTTTCACTTATTAAAAGAAGAGGTATTAGTGGTGTGTTATGGCATAAAAACTATTACAGATTGCTCAGCTGCAGAAACACTGTGATGGGTGAAAATGAACGTGGCAAGCCCTGAATTTCTGTTACTGCTTTAACTGCAGTAAAAGTAATATATATTTGTCTTGCTCTTGAAGAGACTAATGTTGCTTCTTGGAGCTATGCCATAAACCAGAATTATGAACTTCCTAGACAACAGCAAGGAAATCAACAGATTTTAAGTTGGGTCTCTGTGCATCTAAGATTTGGAAAGAAACATGCAGCAAATTAAATATCAGATTAAATATCTGAATCGCATGGATTCTTTCTTCCAAAAAAGAGAATTGTATTTAAAGCTGTCTTCTAATATTTGACATTGACTACCAAGGTACAGGGTTGTGCTGTTTTGCTGTGTCATTTGAGTTTAGGAAACATTCTAACTGCAAAATTCTGCCGGACTTATTATTTGCTAGAAATATTTGCTGTGGAAGACAGGGTAGAGAAGATAAGCCTTCTTACTTTATTCTACTAAAATGCTAATCAAGCACCTTTGTAGAAAAGATGAAAATATAGTACAGGTGACTTTCAATTTACACTGGGATTATGGTCCAGGAATAGCGCATAAAGCCAAAATCGTGTATTGTCAAAACACATCGGGTTCAATGGTGGGTGGGATTGCCAAAGTTTTTTATTCCCGGGTGCCTGTCCCTTTCCACCCTCTTTTTCTTTTTAAAAAATGCTTGCAGGATTCGGGGGGGAAACTGGCTGGCAGCTGTGAGAACAGGGTAGGACTATATGGGCCACTGGCAGATCCAGCAGGTTCTTCTTATGTTCTTAATTCAACAGTTCAGGAATTACCAGCCCCCCCCCCAGCCCCTCTATGTCTAAAGCCCAACTGTCATAGTCCAACATTTGTAAGATAAATCGCCTAGAAAGCGTCACACATTGTCTGCTATTCAAACTAGCATAACACAACCACTTCACTCCTTGAAGATCTTCAATAACTTTGGCTCAAGTGGGGCGATCAAAGCAAGACCACAGGGTGCTGGAGTAAAGGGAGCCGATGCGGAACATTGTACACGGTGAGTCTTTTAAAAGAGGCCCCGTGGAACATGTGCACTCTGTATCCACGGGGCTTCTTTTAGAGGACTCACCCTCTCCCTGCCCCAAAACAAATCGCACCCAGCTGAAAATCCTACAGTTTATGAACCAATGAACTGTCAACTAAATAAATATTTTAGAAATATTTATCCCAAACATGAGCCTTGCATTTTCAGTACAAATTGGCATTCTCAAAAAGCCCAGATATGTATAAAGGTAAAGGTAAAGGACTCCTGACAGTTAAGTCCAGTCGCGAACGACTCTAGGGTTGTGGCGCTCATCTCGCTTTACTGGCCAAGGGAGCTGACAGTTTTTCCGGGTCATGTGGCCAGCATGACTAAGCTGCTTCTGGCGAAACTAGAGCAGTGCATGGAAACGGCGTTTACCTTCCTGCCAGAGCGGTACCTATTTATCTACTTGCACTTTGACGTGCTTTCGAACTGCTAGGTTGGCAGGAGCTGGGACTGAGCAACCGGGGCTCACCCCATTGCGGGGATTCGAACCGCCAACCTTCCGATCGGCAAGCCCAAGGCTCAGTGGTTTACACCACAGCACCACCCACATCCCCTTAGATATGTATAGTATTGCATATTATTACTAATAAATAAATTAATAAAATTTGTATACTGCCCTTTATCCATAGATCTCTGGATGGTTCACAGCACAGAAATACAGTATTTTGTGTGGCATAAGATAGTACTGTACACATCATGATTGTGAGTGGACCAAGCAGCACCTAATCCCCTAATACTAGTGAATCTAAAGAGAAATGGACCCGCATGGTGGAAGAATAGGACAACACTGGGAGCTCCATGTAATATGCTGAGTTTTCCAAAAGACAGGCAGGTTTTTAAATTAACAAACAATATTCTAGTACGCACTGTGCTTTGAAAGCACAAGAGACCTCTCATCGTTGTGAAGCACATAGGGATGTGACAGAAAGTATTTTAACTGAATCTAGGTACATACAGGAACAAAGAAAAACTGATGAACCCACCCACTGTCTAAACACTCCAGAACTACCTCTGCCATGAATGAAAATCTGAAACAATGCCTTTAAGTAATGGCTTTGTTGGTGCTCCTGGAAGAAAACCAACAACCTATTTTTGAGCATCTGTAACTCAGTATATTTACTGCTGAATGAATATGTCATTGGAAAGACCTAGAGAGCATCACTAAATGAAAGTATAAATAATGCAGCCACCACCAGTTCCCACTGGGAGTGCTTTCAAAAGAGCAAGAGTGGGACACAGTCCAGGCTCAAGATTATTATTGAAAGGTCTGTAGAATGCCTTTACACTTTTGCCAACAACAAAAGCCAGTAGTGAATTTTGAAAGCATGACACGCTGAGCAAAAGAAGAGCTGTGACAGTTCAGAGTGAGATAGTGGGAAAGCTTTTCAGTGTCAGAAAAACAAGCATGCAAGTAGTTAGTGTGCAGTCACATATGACACACAAAGCACATACTTTGCTGCATGTACTTGTACCAAAGCTTCCTAGTGTGCACTTCTAAAACCAATGTGCAACCTGCCCATGTAGGAACCAGCAGGTAAGACCCTTCCTTCAGAGAGAGCAACATCTGAGAATAAAGCCTGTACTCTAGGACACCATTTCTGTAAGCCATTTCAGGACATCTTCACACAGGAAATAAGCTATAAAAGCCCACAAACAGCTGTTTTTAGGTCACGCAAATGCACTTACCTGAAACATATCTGTATCTTTGTCGTGTGTATATTCCACTACCACCGTCTGGCTTCTTGACAACGTGTAGGATATACTGTGCTGCCCTTTACAACTGATGGCCTGTGGAATAAGACAGTTCCTGCTTTATTTAAGTAACGCCTGATTCAGGGAAAAGCACATCACTTCAACATTTGTAAATGCTGTTACAGCCATTACCGAGTTTCTCCCTATCCTGGCTAATTCAATTTGTTTATGCGGTTTGCAGCAAGTGTGGCTCAGCCGCAACTCTGGATCACAACAAAGAGCATTGCTAAGGGACTTCCCATGCAAGGTGTGACTCCCCACCCCACGAGCAAAGCTCTTGCTTATGAACAGAAAATTACAAAGATCTGTCCTTTAAAAAACAAACCAAGCTAGAATCAAGACAAATGAATCTTGACTGCAAACATGCAAGTTTCACTTTTCACACTTTCTCTCTTTTGGGCACACAATTTTTTCAAATGACCCACTTCCATAATCCAAAAAGAAAAACAGCCTGTGAAGCTTTTCTTTGCCATGGCTACCAAGTCTAACCCAGATGCCTTGAAGGAGCAGTGACTTTCAAAGGCAGGTACTGTATCTTTTCCAGGCCTATTCTGCTTCTAGAGGGTCTTTAACTAGAGATATCAGGGACCAAACCGAAAAGCATCCATGTACTCAGCGACAGGTGAAAACAGATTTGTAAAATTGGCTAAATACTGGTCAGATATTTTAAAAGCATTTTTAGAACAAAAGGGTACAGTGGTGCCCTGCAAGGCGAAAAACTCACAAGACAAAAGGGTTTTCCGTTTTTGAGTTGCTTCGCAAGACGATTTTCCCTATGGGCTTGCTTCGCAAGACGAAAACGTCTTGCGAGTCTTGCGATTTTTTTCCGCTCCCCCCCCCCCTTTCCTAAGCCGCTAATAACCTTTTAGCTGCTAAGCCGCTAAGCCTTTAATAGCCGCTAAACCGCTAATAGGGTTGCTTCGCAAGACGAAAAAACCGCTAGACGAAGAGACTCGCGGAACGGATTATTTTTGTCTTGCGAGGCACCACTGTATTTTCATCAACTTGCTTGATAGCTGAGCTAATCACAAATGAAATTAACTTTGAAAAAAATTATAAACAAATAACTTGGGATAGCAGTCAGCTATGTTTTATTCAAAGTAAACTTATTGAAATCAATGTTCGTTAAGTTCAATTGCTCTACTATGAGTAAAACTTAACTGACTATCACCCATAGCTTTTAACTATGTTCTGGGAGGAATTTAATGTGATTGTTCAACCAGGGCAGGCATTATGGCTTACCAGACAGAACTATTTCCCCTTTCTCCTCCCACATGCTGTTGCAGGGATTTTTCCAACGCCCCCCCCCCCAGTGAGGGGGGGGGAAAGCCCCATTGCACAAGAGAAAATCTTCTCATAGGCCTTCCACTGATGGAACCCATTAGTTGAATCCCACCCTTTTCTCCTTTGGCTTTTATACAGAAATTCCAGGATCATAAAATTAAAGCAACAGTGCCTATGAAAAGCAGAAATGATTTTTGAAAGCAATTTTACTAAGGCAGCTTCTCTGAAGCACAGTTAAATAAAAAGCAGTCAGCTGGCATTCACTGACCAGTCTCTGACACTGAGCTAAGGACCCTCCCATAATAAAGGGGAAAGATGAAGCCACAGTGGTGACAGATATGCTTCAAAAGCTGGAACTTTCCATAAAAGAGAATAGAGTCTGGCAGCCAGTTCACTAGAGATAAATGACCCTTAATTCTCTTCTGTCTCTGTCTGTTTAGATATTTGATTAGAAGTGGAAGAAAGTTGAAAGAATATCAGCCAACACCCAGGGCTTCTCAGCTATTGGATGATAAGGGCCATTTCACTGGTTTTTATTTGTTTGGGTGCACGCCTAAGGTGCATTAAGCATACATCTAACAATGTAAAGTACAACTTCAAAAAAACCCCAAATAATTAAGAGAAACAGACACTTCACACAAAGCACAACAGTCAGAAAACCACAACTGTCTTCTTGTTGAGCACATACATTGTGACAAACCAATTCTGTTGCTGAGTAATATTCTAAATGGCCCCAAGTGGCTATGCAAACAATGAAAGGATTGTTTAGGACTGGAGTTCACTCAAGGAACTGTGAAATATTCAAAGACATAGGAGCCAACTCCTAGGCTCTGAGGTCTCTTCAGCTCCCACCCCCATATTTGAGGTGGACGGGGGGGCCCCAAAGTTAATGGGACACTGCCATTCAAATGGTATATGTTTGCTGCATCTTCTGATGGGTTTTGCAGGGCGGGGCTTACCTGCCCCCCCCCAATATTTTATTCAAGTTGGCATCCTTGCTCAATGAAAAGTCTTCACATAACATTCTGAGATGCTCCAACATAGTACCAGAAGCTCCTCTTTCAGGGGTTTCAGAATGTTACTGAATTTGTGTGTGGTACTGAGTAAAGTAGAGAACGGTGAGTGCATCTGAACCTGCCTTAGCTTTAAGTTCAATTTTATTTTTAATTTTTTATGGGGTTCTCTCCTCCCTAAGACTGTGCCCTTTTGATTTCTGCTGCAGTAATAAATTGGGAACAATAAAGGGTCACCATCTGCACAGGTCAGAAACAGACTTCACTTTGATGAAGGCTTTACAGATGACTTGGCTTGATAAAGGGGGCAAGGGACTGGGAGACTAGTTAAAAGACCTTTGTGTCTACAGAAGCTACTAGCCCACATGGAAGGGCAAACTGCAACGAGACACCTGCTTATAATTAGAAAAGGGGTCAATGCAGCTTTACGAGGCATAGTAGCCTGATTTACATAGTCAAGGACTCAGGTGGCTTGTTAGGAGTGAACGGCCAAAGTGCCGTAATCATTACAAACTCTGGATCCTAGACTGAACACGCTTAAGAATAAGGGCAGCACAGCAGAAAACGAGCAGCCCAGTGCTATACACAACTGGAAAACAAAATAAGACGCTAAGTGAGAGTCTGGCACAAAATGCTGCATCGGTGAAACAAATTCATTTTTATTTTTCTAATGCCCCCATCCCATTTAAACTGAGAATTTGGAATCATTAATATGAATGACAATTGTTCAAGCAAATTTGACTCCTTTTCCTCTAGGGAACTAATTGGGGCAGGATATTCCTAATCAGTTATTTTTAGCTCTGCTGCCTAGGGTACTAGAGTGGAATTCTGTCCTCATTAGCTTGTGAAAGGCCATGGCAGACTTCCACACAAATCCAACTCATGCAGGAGCTGACATTTAAGACCTGGTGAAAACTTCTCATTTATTCTAAATATCCTATAGCACATTGCTAATGTTCAAACTCCACTTCTTAAATTAATATTTGGTTCTTGTTAAAATAACCACTCACAGATTTACTTTTGTTATTTTCCTAAACCCTTTATATGTCCGTTGGTTCTCTAGACCAACTGTATAGATTTATTGTTAACTATTACTCACAGATGTTGTTCAACTGGTCATTTTGCTTAACAGATAAGAAAGCTGTGGTATTTGGAATCATTCAAACTGAATTATGAGCAGACCTGTATAACAACTTGAACTAAAAATGGTTGATTTTTGTAACAAAATACAGAACTAATGTAATTAAGAGTATATGGTACCCCATCATGCAGAAAGAAAACTGCTCAATGTTCAACCAAAAAAAGCCAATTAAGTTCACCAAGAATTTTGATACATTATGCATTTATGGCTACAAGATTCCTACTAATCAAAAATCAAGGTCTATGCCCTGTTTTTCTTAGGCCTCATTCTCACTGAGGAGCCACTTCGACCAATGGGGGCGGGGGGGGGGGGCACATGCCTGTGTTAGAAACTGGGAATAGAAATGGCTCCTGGAACCTAGGTTACGGAAGCAAAAACAGAATAGCTAGTTACCATTCCCCACCCCCGTTCAGCAGCACTTTCTATTTATTCTTTCAAAATGCATGAACTAATTCACTATTCACATCAGTGACACATGGTTAACATCATATTTCCAACAGCAATTCTTAATTGGACACCACAGACATAAATGGGGCTCAGCCCCTGCAATGGCAGCCAAAACCCTAAGTCACGAGAATAATGAGTATTTTCAAATACCAGCATATGTGTGTGTAGGATGCATTATGTAAAGTATTGTGCTGGATTTAAACTTAGTTTAAACAGTACTAATTGTATAACAAAAGCAGCCCTTTCACCCTAGCCTTAGTCACACGCACGCGGCTTTAGTCACTGAGGTCCCCAATCCATGCACGTTTTACTTGGGAGTCTCCAGTGCCACTGCAGAAGCCTTCCCACTGTTATTGGAGAAGTCTCAGCATCAGCAAGAGACTGCCAGCCCCCCCACTGCCGCTGCTCCTTTAATCTGGTGGTGGCAGGTGGGGTGCATAGTTGTCAATTTACAGATTTGAAAATAAGGGACCAGCAGCCTCGAAAATAAGGGATCAGCAGCCAAAATAAGGGATTTTAGTCAACCAGCAGCCAAACGAAGCCTCAAGTGGTGGTTCCCATAGCGCAGCAACCCGGCAAAGGGGATGCAGCAAGGAAAACCACCGTCACCTCTCCGCTGGGAAGCGCTGAGCAAAGGAGAGTCCCCAGGCAACGCGGCCGATTTGATCGGCACAAGGCATGCAAGCTCCACCCCCCAGTCGTTCTTAGATTCCTTGTTGGGTGAGCAACACAGCCAAGCAACACAGTTGGAGTCTCCCTCCTCCCTGGCCGGCAAGGAGGGAGGGAGAGGAGCTGCTTCCTTTGAAACCCAGGAAATTTAAGGGACATCATCAATACGGGACAGCAGCGGGACACGGCGCTGGGATAAGGGACTGTCCCGCCAAATAAGGGACGCTTGACAGCTATGGTGGGGTGCCCATGAGGTGCCACTCCATTGGGGTTCCACCACCTAAGTGTGCAGTGTGCCTTATGGTTGGGCTGGCCCTGGCATTATCAAGTCTAGTCCCCTTGCTAAACAGCAGTCATTGGAAATGGGAGGGCGGTGAAATGGACAGACGAGGGATGTCACCATCTGTCTTTGGACTGTCACCACTTTATATGTAGAGAAGACTGCTACTTTGTTAAACACACACCAGATGAAAATTAATCGGCCAGAATTACTGCTTCTATGTTGTAAGACAACAGTAAATCTGGGAAGTGAAATTGATCTGTATTGCCAATAAAGCCATTAAGTGTAATTTTCTGGTAACCTTTAGCAAAAGAGAACATTGCCATGGAAACCTCATGAGCTTTGAGTGCCGAGAAAGAAGCCCATCTGAAGCAGAATATTAGAAACCATTTTTAAAAGAATTCCCACATGTTTTTAACCACACACCTGGCCATCTTCAGTGTTTTTTCTTGCAAGATAAGGTCTTTTAAAAAATAACTCAGCTAAGCATGTGCATTTTGGAAGCGCTTAAAACACTTTGAATCCCACTGAGAATTTAATGCTGCAGAACATAAAGGTGAAAAATATTTTTTAAAGTAGGACTAAGTCAAAACTACTCATTATTTTAAAAAACATTTTGGCAGTGTCTTCACCCCCACCCCACAAAATCTCCCTCCCTTGAGAGTTTTTCTGTACTTCTGGTGAAAATGCCCATATACATTTAAATTGCTCTCACCTGCTCACAACAGCACAGCCAAATTTATTTACTAGTTATGTGGTGTGTATGAATTTGTGGTTGGAAATGGGAGAGAGCACATCCATTACAATGATATTCATATTAATTCTAAATTGCATTTTTATTTTCAATTGAGAAAAAAGAGTCTGAGAGCACACTTTAGGGTGTGCTCAATTTCTACATATAGGAAGTTTGATTTTTATGTACAATTTTCCACCAGTCTGAACTGTACTTGTCCCCAACCTCCAACACTGCTGAAGTACACCATGCAGTTGTTCTGAACAGGTAAAGTGGCTCGCCCCTTTGGAATGGCTGCACAGAAAACTTCAAAGGAAATAATTTATAAAATTTATACTTTACTTGCACATAAATGTCTGACTTAAATCCAGAGAAGACCGATCAATTATTCCAATAACAATTGCTCCCCAACCAATTCATTGCACCATCAGGCTGAGAGAGGTAGTGAAAAAGTAATTGTAGTCACCACAAGGTACATAGCAAATGTTGTCTGTTGAGTCCTCTCACCACAACACATGGTTTCGTGCAAAACTAAGAGAGTCAATTTTGGATAGGTGTCAAAACCAGTTGAACCAGCATAGTGCAACTATCAATATTCACTTCCTTTAACTCACTGAAAGAGACTCTCATAGCTGGTAACAATCAAGACCAAACGTGTCACATTAGATTTCATATTACTGAGCCCAAATAGCTATAATGCCAAATCCTTCTTTAGAACTATGAATATACATACATTCCACTGTAAATTGGGATCAGAGCAGGAAAAATAAAGTGATGGTTTGTAAGTTCTGTAATACTGCTTCCAAGAAGTTCAGAGTTTGAGTGGGTAAACAGCACACTCTCTCATTGGTATAGCACGCTAATGAGATAAGACCCATCAAATAACTCCATTATTTTCGGACACTACAAACTGAATCTGACGCAAATCTATTTTGTATTGACAGCCAAAGATACTCTCGATAGGCACTTTAAGAGAGACCTTTAAACAGCTTCCCAATATCTCTCGTGAGAAATGAGCAGAGACAAGAATTTAACCCTTGCCAAAATGCTATCGATTATGCACACAACTGGCATCCCTTAATGCTGTGCAATAGCGAAACACAATCAGGGGGAGCAGGGGGGACAGCTGGTTGAAGGCTGCTTTTCCATGAGAAGAAAAAAACAACGGGGAAAGATATCTGCCTTTTGATTGCCAAGCACTGCAATTTAGCACAAAACAGCCATAAACTATATTACTATCAGGGGCTTGAAACAGCAGCCGCAGAGACCTATCACAGGTATTAAGATCCAGCTCCTACCCCTGCTTCCAGGAAACATCACTCTGTATCTCAACAGGGTCATTCATTCACAGAGGCAGCTTGAGTCTTCTCATACTGTATATGCCAGCCCTCCCCAATCTGGTGCCCTTCAGATGTCTGGAGTACATCATCCCATCAGGAAGGCTGCTATACAACCCACTGAACATCTTGAGCTCAGTGTTTCCTTTCTCAAATATTTATGACTATCTGTCAGCCAACCAGAACATTTACTTTCTGTCCCATGGAAAATAGCGCCAGAGGGAACATCCACACCACACATTTAACAGACAGTTTCCATCAATGAATCCTGAAAAATTTAGTTTACCCCTCGCAGAGCTACAGTTTCCAGCACCCTAAACAACCTACAATTCTCATAATTCTTTGGGGGAAACCAAGCGATTTAAATCTATGGTGAGGATGTGACCTAGATCCCCGGTAGCACCTAGTTCTTTCTTCTGGAAAGCCTTGTGCACTTATATCTTCAACTCTTGTTCAAGAGATTCAAATGTAATTATAGAGGGTCAACCAGAAGTCCATTAATTTTGCAGATGTTCTCAACTCTCTCTTCAGATGACATGTGAGCACAAGTTTTGAATTACCACCTTAGGTTGTGTAATCATGCTTTAATGGTGAAAGTAATTGATTTCTATGTGGTTTTTGTCTAGGAAGTATCTAACATACAAATAGGAAAACATTTAAATCAGCAGTCTTCAAGCTTTTCAGACTCGGGATCCCACCCCCCACCCCCATCATGACCCACTGTCCTTCTCCCCCATCCTACTTGTCCTCGTATTAAGCAATATAAACAAAAAGGAGAGTGGCATTGGATGTCAATTCTCTGCCACAGTTCTACCAGCTGAAGACCAATTAAGTGGTCTTGATATAAAATTAGTCCACCCTGCTTCCTATACCTTTACATATCTGCTCTCAGGCACAAACATCCAAAATGCAACAGAAACTCTAGCACTCAGCTAGGCTGTCTGCTAATACATTAGTACAGTGGTACCTCAGGTTAAGTACTTAATTCGTTCCGGAGGTCTGTTCTTAACCTGAAACTGTTCTTAACCTGAAGCACCACTTTAGCTAATGGGGCCTCCTGCTACCACCGGAGCACGATTTCTGTTCTCATCCTGAAGCAAAGTTCTTAACCTGAAGCACTATTTCTGGGTTAGCGGAGTCTGTAACCTGAAGCGTATGTAACCCGAGGTACCACTGTAAAGAGCTCAGAAGGGGAAGCCTTTCCTTAAATTTACTCTGCAGCAGGTCTTGGGTAGCCTCATTGTCTTTTTTAAAGGAAAACGAAAACAACAACCAAAACCCTTAAAATTATGCCATTTTATAAGATAAAGTTAGCACTACTAACAACTCTCTATAGTCCTTGCTTTGGGTAACCCAACACAGTCCTAACATTTTTGGGGCTATGCATAATAATGCAAGCCTTACTCTTTGCCCTTGGTACAATTTACCATTATCTGTTGCTAAATGATTTTGGCTATGCCTGCGCAATACAACCAAAACTTATTTAATATTATTGTACTAAATAATTTTATAATCAGAACAATTTAGCCATAATGATGTGGAGTTAAAATCTTTATGGAGTACAGATAAAAGGTCTTCTAAGTTGAAGTAAAAAGACGTAGTATGAGGAGACATGCTGGCGTGGGACAAACAAATGCCTTTGAAAAAGTCTCTAAATGTCACTGATGCTGAAAGAAAGCCCTCGGTTCTGCTGCTCAAAAATAGACCGAAAACTCATTTGTGCTTATGTCAAAGTGACTTGCCCATAAATCATCATGCTCGGAATAGGTTTTCAAAGCCACTTAATGTTCTTGAAGTTAAGTCTTACGTTGTGCTATCCCCAGGCTTTGTTAACTCTGCAATATCGGCTGATATAATATACCTATTTTGAAATGTCTGGTTACATTGAACAACAAGTAAAGTAATGCATAATGAACATTAAATATACTGCCTAGCCATAAATTCACCACTGAAGTGCCTGTTCATGAGATTTCAAAGACATTTGGTTGGCCACTTTTAGGAAACAGAATGTCGAGCAAGGTAGACCTTGAACAGATGCGGCAAGGCAATTCTTGAGTTCTGAGCGAAAATGTCATTCTGCTGGCACAACTGGATGTAGTCTTCCTCTCATCTACCCTGCGTGCACCCAAAATCTCCAGAGAGCCTACCCCCAATCCTCTGGAGTAGATTTTGAAGGTGCACAAGGGAATGAAAGAAAGGAGAAGCCTTGTTGCACAAGTAGATGTTTGAGTGAAACAGCAGAACAGGATACAACTCCTCCTACTACTACTATACTAAGGGGTCAATTTGTCTTTCATGGATAATAGCCATTTTTATATACCTACAGTCAATTAATTTCCCAATCCTTTTTAAAAATCAAGTGAGTTGGCAGCCACTCAGAAACTTTTCGTCCGCTCTACGTCTTTTGAGAGGAAACATTTCCTCCAGCATAATGTCACAGCTTCTCTCAAACATAGGATAACCATCTTATTCTGCTGAAAACAGTTAAAGCCCAACATCAATAAAGCAAGACAAATTCCAATTGTTAACAAAGGGGACATTCATCAGGCGTAGCTAGTGTGCACGTCTATAAAATCTGAGGCACAGCACATCTGAAATCTTGAGAACAAGGGTAGTTTCTGACAAATTTGAAAGAAAATACATTCAACCTATATGTAACTTTTCTTACAACATATAGTCTTCCCCCATAATTTGGACTTCCTTGATTTGGCAGTCTGAGGTGGTAAAGTATTTACAGAAGTAAACACTGTTACTATGAACGTGACAAAAATTGTAGAGTGTCAAAGACATAGGTAAGAAACCTATGCAGTTGGCGACCAAAGCAAGCAGGATTAATTAACAGTGCTTCAGAGCTGTTTCAACACTTCAGGCAAGTACATGGACTAAAAGAGCTGGTATTACTAGGCAAGTAATTTGCCCAGTATATACCAATGAATGAGTATTAGAATGAATCAGTAGAAGAGCTGTCTGGCTGTTTTGTGGGGATTTTGTAGGATTATGCATTAAATATGATATCTGAATTCTAGTTAAGAATTTAATCTCAACCACAGTAAGCAAATTCTCAAGAAAAATTACTATGGCTGAAGCTTCCAGAACTTTGCAGCAGCTGTTTACACTATTACCCATGTCACTGAGCTAATTATGCTCTCATTACAATATAGCATAGCAAGATGTCTCTTGAATATCATTCAATGTAGCATCTACACAGGTGCTTAGCCTTGCTCACGAGTAAGCCATAAGTATTTTTATTTACCTTTGTGTAACCACACACACAAAAAATCATAGAGCCATGTTCAAAAAGAAAAAACTGAATTTCTCATCTCAAAGTTATAGAGATATCTGGAAACAGCCCATTTATAAAGGGAGTACAAGGCAAACCCAGTTTAATAGAAGCATCTCAGATATCCTTTAATACTAATAATTTCCAAGTTTTAATTCTCACTAGGTAGCTCAATACACATGTTCTTCTACACACATAACTCCAGATTGCCTTTAGTTCATAGTAACAGATAATGGATGCCCTGTGCTTCTAAAATAACTGTTCGTTTAGCACAAGTTGTACTTAATCTTGTTTCAATGAAGCTATTTGTACAACACCAAAACTGCATCCTGTGAGTTGTTTATCTGAACTGATGGTGGCCAGGAGAGATATATTGGGAGTTGTGGAAGGAAGCTCAATGAAAATGCCAACCCAGGGTGCAGCAGCTGTGATAAAAGGCAAACTCCATGTTAGAGATCACACTTGGAATACTGTGTACTGTTTGGGTCATCGCAGCTTGAGGAGGATATTACTGAGTCAATGCCTTATGAGGAAAGGCTAAAAACGATGCCTTATGAGGAACGGCTAAGGGAGCTGGGCATGTTTAGCCTGGAGAAGAGGAGGTTAAGGAGTGCTCTGATGGTGTTTCCTGCTTGGCAGGGGGTTGGACTCGATGGCCCTTGTGGTCTATTCCAACTCTATGATTCTATGATTCTATTCTATGATTCTATGAGTCCACAAAGGGCAACAAAACAAAGGGCTGAAGCATTTCTCATATTAAGAACATTTGAAGCTTTTTCATTTATGGAAAAGGTGAGTGGAGGTGGGGGACAGGATAGAGGTATATTCAACTATGCATAGGGAGGGGGATGTGGATAGAGAAATTTTCCTCACTCTTACATAATACTAGAACCAGGGGTCATCCAATGAAATGCTGGAAGACTCACGACAGACAAAAGAAGGTACTTCTTCACACACGACTTGGATGGCTTTTAAAGGAAATTGGACAATGGCACAGAAGGCTATCAACAGCTGCTAACTTTGATGACTATATACTTCATCTGGTATCAGAGACAGCATGCCTCCAAATACCAGCTGCTAGGAATCACTAGTGGGAGGGAGTTTTTGTACTCAGGTCCTGTTTATGGATTTTCCATACACATCTGGTTAGCCACCGCAAGAACAGAATGCAGGAATAGGTGTGTCTTCAGTTCGATCTAGCAAGGCATTTCTTATTCTCATAGCTCCCTACCGCCATTTGCTAAACATATCTGATGAGTGTATTCTTGGGACGTCCAACTCCCAAGGGACTGTGATCTACTCCCGGGGGGGGGAAACTGGCAGTGATCTACCCATGGGGGGGTGGAGTTCAGAGTTGTTAAGCTTTTTTTAGGGGGGCAGGTCAATAAAAAAAAAAATTAAAAAAAAAGACGCTCATCCAGGAATCGACCTGCCAATCGCGGTCGACCGGTTAGACACCCCTGGTGTATTCCAATAACTATTTGTAGGCTGGTTCTTTATGGCTGAAGTCTCCCCTTTTTAAAACAGAAAAGAAGGACATACGGAAATCATCAACAAGAAGAAAACGAAATGTAAACATGATTATTTGCCACTTCACAAGCAGGTTGCCAACCGCAACCCACACATACTGCGCTTTCCAGGATTTCTGAAGGTTAGGGGAGGAGGCGGCAGCACTGGCATGACTTTGCATAACAAAGCCCTTCAGGAGAAAGAGACAAATTAAAGCATTAAGAGCTTCTTCATTTATTTTCTACCAGTATATAGCCAACTGGGTCTTTACCTGAAATAAGCTTTGCACAGCACACACTGATTCCTGCCAGTTTACTGAGATGAGCAGAGAAAAGAAGGTGCAAAAAGGTCTATGTCCAACACGGGAGATCATGCCTCCACCCTCTCCTGACCTAGAAAAGGTGTATCAGTGTCAGCAGACATGCAAACTGATCTGAGGATGGAAAGAGGCACAGATACTGCACATCTAGAGAAGAGGAGAAGCTGGTCAAAATCATTGCTCCAGAGCCTCCACATGCTCACTCAGCTAATTTTCAAACAGTCCCATCAATTCACTGAAGTATTGTGGCTCCTCAGTCACTGAGGAACACCAAATGTTCCAGAAGTAGTTCAAGGATGACCAAGAAACAGAAGTGCCACACAACTTTCCCTTGACCTCTTCCTCTCCACCTCCACCAGATTATTCTCCTTTTTACTGTCTAGCTATCCCCCCTCCCCTCAATTTCTTCCCTTCTGACCACCCCACGCATCCTTTCTAAAGGGGGAGTGTTCTCTGTTTGGATCTTGTCTCTCTGCAGGAAACCATTCTGCTCTCTCCTCCTTCCTTCGTCCCTATGTTCAAATGTAACGGCCCCTTCTTTTCTTGTCTCCCCAAATTTTGTAGGATAATTCCCCTTTTATTTCAAATCTAAACCTCCCCCACCCTGTCCCTTTTATGATGGCAGCCTATTTCTCCCCTTTTGGACTTTTTCTGCACCCTAAAAACCTGGCCAGCTTTGTGAGTGGAGAGATTCTTGATAAGAAGCTGCTTCTGTAATCAAATTTAACATAATTGTTTAGTGGTGTCAAGAATAGCTAAGCTACAAGAGTGCTTATTTTTTATTCTAGTTATCTGGTACCAGCATTCAGAACCTGGTACTTTTCTTCATGAACCAAGCCCCAAAGATGTTTTATATCTCTAGTGTATAAAGTAGAAATAGAAGGAAAAAACCAAACCCAGATCAAAAAGCAATTCAGTAAAAGATAGTTACAGCCTAGGCTGAAGACATTTTATAGTACAGTAAGACTGCAAATGTAAATAATGGTTTGGATTCTTCCCTTCGTTCACCGCCTCCCCCCCCCCCACCCCAAAGAGTGGATTTATTTTATTTGTAGCAATGTGTATCAGTAAAGGGAGCTCTCTGCCATTTATCATACAGATGACTTATCTGGCTGGAAGCTAGAATTAGAAGAAAAATATGACAGAAAAAATGATAGTTTTGAGCAATGGCAGCTATAAAACACAGCATGTATCCTACACTCTTCTCCTTAAGTGAAGCAACGTCAAAATCTAAATAATCTCAGCAGACTGGGAGGTCGGATGCTTCAATATAGTCATCTGAAGTAAATTTTCATATAGACCTTCAGCCTACTAGTTCTTTCAAAAATACTCTACTTACACATATTGATACCCTATACTGAGTCAAGCTAGCCTATCATTGTCCTGTTAGCTCAGTACTGCTGACAATGACTAGCAGCTATGTCTCCAGAGTCTCAGGTAGTAGATAACTGTTGATCCCAGACTGAACCTGGGAATTTGTGAAGTAATACCATGAGCCAGTGTTAAGAAACTCTGATATATACAGTAAGCTAATTGACAAATGGCACGTTAAACCTGGGTTGCGGTTGCCACAACGGTATGTATAGGTGCCAGTTCCACCTCACTGGGGCTTATCAACATCATCATCGTCTGCATTTCTATACCGCTTTGTATTTTAAAGCAGTTGGCAGAACATTAAAACATCAAATAAAACAATCCAGAAAAAAACAAATTCAAGCTTCCAGGAAAAGATTTCCAATCCTTCTCGAAGTGACATTTTGCTTTCCCCATATTTATTCACCTGCAAGGAAGCCAGTGGATTAGACTCAAGAGTGTCAGACTAGGAACTGGGAGATTGGGGTTCAAATCCCCCCTCGGTCAACTGGATGACCTTGGAGTCAGTAGCAGTCTCCTAACCTACCTCACAGGGTCGTTGGAGGGATTAACTGAGAGGCAGGGGTGAACCATGTGCTCCTTGAAGGAAAAGGTGGGAGATAAATGCAATAAGCAAGCTCTTCTGCATACTTGCTTATGAAAGCTGCAGGGGCCAGGCGCCAGATGGAGACATCAGTTGCCTGGCATCCAGAGATCTCCACATGGTCACAAATGGACCTGCCCCTGGTGCCTGGCTAATTTCTAACACTGCCCTGAGCTGGCAAATTAATAACACCAGGGCAAGGGGAACCAAATCCAGAAGACATTCACCCAGGAGTTCTTAGAGAATTAAAAAAGAAGAAATTGCTGGTCTTCTAATAAAATAAGCTCTATATCCAAGGACTGGTCAGTGGCTAAATTAACACTGAGTTTTAAAAGGGATCAAGGAAACTGGTGGAAACATTATTAAAGATAGAAGAAGTCTTGCTAGAGCAGAACCAGCGTGGATTCTGCAAGGGTTAGTCCAGTCTCACTAACCTATCTGCCCAAGGCCAAAGTTCTTATGATGCCATCTCAGTTTCATATATGAAGAGGCCAACTCAAGAGTGCCACAAATCTGGCACCAAGCAATTCCAAACTATGATCCAGTTGCACCAACACTAGTTCTGTAGGGTGCTTTGGTTCTTCTATAACAGGCTTCCTCAACCTTGGCCCTCCAGATGTTTTGAAACTAGAATTCCCATCATCCGATTGGTTCCCAAACTTCCGAGGTACCGCTGTATTCTGTTGTTGTTCTTGTCGTTTAGTCATTTAGTCGTGTCCGACTCTTCGTGACCCCATGGACCAGAGCACGCCAGGCACTCCTGTCTTCCACTGCCTCCCACAGTTTGGTCAAACTCATGCTGGTAGCTTCGAGAACACTATCCAACCATCTCATCCTCTGTTGTCCCCTTCTCCTTGTGCCCTCCATCTTTCCCAATATCAGGATCTTTTCCAGGGGGTCTTCTCTTCTCCTGAGGTGGCCAAAGTATTGGAGCCTCAACTTCACGATCTGTCCTTCCAGGGAACACTCAGGACTGATTTCCTTAAGAATGGATAGGTTTGATCTTCTTGCAGTCCATGGGGCTCTCAAGAGTCTCCTCCAGCACCATAATTCAAAAGCATCCATTCTTTGGTGATCAGCCTTCTTTATGGTCCAGCTCTCACTTACATACATCACTACTGGGAAAACCATAGCTTTTACTATACGGACCTTTGTTGGCACCGCTGTATTCTAGGAGACCTCAAACAATTAATATGTCTAGTTCTGTTCCATTAACCAGAAAGTGGTTTTTAATGCAATGTGGCAAGCTGTTGCCTGGGCCTTCCTGGGTTCTAGCTCCTATCATATTCTGCTCAGAACTTTCCACTGTTGACTCCCAATCAACCCAATCCTCCATGAGGAACCACTGGTGTTACATGTTACATGTCTTTTTACTCAAGCTATTTTCTCATGTTTAGTTGTGATCTTTCAGAGGAAGAGACAGCCTTCTGCTTTCTATTTTAAGCAAAGAGGTACAAGAAGCCAGAAAGAAATAATAAATAAAATTATTAAGCGCCCAAGTATTATTCCCTCTCTACATCCAGAAATCTGCATGACCACAAGAAGGGTGCAGAGCATGGAATGTGAAATCCATTGGAGGGTGGCCATTTGCCTTTCACAATGCCAACAAGTTGAAATCAAAGCCCATTTCAAATGTTCATTATTATATTTCTTTATAAATCACTTCCCATGAAGCATCTCAAAGAGATTTCACAATATAGCATAAAACAAGTTTGCCTATAATAATTAATGTGGGGGGCAGCATTACAGCAGGTTCCATCACCCCACATACATGTGTTCACAGTAAGGCCAAAGAATACCCCATGCATACAAGTATAATTACACAGAATACTTCCTGCGCAGTTGGAAACCCTCTTTGAGAACAATCGTATGTGTGTGGGTTTTACAAAAAAATAATATAAAAAAATACGTAGAGATTAGAAGCAGAACTTGCCACTTAGATACAGCACACCCACACAGTGCAATAACTGCATACACTATGGATATCGGGAAAGGATAAACACACATGCATTTTAGCTCACATGACTGCAGAGGAAACTTCCATGACGAGCAGTTTTTGCTCATACCTGGAGATGACCCACCAACTGATAACCCTTTCCCCAAGATTTCTTGCCTATGTTCAAATTTTGTACAGAAAAGCTTTTGGAATTTAACCCACTTTTCTTCACTTGACACAAACTATAGGTTCTGGTCCATAGAAAGAGAGTTTCAAGTACAGACTGTTTTAGACATAATTTTATTACATTCAAAAGGCATCACACTCATAAAACAGTTTACTGGTCTCAGCTCTACAAAGCTGAGGGCCTCCTTGGTAGTGGCGCCCACCCTGTGGAACGCCCTGCCACCATATGTCAAGGAAATAAACAACTACCTGACTTTTAGAAGACATCTGAAGGCAATCCTGTATTGGGAAATTGTTTATGTCTAATGTTTTACAATTATTTATTTGCTGTAGGCCACCCAGAGTGAGTGGGGAAAGCCAGACAGATGGGTGGGGTATGTATGTATGTATGTATAAATAAATAAATAAATAAATAAATAAATAATAAAAATAAAAAATAATAATAATAGAAGTGCATCTACAAACACTGTAGCATTTTTCTCAGCAAAGAGAAATTGGGACCATTCTCTATAACTTCTAGTCCCAAGGTTTGGGGTAGGAATCTCCATTCTGATCATAAAGGGGGAGTAAAGAAGAAGTCTCCCTTTCTTGTATACTGGCTTATTAGAAAGAATCCTGTTCCTCAAGGTCTGTAATTCTTTGAGGACAAAATGAGTGGCTACCTACTATGTACTAAGGAAACATCTAGTTTGGCTCTTAACCTCTCCAAGTTCAAGAGCTGTTTAATGCACATGTAAGAGGCCAAAGATTATGACATTTTACCAACAGGTTAGCTTTCAATCAGGAAAGTTCAGGAAGATGAAGAAACTGAGAATATAGATGACCTCCAAACACACTTTGATCAAGTGGAGCACAGTGAAGGGGGGGGGGGTCAGAAAAGCCTTAAGTGCCATTTCCAGCTGTTTTATTTAAGACAAGAGGAAGACCGATAGTGCCTCACTATAGAATGCCTAAATGGAAATACATAATAAAAAACTGCACATATAAAAACTTCAAGGCACTGTGAATGCTAAGAGAAGGGAAACAACTACATGATGGTGTTGAATGTAATTTTCATCGAGACATCTCAGTAAAGAGTTCCACCACGGACTTCCAACTGGATGATGAATGCACCCTTTGTAGGATAAAGCAAGGCCTGAGAAGCCAAAAATGTGGTTGGAATTTCAAGTACAGTGGGACCTTGGTTATTGAACTTAATCCGTTCCCAGAGTTCTTTCAACTCCCAGAACTGTTCAAAAACCAAGGCACGGCTTCCGATTGGCTGCAGGAGCTTCCTGCACTTAATCGGAAACCGCATTGGACGTTAGGCTTCTGAAAAACGTTCGCAAACCAGAACACTTACTTCCAAGTTTGCAGCAATCAGGAGCTGATTTTTTTGACAACTAAGTCGTTTGGGAACCAAGGTACCACTGTTTTCACCACCACTTCTGCGAGCAACCCAAGAGCGTGGATCTAAAGCCACTGTATCTCTGTTTCTCCTGAGCTGAGAAACCCCATACAAAATCCACCTGCGAACTGAAACACACCAGCACTGGCCCATATCTGGCAGAACAGCAATGCAGGAAAAGCCGCTGAAAACACCTTTACCTGGTATTTTATTGGTTTTAATATTAAAAAGCATGCTTCATGTACTGTTGGAATAAATGTGCAGCTGTTACTTAATTATTGCAAGAAAAAAGGAGATTCTCCCTGAAGGATGATGTTCCTATGGCAGCAGTATCACATTTGGCCAGCATTTAAACACAACAATATTTTGTCACTGGGGAAAAATGCAATCTTCACCAGCAAATAATGGCAAATACAGAGCAAAGTGTATTTTAAGGACTTTGGAAGCTAAACATTGCCCTCCTCACACTGCCTCTCAAGAGGGACACTTGAAAAAAATCTGTTTTTCTTCTCTCCCACGCCTCTTCAATTTATCTACTCATTTTTAGTTTCTTTCATAAACAGGAAGGAAATATAACCAGAAATATTGGTACTGAAAGGTCCCGATTTCAGTTTAACTTAATTAAGCAATGCCAAAGATTATTTGTTTTGATTTTGGCTCATTTAATAGTTTTCCTACAGGAGCACTCTGTAAATGAAAAGGGTCCTGGTTCCAACCCCGATCAAACAGACTAGCTTACTAGTGTCAGGTGTGAGCCAGCAATAAATCACACAAATTAAGTGAAATTAACTCTGTATTAGAAGAAACAGGCTCTGCTCAGGAGTGCCAGGCCTAATGAGAACAGCAACTCTTCTTTGGTAGATCTTGCTCCTATGAGGCAGTTGTGGAGACAGGAGGTCCCCGCCTTCCCATAGCATAAGTCTCCTCCTTTCCTCGAACTTTCCCAAGCCATCTGAGACTATGCCAGTGTGCCTGCCTTTGCTCCTCTCACTTCATACCTCTCCTGGTCTTGGGAGATTAGGGGGAGGGGAGCTTAGAAGGCAAGACACCTCTGCTTCTTCACCAGTCTAATTCATCTCTGCCTCTTAGCCTCCCTCTACTCCTGCTTTAGTTTCTGCATCTAATTCTGGACTTCTCTCTGCCAGATTCTCCCTGCCCATTAAACCGTATTACCTCTTCGGCTTCTGACACCTCCTCTTCCCAAGTCTTCTCCCTCTGATCACTCATCATTGCCCCACCACCAATCCCCAGGCTCTAAGCCTTCTTCCCTTGGGAGTTCACCAGCTGGTGCCTCCCATCATTCCTTTGTGTCCTGTCCATGGCAACTCGTAATTTCTACTGCCACACATGCTGCTCCTTCCACATCACTCTTTGGGAAGATCTGCCTAGAGTTTGATGTTGCTAATTGCAATCAATACCTCCAAAATGTACAACCTGTGTGCTTTTACTCAGGGAGGCCACAGCCCCTACAAATTTGTTCTTCAGGATTTGGAAAACAGTAAAGACTGAAAGAGCTCCTGCACACTTACATTAAGAGCCAAATTGATGGCTGTTTCTTTCTTCCCCCACCCAACCTTGTGCACATAACCTCTCTTTTCTACTCTTAATGACTTGAGTGATAACTGTTTATGGAAGGGGCCATAGGTCAGTGGTAGAGCACCTGCTCTGTGTGAAGTCCCACCTCTGCCTAAGAATATGGAAAGGTGCTGCCAGTCAGAGTAGGCAATGCAAGAAAAGGCTAGAAGGACAAATAGTCTGGCCTGGTATTAGGAATGTAAATCTATTTCCAGTCCATGTTACTTTTGCATGTGTTCCTCAATATTCCCATGTTCATACTAACTGTGTGGGTTTTTTAAATCCACATGAACATTTGCATTGTATTTGAATACTTATCTTAAAATGATTTTTTCTCAAAACATACATGTCTAAACATATTCTCTCTCTATTTATTCATTTTAAGTGTATTTGATACTTTTTTAAAGTCAAGAATTCCTTTGAAATATTCAGGAAGTGAAAAAGCCAGTAAATAACTAAGTTCCAATGTGTACTTTAGTCCAGGTGCAGATCAGGTCGATTTGTCTCAGAATTGACAAAACTTAACTGTTCAAGCACCCCTAACTGCTATAAAGCAATTTCCTATGAGAGTTCTTGATGTTAGCTTTTACATGCTGACATACCACACTCCATAGAATCATGGAATATCCCGTTACCTGGGTGGGAAGCAGATTTTGTTTTCACCACAGGGACATCACTAAATGAAACACAAGTGAAGCACAACTATTGTGATTCATGTTGATGGAAGAAAAGAGAAGTGGGCAACTATGAAAACCTGTTGGGGTGAGGACTAAACAGCTTCCTGCCCCTATCCACCCAGTCAATCAGATTTAGGCCACCCCATGTTGCCTTCAGTTTCTTGGTCATGCTAGAGTACAATAAGATATCGGAGACCAGCAGAAATAACTTACTTAGCCCTCTAAATACAAATCAAAGGAAACTATTGTGATGCCCCAAGCGGCTCACATAAGTAAGAAACCGATGGCAGCTTGTCATCTTAACCCAAGAAAAACACTGCTGACAGTGATTGATGACATGATAGAAGAGTGAAAAGTCAGAGAGATCTATCTTGCACCTTCCTGCCTTGGTGTCTCTCTTTGCCTCAGCCACATCTGTTTTCTGAAATGTATATTCAACACAAAATTGTGAGTTCATTTCTAATGGCTAGGGCTTGTTTCTCCTTTTTAAAAGTTCAAGGCCTCCTGCTGGTCTAGCTGCTATTAAGTAAAGCCTATTTTCTTCTGATTTCATGGTCTGACACGACAGACACCCCCACCCCCCATTTACATGTATTTCAATAACTGCAGGTATTCCTGGATGACACTGATTATCTAAATTCAGTACAATCTGGGTTCAGACCCAGCTTCAGAACTTAATCAGCCTTGGTTGCCCTGATGGATTACCTTTATCGTGAGAGGGGCAGAGGGAGTGCAACCCTGTTACTTCCACTCAATCTCTCAGTGGCTTTTGATACCATGGACCATGGTCTCTCTCCTCCTGGACTGACTCAGTAGGATGGGTATCAGAGCCACAGTATTATGGTGGTTCTGTTCATATCTTCAGGGCTGTATCCAGATAGGAGGACTGGGTGAGTGCTCCTCGCCCCCTCTGGTGTTCTGCAAAGAACTATCCTCCTCTCAGTGCTATTTAACAACTATATGAAGACACTGGGAGAAGTCATTAGGAGTTTTGGAGCAAGATGTCACCAGTACACTGATGACACACATCTCCACTTCTCCATAACAACTGAATCAGGAGAAGGTGTGAAAGCTCTGGATCAGTGTATGAATGAAGTGATGGACCAGATGAGGGCCAATAAACTGTGCTTAAATCCTGGGAAGATGGAGCCTCTTTGAGTTGGCTAGCTCCCATGTTTAGAAGACAGGCAAGTTGCCTGTTCTGAATGGGGTTGCACTTCCTCTGAAGGAGCAAGCACCACCTTTGTCTGGTTCACCAGCTATGGCCGTTCCTGGACAGGGATAGCTTGACCACTGTAGCCTATATGCCTTGGTAACCTTTAGGCTGGATCACTGCAATGTTCTCCATGTGGGGCTGCCCTTGCATCTGGTTCTGAAGCTCCAGCTGGTGCAGAATGCAAAAACTGGTGGGAGCATATAGCCCCACCGTATCTACACATATATAATCATTTATGGTGGTCAGCATCTTATGATTCTGCACACCAGAGATATTCCCGCTAATCACAATGTTCCTAAGAGGGTACATATCCAAGACATTGCTCTCCAGATGCCTCTCATGAGTACAGAAAGCAGAACAAATGTAATAATTCAAAATATACCGGTAAATCCGATCTTTCTACCTAGATTTTGTTTATATTCCATGCTTCCTCAAAACTTAAAAACGTAGCACATACAGTGTTCTGAGGCAGTCTCCCATCCAGACTTTGACTAGACTCAGACCTGCTTAGCTTCATATCAAGACGGCCGCATTACGTGCTTTTAGAATGAGTCCTACCCATCTGGAAGGAAGACCCCATTTTCAGTTAGGTCAATTTCAATATCTGAGCCAACACACCACATTTCATGCTTTGGAAGTTCAACTATCCACATTATCAAAACAGCCCTTGTTTGCATTCCTAAACATTCACCACAGTTGATGGGCTGGCATTATCGAAAAGATAATACAGGAGTGCACATGAGCCTTTATCTTTCACTCACCGCTGTGCACTAACCTAAGCACTGGGTTACACTACACTGACTTCTGACAAGCAACTACCAACACCAGGTAACAATATATGTTTACTCCAAATCCAGGCTTGTGTTTTTGCGCACATATGCACACACACACATTTTAGAACCTACAAAGAAAAGTGCAGACTTATTTGCTTCTGTGCATCTACCACATGCATGGAGGAGAACTTGCACCAGCCAGCACCACTCCCAACAATCCCTAATGTCTGTGCATTGAACAGAATGACAAAAAGGATAGAAATTTGATAAGTAATTTATACAGAGCACTGTGTATGTAGGTTCTGCTTTCTGAAGTTCAACTGGAAGAGAGTTCCACAAAACTGGGTCCACAATACTGAATGCATGGCTACTTGTAGTTACAAGCTGTGCATCTGAGTCATGGGGGAGCACTAACAGTGACTCCCCCAGAGACCTCTATACTGGAGCAGAGATATAAGTTATCAGGTGGTCCCTGAGGTATCCTGGACCCAAGTTGCTAGGGCCTTGAAAATTAGTACAAGAACCATCTTGACCAGTTGCATATGAGCAGTTGGTGCAAGATTTTGAGTGCCTGGGTTATGTGCTGGTGATAGTCTGTCTTCATCAACAGTTCAGCTGCAGCAATTTGCACCAGCTGGAGCCTCTGGGTCAGGCCCAAGGGTAGCACCACACAGAGCACATTGCAATAATCAGGTCTTGAGGTTTCGGGTGATTAAGGACAGAATAAACAGAAAAATGCATTTTTTGTTTTGGCAAACAACTCAGAAATACATGCCGGACATTAAGAAAGAAACATTGCACAAAGGCCAGAATGTATTAATATTCCGTAAAGTGAGAATTGCATTTAGTCTCTTGCAGATGCTAAAGGTCAATGCTGAAAGAGCTAGAGCAGAACCAAAAATTTTAGAAGTTATTTCTAAGAACAAAGCAAGTTTCTTGTTCTTTTGTATTTGAGTTTGGAAATCATATGACTATAGACCATGCAAAAATAATTCCTGGCCCTCTTGATTTAGTTTCAGGCTCCATAAGCTCCAAGAAAAGCTATCTAAAAAAAGGCTTTCAATTTATTTATTTTTTATTTTTTTTAAGTTCAAATCTGCTTTTGCACTTTGGAAACAGCAATAGCTGTAACCCATTTCATCACTGTTCTCTGGGCAGACATCCAGAAACCATACCTTACACAGCGATTTAAAAAGCACAAAAGCTCTTTCATAAGGGTTCAAAGAAAGTGCAAGAGAATTATGTTGAACCTGGCATCAATTTCCAATGAAATGCAAAATAATAAAGGATTTTAATTACCATATCTCACTTAACTTTTATTGTCTTTGTACTCACAAAAGCCAGTATTCTGCATATTAAATTCAAGGTGCATGATATGTAATCAGGATGAAGCTGTTTTTAGGTAACAAGGCGCCTCTGGCACTCTCAACAGGCTTTTGGCAAAGTGATTAGCTATTGTGAAATCCAGATGTTAGAAAATATGGTATTGGATGCAATTTCCCCTTTCTGTTACCCTCATGAAAACTGAGAGTGCAAAGAAGCAAGGCTTGTGCACAGAAATGTTAATTTTCCTCTGATCTTAATTCCTCATTTTGACAATACACATGTACAAAAGAGTAGAATTTGTTGTATCTGATTCCCAAGAGAATAACCCTACAATATGAAAAAAAATCACCCCAAGTAGTTATACATGAAGAATGCTGTGTTCTTAGTGAGCTGTGCACTCCACCTAAAAGCATGCAGGAAAGAACTCAAGTAAGAAATAGTAATGCAGCAGCAGTATCTATCCAAATCACCTGATAACATCAGAAACATTTACCGTATTGGTCTGAATATAAGCCGCACCCGAATATAAGCCACACCTTTAAAATTGAAGGGGGGAGACAATACCCAAATATAAGCCGCTCCCTTAAAATACTGCAGGCACTCACACCCGTTCCGTTTTACCATATGACTGTTTCAGCAGCGATGTCGTAAAAGCCAATTTTTGTAAGGTCACGAATTTAAGCCGCACTTTAGCTTTTCGCGGTAGGAATTTGGGGAGGGGGGGATACAGTATATCAGGCACAGAACTTCTTTATATACAACTCCCATTTCCTCAGAAATTACTGGATCCTCAAATGTGCTCTTCAGGGGTCAAGTTGTAATCAGTGCCTGTTCACTATTAAGACTCTACCCGCTCTACCCCCCCCCCAAAAAAAATACACCCACTCACTCTGAACAGTACTCACACTTGAAACTGGAAATCCACAATAAGCTTATTGCCATTTGCTTCATGTGTAAACATCCCAAAGGATTTCTAGTTCTCTTAGCCAGTTCTTTAATTTTTTGTGGTATTTGTGGTACTTTTCATTCTTTCTTCTTGGTTCCTCCACTCCCTTTCCTGGTCTGTTCAGACAATATTCCATCCCTTGAACTCCTAAGCAGACTGCAAGATGGTCTTGGACTTACATAATAATAATTTATTATTTATTATTTATACCCCGCCCATCTGGCTGGGTTTCCCCAGCCACTCTGGGCAGCTTCCAACAAAACACTAAAATACAGTAACCTCTTAAATATTAAAAGCTTCCCTAAACAGGGCTGCCTTCAGATGTCTTCTAAAAGTTTGATAGTTATTTTTCTCTTTGACATAATAATAATTTATTATTATTATGCATCAGTCTAGCAAATTCTGTTAACAGAATGTCAGGGAGGAGAAGAAGAAGAAGAGAAGAAGAGTTTGGATTTGATATCCTGCTTTATCACTACCCCAAGGAGTCTCAAAGTGGCTAACATTCTCCTTTCCCTTCCTCCCCCACAACAAACACTCTGTGAGGTGAGTGGGGCTGAGAGACTTCAGAGAAGTGTGACTAGCCCAAGGTCACCCAGCAGCTGCATGTGGAGGAGCAGGGAAGCGAACCCGGTTCACCAGATTACGAGACTACCGCTCTTAACCACTACACCACGCTGGAGATCCCAGAGTCCAATAAGGATGAGATTTCCTGGTGTAATTGTTCCTTTATAAGCTAGGAAGTGAAAGGTGTAGAGTCGTCCAGGGGTGTAGGGAGAAGAGAACCAACTGGATTTCAAAGAGGCACTACATTTTGCGCTCTCATTCATGCGCAATGGATTTTCTCCCTCCTTGCTGTCCTTCTGCCAGCAGGAGAAGACTTTCTTGTTCCAACAGGGTTTGGGGAAGAGACTGCTTTTCATGAAAGGACTGGTTCCATGCTGTTTTTATTGTAATTATTTGTATGAGATTAGATAGATAGATAGATAGATAGATAGATAGATAGATAGATAGATAGATAGATGATAGATAGATAGATGTCAGGGAACTGCCATCAGAGACTAGAGGAGAGGGAAGTCGCCCCAATGATGCAGGGGAGGGAACTAGCAAGGAGAGAGAGAGAGAGCTTCCGCTGGGGAAGGAAATCAAGGTGACACCAGGAAGAAAGGGGAGGCTGAGAGTACTTCGGAGGGAAGGCTCCGAGACTCTTCCAGTGAGATCAGCGGGGAGAGCACAGGACCTCCGCTTGGCACGCCCACGCTGCGCAGAAAGCTTCCACGCAGAGAATCTAGGCGGAGACTTGGAGTCAAAGAATTCTTATGTTGGAAGAAGTTTAGGAAACGCCCACTGACGGATTCTGCCAGTGATTGAGACAGTCGCGTTGTAAGGGCTGTCAAACCAGGGAAAGGTTTAGCTATACAACCAGCTTGGAGCAGTTTGGAGTTTACGCACAAGCAACCCCAATTCCCATTACAATAGATGATAGATAGATAGATAGATAATTCTATTAATGTTTAATTGTTTTTTAATGATTATCTTCCTGCATGTTTTTAGCTGTAAGTTGCTCTGAGTCAGGGAAAACGGCAGAGTATTATTATGATGATTATTATTATAAATATCCTTTTATCTGTGAGAGTAGATTTTCTGGTGCATTCGCCTTGTATCAGAACTGCTAAAAATTATATCATTTCCCATAACATCACAAAGATTTATTCTTTATAAAGAACATTCCATCAATTCTGGAAATCTATATATTCTTCTATCTGAATTCACAAATGTATATAGTTTACATATCACAGATTTCAGACCATCAACATTCTCTTTCTTTCCAGGATGCAGATATTGGTTCCTCTACAGAGTGAATATCATACAGAACCACTGTGTGTGTTCCATAGATAGTTTGCTATTATTTGGCTCTTAGGAGGTCTTGTTTTATTGAAAAGCAAACTAAATTAACATCTTACATTAGGAATGGCCAAGTTCAGCAAGTACACATGGGGAGGGAGGAGGTATGCTTTAGATTCAAGCTGCTCGGCCATATTGTGAATTTCCTCACACCAGTCAGCTATAATGCAGTCTGCACTAGGGGAAACCCAGAAACTCCAGTCTTTCCTCAACTGGGACATCATTACGGAAGTATGGGCAACGTCCCATGAAGAAAGATTCCGCTCGTGGCCCCATCCATGCCTTACAAAATTACCAGATAAGGTTTCTGAAGATGAAAGCAAACACTGCAAAGTTCCTTTTTGTTAAGCAAGTAGGTATTAAGAAAAGCAGGATATGAGTGCAAGAATAAACCAACAACAGTTAGTCATCTGTTAAACCCCTACAGCAGAGGATTCCCCTATTTCAGCTCATCCTTTCAACAGAAGAGCAGTGTCTTTCGGTGACTGCAGAATACCATGCCAGATCATGTTTAGACAGCTATTTTTTTTCTTGAGCCTTTCAGTTTTAATCTAAACTCCTCCCAATGGCATTACACAGACAGACAGCAAGACAGACCTCTAAACTCCTCTGCAGATTCTAAGAAGGAGCCCACCTTTCCTGTCTGCTCTTAGTAAGATGAGAAATAAAAACTAACTGCAAGCATGTTTAGATCCAGCATTTGAATTTTATTGAGAAAAGCATTCGAAATTTATGAAGTACAGCTGGCTGTTGCATGGACTCGTAACATTCCAATAGCTATTATTAAATTGCCATCACGGTATAAGAGTGAATAGCTTAATTTGAGTACTCAGTTTCACATCCACATCGTTCCTTCATTTAGACTATCTTTATGTGCCCTTACATCTGCGGAGATCCTCTTTTAACTCAATATAGTTGCCTAGCAGATGGATTGAGAGTATTTCAGATTTGGGGATACTATAATCAAATTCTGTGTGTCTGGGCAACAAGGTGTGTTGGATTTTTCCAGTCCACTATCCACTGTGTCATTCAGACACAACCAAACACAATCAGCTTTCCAAGTCCCTGTCCACATGGCTTTTGCCTTGGTTATCAGAGACGTGGGAAGGATTTTAAAGAGAAAACATAAAACTCAACTACACTGATGAACTGGTCTTGCAGAAAAATATATCAGAAAGAATTCCTTAGTTTACAATAGTGATATGTTAGCTAAGTAGAGCATGACAGGGAAGAGAAATATAAACTGTATAACTAAGTAAATTCTTGTCAAACAAAAAAATTAACCATGAATTGGGTTTTCAGTAAGAGGAGTGGGGTCTGGCTTTGGTTAACGATGTGCTATGAGAGAATGCAGAACACTATTCTTGATGCAACGGAAAACATCTTCTCAATGAACAAATGTATTCCAACTGCAAAAGAAGATACATATCTAGAAAGGCAAGCAATGGCAAGGCAGAAAAACACAGGAGAGGGGGATTCACCTAACCAGCCCCATCAGCGGAAGGCCTGTACAAGGACTTCTGCTTATTCAACAGGGCTCCCTTCTCCATAAAAGAGAGAGAGAGGGGGAGGGAGAGAGAGAGAGAGAGAGAAATCCAAGAAAAGCATGCGGTGGGAGGAGAAGGGAATAATTCCATTGGGCAAACTGCAGTGCTCTCAAATGATTGGAAGACTGCAAGATTGAATTCCACCCCTAATCACCAATACTCTGCAAGATCAGCATCCTTTTGCAATCTCAGAGGCTTAAGTGCTTACCTTAGATGCTTGAGGTGTTGAGATCACATGAACTGTGCTGGGTTTGACGCCGTTTGCTTTGGGTCTCTTATAGAGAGCAAACCTGCTTTTCCTACGCCCCCTATCACCATTAGGGAGGGAGCCATTGTACCTAGGAAGACAAATGCAAAAGTTATTTGAGAGACTGTTTTACGTGTAGTGGAAAAGGAAGCTGAAAGTCATAAAGACGGCAGTGAGAGATGCATGGTCTAAGTAGTCAGGCTTCCTCAACCTCGGCCCTCCAGATGTTTTAAGACTACAAGTCCCATCATCCCTGGCCACTGGTCCTGTTAGCTGGGGATCATGGGAGTTGTAGGCCAAAAACATCTAGAGGGCCAAGGTTGAGGAAGCCTGGTCTAAGTCATAGAGTCCTAAAGTGTGGACTGTGGACCATCAGTTGTATGCATGCAAACTTCATTCAGATGACTGGTGGTATGTTTGTGGGTTTGTGGCTAGGGTATGGGAGATGGCATATCCAGAGTATTAACTATTTATATAGATTTTAAATTGTATTTTTGTTGCTTCTTTTGTTGTATTACAATCTGAATTCTATAAATTTGAAATGGTAATACATGAGAAATAAAACAAATAATAAAAATGCAATTAAAAATTATACAGGATCCAGCAAAGTGCATTACATTTGCTACAGCAGGCAGAAAAATCATTACGTGGTCCACCAAAAGCCTCAGCAATGTTCAATGGCCCATGAAGAACAAGCCTGGGAACCGCTGGTCTGCTTCTATG
This sequence comes from Podarcis muralis, assembly GCF_964188315.1. Lineage (NCBI taxonomy): Eukaryota > Metazoa > Chordata > Lepidosauria > Squamata > Lacertidae > Podarcis > Podarcis muralis. The sequence continues at coordinate 7,491,392 of NC_135655.1, forward strand.
GAAATGGAAGTACTCCTTCCATTTTCAAGCCATTTGTTAAGCTGGCTGGCATTCATGATCGTACAGGCTACTGTTCACTAAGCATGTTGCTATTCTAAGTACAAGATTTTGCTTAATTCAAGTACTGTGTCTAGTTAAAACAGAGCAGAAGTTGCAGGAGACAGCTAATGCTTGCCAACAAAAGGCTTCAAAATTGCCCAGCCAGCCATACCAATATGAAAGCTCATGACATGCTGATTTAGCCATACCTGTTTAGCTAATCGAAAGCTCATCATGGAATAATGTTTCCAAAATCTCCCACAGGCACTCATCTGTCTGACACCAGCTCATATATAGCCCAAGAATAACCCAATTTCAAGAGAAATATGACTTTGCTGCTTTGTGCTGAGAACTCCACGCTATAAATTACTTAGAACCAACACTTTGCAGTGGGGTTTTTAAAACCACACATTCCCTTAGTTCTTGAATAACGTTCAGTTTTTATTATGGATTTTAAGCACAGGAGCTTATTTCAATGAGCACAAAACCTTCTTCTTCTTCTTCTTCTTCTTCTTCTTCTTCTTCTTCTACTACTACTACTACTACTACTTATTATTATTATGATTTGAATTTCTATACCGCCCTATACCCAGAGGTCTCAGGGCAGTTCACAGAACAAAATCAAAATATAAAACCACAAAATATATAATCAAAATAAAGACAACAACCCAATAACCCCAATAAGATCATTTCCATTAGTGGCAGCTGCATTCAAGTTCCCTAAAACAACAAAGTGTAACCTTAGCTATGTAATGATAGAATCCTAGCATTCAGTCCCGAAAGGAGTAATTACCAGTGGAAATTCTACATTCATATTTATACACACACCATGTCCCAGCAACAAAACACAAATTGAGCCACTCATTGGAATAAATGGGGCTGCTGAAGCTGGCACATATTACCCACATGTAAACCATCCTGCCCATCAACAGTCTGCTAGTTTAGCCCTGTCTATTATTATATTCGCGCAATTTCATCACTCTTTACTATAGGAAGAGTGTAGACAATTATGTCGCTTTCACTCCCCTTCACTCATCCTACAACCCAGTTCTTACAAAAAAAAAAAAAACCTGTCAAAACACAAAGATGCTAAGTGTAAACACTATTTATGAATTAGCCCTTGCTGTGTCATATTAAAATAAAAAGTAACCCTAAATTTATCCTCAACTCATAGCCTTGCACACAAATGAACTGTGTTTACACACGGTAAGATGTTCAATGCTTCTCCTTTTTGTCTTTCACTCTGCAGCAGTTATTCAGGGAATGTAGATAAAAACCTCCACTGCATCAGGCAGAAAAATTATTAAGAGAAACAAGATGATGCATTTAGCACTTAAAGGACCTTCACAGTATTTCCATAAAAGAAGCAAGTTAAACTGAATGGAGTGCTGAAGAACACAACCTAAGAACGTAAGAAGAGCCTGTTAGATCAGGCCAATGACACATCTACAAGCAGACTTGTAGATCTGCCGACTTGTGATTCCAAGCAACTGGTATTAAAGAGGAATGCTGCCTCTGATCATGAGGGTAAAGGGACCCCTGACCATTAGGTCCAGTCGTGGCCGACTCTGGGGTTGCGGCGCTCATCTTGCTTTATTGGCCGAGGGAGCCAGCGTACAGCTTCCGGGTCATGTGGCCAGCAGGACTAAGCCACTTCTGGTGAACCAGAGCAGCGCACGGAAATGCCGTTTACCTTCCCGCCAGAGCGGTACCTATTTATCTACTTGCACTTTGAGGTGCTTTCGAACTGCTAGGTTGGCAGGAGCAGGGACCGAGCAACGGGAGCTCACCCCGCCGCGGGGATTCGAACCACCAACCTTCTGATCGGCAAGTCCTAGGCTCTGTGGTTTAACCCACAGCGCCACCCGCGTCCCTTGACCATGAGGTTAGAACACTGCTATTATGGCTAGTAGTTACTGACAGCCTTGTGCGCTGTGATTTTGTCTAAACCTCTTTTAAAGTCACCCAGGTTGGTAGTCATTACTGCCTCCTGTGGGAGGGAGTTCCATAATCCATAGTTCATGTGCTGCATGAAGAAGTACCATATTTTTCCGTGTATAAGACTAGGTTTTCCCCCTAAAAAAGAATGTCAAAAATTGGGGGGGGGCATCTTATACTCCGGGCCACCTCCCCCCATTTTCTTAAATCTGAGTCCCCCAAAATAGGGGGTGTCTTACACATGGGGGAGTCTTATACATGGAAAAATACAGTACTTCATTTTATCTATCTTGAATCCTCCAACATTTGAACAACTGATTCACAGCCATATTTCATTGCTGCAAATTCCCACTTTATCTTGTTGGAAAACTAATAAATATTATTTTTTTAAAAAAATTCCCACTTTATCCATTTCTTTGTGTGTGTGTGTATCCTGCTTTATCGTAAAAGTCAAAGTGGCTAACAAAGCATTTGTTTTTAATCATCAGATAGACCAAGAGACACACAGTGGAAGAATGTAAAATAAATAGTTCTTCAAAGAGGAACTCTTTCCCCACCAAAGGCATAGTAACTGCAGCCAACTGGACGATGACCAAAGGGTGACTAATACTAAAACATGGACTAGTACAGAGAAATGTAAGTGGAAATATACAAAGAAAGAATGAAAATGTTGTCCCCTGAGGTAATTATCAGACAGCAGTTTCCTACAAGGATTCTGCAGTGACAGTCAAAACAAAATTGGATGGTGGGCTGATTGGGGCACATAGCCCAGGCTGAGAATGTTCCCAAATAAGGAACTACGTAGGCACAGAATCAGTATGTATGACCACACCAAAACCATGAAGTAGAACAGAGAATAACCCATACCACAGAGCAGCAAAACAGATTTGTCGCTAATACCTTCTTAAATAGCCATGGTTCTGACTGTGACATTCAGACTTAAGGCCAGACTGTTTTTACAATGTGGATGTGCTCCTTCCCAAGAGATTCTTCCCACACCGCTCTGGTAATATGTGGATGGGGTCAACTGAATCATCACTTCCCATTCAAATATTGATGGACTGGGAGGAGACAATATTCAGGGTAGAAGAGAACTATAGGACTGGTCCTAGTCATGTATTTCCAAGATATACAAGTCACCATAGAAGCATGAGAAAAAAGGCAATGAGATATGGGCTCAAACTATGAAAGTTTTCCACTTGCTTTCCACATACAGTGGTACCTCGGGTTAAGTACTTAATCCGTTCCAGAAGTCTGTTCTTAGCCTGAAACTGTTCTTAACCTGAAGCACCACTTTAGCCAATGGGACCTCCTGCTGCCGCCACGCCGCCGGAGCACGATTTCTGTTCTTATCCTGAAGCAAAGTTCTTAACCTGAAGCACTATTTCTGGGTTAGCAGCGTCTGCAACCTGAAGCGTATGTAACCTGAAGCGTATGTAACCCGAGGTACCACTGTACTTTGATGTTGGCCTAGCTCTGATTCCCTAAAACAATAGAGGACTTATACTTAGGCAAAGCAAGTTCCATCTCCTTGGCCCCAACTCCCTTGCCTCAGAAGACCCCTTGTTTGGCAATTGCCAGGAAGGAAGGACTGCTTCCATTATCAGCTGAGTGATATCCTGCAACTTAAGACAATCTGGTGGGAGCTGCTGCCTGGTATGACCAGGAAAGGACAATGAAGGCAGGAAATGCTGCAGGAATAACCTTAATCCTATAGGGAAAACTTGTAATTTGTGTTACTACACTACAAAATTGAGGAACCTGTGGCCCTCCATATGTTGCTGAACTTTAATTCCATTAGCCCTGACCATTAGGCTGGATACGATGTCGTTTGGTCTAACAACATCCAGAGGGTCGCAGTTTTCCCATCTCCGCTGTGCTAGATTTTCACATGATTTTACTTTGAGAACATTTCGTAAGCTGCTATGAGAGTGCCTCTCGAGGCTGCAAAGCAGATTAGTATTCTAAATAAAATATCACTTAACTGAGCTATCAAAAACCACTTTGCAAGTAATGCCATTGCTGACGACATTTCACATTCAAAACCAGAAAGGTATGAAACAACAACTCCAGGCATCAAGTAGTTAGATAATGCCTTGAGTCGTGAAAAATCATATGAAATCATTTGAATAATTTTTGATTAAAGTAGTTATAGACGGGAAGTCTACCAAAAAAAAAAAAAAAAAAACCACAACAACAAACCAGCAGCCCCTGCAAAATATGCAGGCAGGCTTCAGCTTGCAAAAAAAAAAAGTCAATCTGATATTTCAACTCAACCCAAAACTGAAGCTTCTGAACATTCCACTTACTTATTAGGACAACATTCTGTAAACTCTGAATTCAGCCCCACATTGTAGGTAAATACAGATGTAAGTGAAATACACAAAAGATCCCATAACTAACATTTTAAGCCTACCTTTTTGCTATACCTGTTCTGCAGAAAAGTTAGCACAACCAATCTTTTATATAGAGTAGTAATTCTTAATCTGAGCACACTACTTTTTTTTTTTTTGCAGTAACTGTAGCAATGAAACCACCCCATTTTGAATTCTTCTTGCTCCCTAAAGCCCAAGTATTCTCAATTCTACTTAGAGTCTTTATTGACATTGATGTCTTCTTTTTATCAGTACAAGCTACAGATTTTTTTTATAAAAAAAAGTTGCCTGGAAGGCCTGCAGCTGCTAGCAAGCTTTAACATTTGGTCCTTTGTGGAATGGTTTTAAAAAATAGCAGTACAACAAAACACCCTACTGCTGGCTTTCATATGTCATTAATGTTGGAATGACATCTATCTAGCTTATAATTTAAAGAACTACTAAAAGCGTTTAAGCGTTCAATTATGCAAGGCTTTTAAAATTCACAACCATTTGAGGCTATGCCCAGCTATTTATAGCAAGGGATACTCTGTTCACCATTTCAAAAGATCAAACTCTAGTTTGTTATGCAGCAAATCAGTAATGGAAGGCCATAACATTGTTGCATTGTGTCCATCATTGGTCCCTATATATAAAGATCTATGGCAGCCCAACAAGTTTGGGTGAAACTGTTGTTCTGAGTGAGGTTTAAGCATATGAATAATGTGTCCACACATTCTTAGAAGAGGAATATTAGTATCTTCTGACCCTTTTCTAAACCACCTCCCGATGTGCACACACCACTCTGTAGAAACTTAGGCATGTTCCATTTGCACTGCAGATAGACTTAAATTCATCTGATCAATTACTTTATTGCTAATGTGTTCTGTTAAAAGTTGGATTTATAAAATCCCACTCTTTAAATTTGCCCACACTACTATGAAAACTCCTGAGAGGTTTTTAATCACCCCCTGTAGTAATGGGAAATGCCATTTATTTATTATAGCTTTTTAAAAATATTATTCTGTCTACAGATTCCAATCAGCGAAATAATGATTGGAGAAAGGAGGTTTTTCACCTGTTTGTTATGTTCTTTAAAGAGTCATCTGTGCACTCCCACAGATAGGGATACTGATCATATGCTGACTGTCATTTGCAACCTACCTAGCACTCAAGCTGAGGAGCTAGCACTCAGGCTTCTTCCCTCAAAAGGAAACTTTTCCTCCTCAAGAGGCAGGAAAAACATCTTTCTGCTGCATTCCTTCATGACCACCACAGGAATACCCCTTGTAAACATGGGAGACGCTAGCAACAGAGAGTGGGTTTGTGAGTACAACAAAGACTCCTCATAAGACATCTGTTAAAGGCAAGCAAACAGCATTTTCTTCATCAACATCTTTTTGAGAGGCAACATAATACAGGTTGGCAACCCTGCAGAGGAAGCCTTAAACAGGAAAACATACTGCTGAGTTTGGCTCTATCGCTGACTATATCTGCTGCTTTCATGTCCAAAGTGTAGCATTTTACAAGGGGTGGCAGGATGGATCAGGTAGCTTAGTTGCATAGTTGTGGAATAAATATGCCATTGCAAGTCAGGGACAAGAGAGGAAGCCATGCCTCTAAATAACCTTTGACAATACAGTGGTACCTCTGGTTGCGAACGGGATCCGTTCCAGAGGCCCGTTTGCAACCTGAAAAGCCCGCAACCTGAAGCGCCGTATCTGCGCAGGTGCGCGGTGTGATTTGGCGCTTGTGCGCATGTGCGAAGCGCGATTTAGCACTACTGCGCATGCGCAAGCAGCAAAACGCGGAAGTAACCCTATACGGTACTTCCAGGTCGCTGCGGGATGCAACCCGAAAAAACGTAACATGAAGCAAACGTAACATGAGGTATGACTGTACATGAGAGATTCTGCCTTGCCCACTCATAATACAACAGCATCAAGAACTCATTACCAACTTCTGGCTGGTGTACAAACTATAACCATTACTGGGCAGCGACAGACTTCTCATGGTCATTCATATACTGATATCCTCATGATCAGACAACTGTAATGATCTGTATGTGGAGGTGCCCTTGCACCCGGTTTAGGAGCTGCAGCAAGTAGAAAATGCAGCTGATAGAGAAACCCAGTTTTACACATTTTACACTGGTGTTGAAAGATTGGCACTGGCTGCATATAAGCTAACAAGTTCAAGGGTTTGTGACTGACAGGATACTCAGGAGCACAAGAAGCTAACTTATACTAAGTTAGACCACTGGGTCTATCAAGCTCAGTATTGTCTACACTGACCAGCAGCAGCTCTCCAGGGTTTCATGCAGAGGCTGTCTCCCAGTCCTACCTGGAGATGCTGGGGAATGAACCAGGGGCCTTCTGCAGGCAAAGCAGATGCTCTGCCAATGAGCTGTGTCTAAAAAATAAATTCGTTTCAGAAATTAACACAGCAGGGTTCTAAAAGCATTTCCATAGTCTGAAGAGGGACTATGAATGCACACATCTCTAAGATAAGGCAGATAATTACTGTAGGAAAACACCCTTCAGCGTCACTCTATACACTGTAGAGAAAAAGAGCAGGGAAGAGGGGATTTAAGACCATTTAACTGAACTACTTTGGCAAGGCTCTGCTCCCACCACAGGAAGCTGTAATCTGAAGAGCTGGTGCTTCCCATCGTGGTTAATTATAAAAGGAAAAGAGACTGTGCAAAAGGCAATGGATAACTGTGGTAAACAATGGAGGCTATTTGTGGAATAAAAAGTAAAAGTCTTGACCACTCCACATCAACAAGGAACTCCAGAGTCTCAGCAACATCCTTCATAAGCATTCACATTGAGAGCCAGTGTGGTGTAGTGGTTAAGAGCGGTAGTCTCATAATCTGGGAAACCAGGTTCGCGTCTCCGCTCCTCCACATGCAGCTGCTGGGTGACCTTGGGCCAGTCACACTTCTTTCAAGTCTCTCAGCCCCACTCACCTCACAGAGTGTTTGTTGTGGGGGAGGAAGGGAAAGGAGAATGTTAGCCGCTTTGAGACTCCTTAAAGGGAGTGAAAGGCGGGATATCAAATCCAAAACATTTTAAAAACAAAATGATCTGGAACGCAGGCTTTGGAGACAAGGCAGTGCACCACTGGCCCATGCAACTGCAGGATGTCGGCATACACATAAGTGTGGGAAACAGATCTCCAATAAAATTCAAGTTCCCTTCACCCCCTTCGCGCGCGGGTGCTGCTCGCCCGGTGGCCTGAATTGTGCCATTGCATTTTTCAGCATTGATAGTGGAAGTACGTGCAGAAGACCTAAGTACAAGAAGCTGTCCTAAGTAACTTCACAGAACTCTGAACTTCACTCACTTCTGCATAGTGACAGCACTGCCCTGTCACTATTTCATCACTTAACCCAGAAAGTGCACCCAGTCCAGACAAGGCAACTGGCATGTGCATCAAATTCTTCCCATGAAAATCAAGCAGCCACCAGAAAGAACCATGCTCACAAATGGTAACATTCTATGTTTAATTCAAACCCCGGTGCTACGGACTGGGTGGGGGAAATGGGAGGGTTTGAGTATCATAAGCAAACAAACTCTCAGCAGCTTTCAATACCATTGGCCATGTTCTAGTTGGGGTCACATGCCCTATGACAGAGAGGGTCTGTAGTTTAGGGTTCCTCCTGGATCCATAATAATAATATTCCCCAGCCACTCTAGGCAGCTTCCAACAAAAGATTAAAATACATGAATCCACTGCTTTTACCTGAGGCACAGACAGCCTGGGGGACACAAAGTACATTCCATCAGTTTAGGCTGATGACCCAACTACAACACTATCTGGGTAAGGATTTCTGATAGCAGTAATCTGTGTTATGGTAACGTAATGACTGGATTACTGCAGGGTGCTTTACGTGAGGCTGCCTTTGAAGACTGTCCAGAAACTGCAGCTAGTACAGAATGCAACCACCCAACTGCCAAGTCTCTAGGCAAGCCAAATATAACACTGACCCTGCCACAGCTGCACTGGATGCATGCCTATTTTCAAGTCCAGTCCAAAGTGATGCTTTTGACCTATAAAACCTTGTAAAGCTCAGTATTCCAAAATGCATCTCCTGATATGAACCTATGAAGCCCTTTAAGTCTTCAGCCGAGGGAAGTGTGGAACATGGTAAAAGAGGGAGAGGGCCTTTTCAGTTGTAGCTCCCCTCTTGCGCACCATAATTAACATCCTTCAGGTATCAGGTAAAATACAGTGGTATGGTACCTCCTGTTATGTACTTAATCCGTTCTGGAGGTCCGTTCGTAACAGGAAACCACTCGTAACATTCTGTAATGGCGCCTCTGGCTGCTGCCGTGCCACCGGAGAGCGACTTCCGCTCGCATCCCGGGGCAAAGGCCACAACAAGGGGCATCTATTTCCAGGTTAGCGGAGCGCATAACCCGCAGCATTCGTAAGGAGGATGGTACGTAACACAAGGTACCACTGTTTTCTCTCTTCTCCCAGGTGTTTGAAAGATTATGATGATTTAGCTATTTACTGATCATATGTTTTTGCTTCTGTTTTATTAGCTATTGTATGTTTTATATGGTATTGTATTGTTCTTTTTCATTGTTTTACATTCCTCTAATTGTGCAAGTGACTTGGAGATTCTGTACGCAGTAAGCGACTTCTAAATTGAATAAACAAACTACTTTGTAAACTGCTTTGAGGGTTGTTGTTGTTTACAATCAAGCAATTTCTGTGAAATAAATAAATAAATGCCAACAACGGGCAAACAACAACTTAGTAAATAGAAGGCAGCTCCATTCAGAGGAATTATTGAAGCAACAGGCAGGCTCATGTCCTGCCTTAATTTGGAATCATTACACAATGGTGGCCCCTTTGATGAGGATGATCATCATTCCTACTAAACCACGGCTGCCCATGATTGTGTTTATCTAGTTTATGCTGATTTTAATAATAATATTAATAATATTAATAACAACAACAACAATAACAAAAAGATAGGAGAGGGGTTGGCACTTGAACCTACCTTTCCTAGTTGCTAAGGCACAATTCAAGCTGTGGTTTTAACTTGAGGGCCTAAGAAACTTGAAGCCTGAACAGTCAGTCATCTGTTCCTTCATCATTATCTCTGCTTAGGGAAATCCAACACCACAAGGGCGGGCGAGCAAGTTGGTAAACACCAGAGTCCAGGCATGTGAATGTTACAGGTATAAACCGTGGAAAAAGACGGCCAGCTTCTAGTGTCTTGTCACACGCAGGTCTCTTTGCTCCGAGTCAGACACAGATCTTTTACTGCCTCATATTACATTTTCCCATAGCTTCAAATACGGGGTATCATTCACTAGACTATACTGAGTCTTCAGAAGGTAAGATGAGAAACAGTCCTGATTATAATCTCTCGCTTTATGAGTGCAACATACAAATGGTGCATACCAAAAAAAGGAGCACTCAAGGCTCCCCGCCCCAACTCTAAACCGTTTCCCCCCAAAGCTTAGTTGAATCTGAACCTTAGCCTGATTACGGTACCATCTGGGCAATACAGTATCTTGTGGTGTGCATTTAACTGCCAGGAATGTTTACATCATGATTTGCATTTGCACTTCCTCCTCCACCACCAATATTTACTGTACAGTGGTGCCCCGCAAGACGAATGCCTCGCAAGACGGAAAATCCGCAAGACGAAAGGGTTTTCCGTTTTTGAGTTGCTTCGCAAGACAATTTTCCCTATGGGCTTGCTTCGCAAGACGAAAACGTCTTGCTAGTCTTGCGATTTTTTCCCCGCTCCCCCCCCCTTTTCTAAGCCGCTAAGCCGCTAATAGCCTTTTAGCAGCTAAGCCGCTAAGCCTTTAATAGCCGCTAAGCCGCTAAACCGCTAATAGCGCTAAGCCGCTAAGCCGCTAATAGGGTTGCTTCGCAAGACAAAAAAACCGCTAGACGAAGAGAATCGCGGAACGGATTCTTTTCGTCTTGCGAGGCACCACTGTATTTACATATCTTAGAGAGATTGGAAAACAATGAAAAGATCTTCATAATAAGCGCCTGTGGAAATAAAAAGGCTGCATGAAGTGTCTTTAAACTCAGTGCCTGCTCCCAAGGAAGCCATTGGTTTCCCTATCTGACTGCTCTGCTGTAGCCACAAACTAATCTGAGCACCCAGGAGCCTACATTTTAGGCAACTTGTTGAAAACATAAACCTTGAAGCCTGACAGTATGATATGGTTGGAAACACCAGCCCACCTTGCTCAGTTTTATCTGATGCCATTCTCAAGCTAACTGTTTCCATTAATTACAATATTATATCTCAGTCGGGAAGTAAAGGTAGCATGCACAGCTGAACCCTTATTAGCAGGAACTGCAGATTAGGGAAGGATAGGTTTCCCACCCTGTTTTATTTCTAAGTATTCATTCTAATTAATGCAGTATTAATTGTAAGAGCAATTAAGTAAATGAAGTATTTGTGCAACTGTAAATAGAAGCAGCAACTTCATTTTGCATACCAGATGGAATATACACAACAGATAATCACCAATCACTGATGCTATATAACCTCAAAACATCCTCCATTCATATCAGAGTGGGCTTGAAAGTCCTTGGAGACTTAACTGCCACAGCTTGTCTGCTGCCTATAGATTTGCTGAGGTGAAGAAACTTGTTAGCCATGTGAAAGTGTGTCCAACACTAAAACTTAAGTTCTGGGTTGCTGTAGGGCAGCGTTTAAAACAGGTCAGTCACCAGTCACATTTTAGGACTGGCAACCGGCCTTTTGGAAGGAAGTGGAGATGTCCGGGTGCCAGGTTTGATACCTGATTTCTCCACCTGGCTCCACAGGTGCCTTTTCGTGTTGAGCAAATGCGGCTAGGCATTCTGTTTTGGCGCCCAAAACCCAGGTTCCAGGTACCCTGTGCCCGAATAGCTTTCCTATCCCAGTTTTCTCACACTGCCATAGGGAAGATCTAATGCATAATTCATTATTTTTGCCCTTTTATAAGCTTTTACGCAAAGGAAGAAGGAATGCCACACTCAAGTGATGCATTACCGTACTTACCTTCTCCGTTGGATATGTATATATTCAGGAGAGTTGCCACTTCCTGCGCTTAAAAACATCTCAAGGCTCTAACACAGGGGTCCCCAAACTAAGGTCCGCGGGCCGGATAAGGCCCGAGGGACTTGTTCATCGGCCTGCGGCGATCCCCACCGCCCGCTGCTGCTGCCCACTCTTACTGACGCTGTGCTGCGCGGCTGCCCACTTCCAGGTCGGAGGAGCACCGGAAGTAGCTTGTGCGCATGTGTAAGCGTTGTGCGCATGCGCAAGCATTATTTCCGGTGCACATCTGAGTCAGAGGAGGCCCGTGCACATGCGCACAAGCTATTTCCAGTGCTCCTCCGACCCGGAAGTGCACCGGAAATAGTGTGTGCGTATAGGCATGCGTTCCCCCACCCTCTGGCCCGCCACGAGATCGGCACTGGAGACACTGGTGCAAGGCGCGGTAAGTTTGCTGGCCCCTGCTCTAACACCATGACCCCCCCTCCACCTGGTCACTAGCTTTATTTTAAGTAGAACTGGGGTGAGAGGGACCAGGAAGAATGAAGAAAAGAATTAGCGGAAGAATGAGTTCTTTTGCAAATCTGGTCATAAAATTAAGTACACACAGCTACATGTACAAGAACCTCTGCTTTAAGCAAACTCTGCACACTCAAAGAAAAAGATTGACATTTAACCCTATTGTTCTCAATCCACAATATACTTCACACTGAAGATCCATAGTTAGATGAATGAGAACTCCTTATGCTTCTAGTCAAATGATCTCAGGTTTGAGGGTTGAGAGAGAGGGTCTGACATAGTAGATAACACTGAGTTTGATGAACCAATCTTCCTCCAAGGGTGACAGATTTCTTTACCCATTTCAAACTCACATTCTATGCCAACATGTATCAAGTATGAAGTGATCCATGTAACGATAAGGTTGTCGTAGGGAAGGTATTTAGTATGACCAGGCAACTGCAAAGAACAGCCATGACCAATGCTAATATTATAGTGGAGGCAAATCACTACTGCTTCCCTTCGTTTCTACAAACCTGGGCTACACATACCGAGACAAACCCGAAATGGGAACAATATTCATTTGTCATCTATTTGTTAAGCAAAAACAGAGAAGGAGCTCCAACAATCTATGGCTTAATTCAGCACCCAACGTGCAGGCACATATTTCCTTAATTCAAGAGAATGAAGATAAATACTCTGCTTTACCCAAGACCAAGGCTGTCCCTTAGAGCTAAATGAGTGCCATCAGTGGCCATGGCTGGTGTCCCTGCTGCCTCCCACATAGCAAGCAATATTCACAACCTCTTCCCTTCCTACAGCAAGGCAGAGGGAGGTGGCAAAGGCTGCATATGTGACAGGTATGCAACAACCCCTACCTACTCTAGCCACCGACTCCTTGGGAACTTCACCTGAGGAATATTTTTAATTCCAGCACAATTTTAGCTTTGTTTTGAATGCAATTCAATTGTGCACATTGCTTAGAGAGCTCTTCAATTAAGTGTTTTATAAAACTTTCTCCATAAATAATTTCCTAGGTTGTTTACGTTTTTGAATTTTTAAAAAGAACCAACATGTCCATTATTCACAAATACTATCAGTCACAGAAGCTACATCAGAAGTATCCTACGTTAAAAACAACTGCAAGGATTTAGAATGTGAATGATTTTGTCGTTGCAGAAAAGGTATGTGAACAATTCCTCGGAATCGCAAAACCATTTTAGTTCAAGTTCTTGGTCAAGAAAAAACAATAGCCTGCATGCACTCAGATTTATTCAAATATAAGTTGACTGGCAAGAAGGATTCTTAAGGATATTCCTGTACTAATCACAGGATTCTTATTCTGATGGATGGATAAATATAAGGTTCCATACAGACAAACCTGCAAAAAGAAGCGGGGTGGGGGTGGGGTTCTGTCTGCTCCAAGCTTATCTCTCCTTCCTATCCCTGCCCCTTTTCAATAAATGATATGATATGATATGATATGATATGATATGATATGATATGATATATGATACTGATTGCTGCTACTGCTTCACAACTCTTCTCGTGCTGCAGAGAGGGCTGTCTACTTTGTCTCCCACTGTGAACAAAGCATCTTTATCCAGTCAAATTTTTGGGGGAGCTTTATTCACTTAAATCAGCATTTTGAAATCTCAAGGACGGGATGAGGAAATGTGAGAGGGAATAGATGGCTTCCTAACTGCTTATTGTGATGGACAATCTGCACTGTGCAGTCTCTTCAGCCCCAAACAGGAAGAACTGTTTCCCACTCCAGCTACATCTGACAAAAAACTGTAGGTCAGTCCAAAATGCAGGAAGAGTGTTTCCACAGCAAGCTCAACATTGAAAGAATATCTGGGTGTATCCTGAAGGACATATAATACATAATGAAACACAACTTTTAAAAAGTAGAAGCAAGTTTTTAAAATTAGAAGATTAAGTGTAAGTTAATTTACATATTCAGAAGGTTCCAGGAAGGTACTTTCAGGAGACTGCAGAAAGAGGACAATCTTCTTGAGTATAAAGTAATTTAGTTTAATGAGCAAAAGCTATTACTTATTGTAAATAAAATACAGTCACATTTGGGGGGGGGGTGGTATTCAGGATGGGAAAATTGAATATTCCAGTAACACACCAGAGCTAAAATAGCTTCAGGAAAGTTGGAGATTCTTTACTATGGTAAACAATATTTCAAGATCAACTGGGCGCTATTAACACGAGTTACCCATGTTGGTTCTTTGCATTAAAAATGAAAACCATACAATGTGTCCAATGGAAAGATAAATCATCTAGGTTTTTCATCTAGCATAGAGAAGAGAGGATAAACACGTCTGTGAAGCTCTCCACTCCAAGTCACATAAAACAGGCAGTAGAGAGGAACCCAAGATGGCTCAGAACACCTTGCTCATTTCCCCAGGAAATGCACAACTCACCCACCCAACACAACTCTCTTAAGGCCACCTGCCACTTCTCAACACAGACTTGCAAAACATTTGATGTTTTCTAAAGGGCACCCATGACGACATGTGAAGGTAGGTCCAACAAGTCCTAGGCCTAGCTAGATGGCACTTAGGATGCCTTAATCTGTCTCACTACATCTCCTCTCCTGATAAGCCTTTTGTAAACCAGACTAAGTTCCAAACCATTCTATCACTGGGAATCACAGTCCAGGTTCTGACCCATAATTTTTGTTGCCGGGGGGGGGGGGGGCTCGGTTTATGCATGCAGAAGGTCCTAGGTTCAAACCTCAATATCACCAATTAAAAAGCATCAGTTAACAAACCATCTAATCCAATAGAAGGTAGTTTCCTACGGCACTGACCACGATATTATCAAGCTCTATGTGACACACCTGGAATTTTGCCACTGTCATCTCCTAGCCATCTGCAGTTGCTCCATATCTATTATATGATCAACCATTCCTACCTTCCCCAACTCTAGACCAACGCACTGATTTCCTCAGCCAATCTCCACAAAGGCACTTCATGTATTTACCCCTCACTAGGCCAATGAACTCCACCCCATCTGTTTCAGTAGCTCAGAAAGGCGCATGAAAGAGCAGGTAGCAAGCATTCTGAGCGCCAAGAAGCCTCAATAGCCATAGCCAGAAGCAAGGTGCTAAAGACAGTCAACCTGAAATCAGCCTGCAATCCATGTTCTGCCCACCCACATTTTTGAATGAGTTGTTCCTCAATGTAAGCAGTTTTCCTCCCACAAGCCTTTCTGGGGCTTTGAAAAACAAGCACGATTACATATTCATTGTGTTTAATGAACAAGCCTTGAGGCCCTTTTTCTTCTGTATTCAAGAACAAGGTTCCTTCAACTGCCTTTCCGCCACCACCCTCTTAAAACTGGAGCACTTTCTGGTGCTACAAGCACCACATCATCTGTGTAATCCCAAAAGACCTCCACAAATTTGATCACCGAGAGCAATAGCCTCTGGCCAGGATGCCGAGCAAATTCCTTGCCCTCAATTCCCCATGAAACGAAGAGAATATGGGCAGGGGAATCTCATGCCACACTGAGCATGCAGAAAATGCAGAAGATTATGTCAGCTCAAAGCTTCAGCACATTGTGAGAGGTGGGCAAGGGATCTCCCCAGCTTTGGGAAGGCAGAAGCAGCAAAACAGACAATAGATTGCCAAGAATATACAAGAGAGTTTATGGTTGCAGCTTCCTATGCTTTTAAAAGACAAAAATTCAGCAAGTGAAACTTTTTCCACATTGTATCTCCAGAAATCTTCAGCTGTTGTATTTCTCCTTTTCAAAAAGAATAGAAGTCTGTCTGGAAAAGAAGCTTCTCATCCCTATTTAGGATGCTTTCAAGTTGCTTTCAACAATACGGCTCTCATTCCTGAGGGTATCCGAAAAGATGACTGTGCACCGCAGAAGCATTAATGGACTAGGACACAGCCATTCTTTCCTCCAAGGAATATTGCATCACACACTCTTACAGATTAGAAAGCTGTGATAACTTTTCTTATGAGGGCTTGCAAAAAAATTCCCCTTTGAACTTTGAAAAGAAAAAAATCCACAGCTACTGGGTTCAAAAAATTTCCATCACATGACATGCTTCTTAGACTTAACAGTAATCTCTTAGACCAACCATGCCCAAAGGTTTACTAAGTCCACAAACACAATTTTGCCTTTGTTTTAGGCTTTGCTTGTAGTTTCAAACTCTGCCCTTGGAAATAAACCCTCTCTCACCCTCTGTATGGCATGAGACAAAAAAAAGATGCAGCACATGTTCCATGTTTCTGTGTAAGCACAAAATGGTGACTACAGAACTGGTAGAAATGTAATGTATTTAATATCTCAGTTTTCTTTTTTAAGAAGTATTTTAGCCCTTATGGTTACAAATATATGTTTAAAACTTGTGCGGGCAACATGACTATGACTGCAAAAAACAACACACCTATGAAAACACCACTATTAAAGAGACACAAAAATAAGAGACCCTGAAAATAAATATAATGCAAAGCAAAACTAGGCCCCTAAAACTTCCATCTATATGTTACATGAAAGATCCAGAATTTGATCTACCAACTTCTTTTTAGTGAAATGCAGTAATGGGGTTGCCAATTTGATTAGACATAGTGCTGGGTGAAAGGTGTTCAATACTTCCCCCTTTCTAACATGGTTTTCAGAGTCAAAGGTCACACACCTCAGCTAATGTTCTGCCCCGAGGCCCAAGGACAAGCATCTACATAGCCACTCTCTGTGAAGAAGGACACCTGACACCACACAGATCCCTATATTTGAGACCTCATTTCATTAGTTTTTAAACTGGTGAGAAACAGCAGGAGTCCCCTCAAAGCAAGGAGAGAGAGACTCCTGCTGTTTCTTAATGTCAACCAAACACAACAAGTGCCTAGTAAGCTAAGCCAACATTTGTGGACATCTTTAAAAATATAACAGCATTTACCCCCGCAAGACAAATGACAGCATGAGGATGATTTTGATTGGGGTCAAAAAATGAGCAGAAAGGGATGGAAACTCCCTCTTCCAGCACCCTAGTTCTTACCAAACATGTTTTTTTTTATTTTAAAAACAAGCATCAGATAATCAGCACGGTTGTTTTGTGTATTATTCTTTATTTCTTATTTATAGTTTTTATCTTACTGAAAAAGGAATCGGTCTCAAATACTCTGAAAGGGTTCAGGACAACCCAGTCAGATGGGTGGCATAAATAATAAGTGTGTTGTTGTTAAAACAAAAAAAATCCTTCCAGTAGCACCTTAAAGACCAACTAAGTTAGTTCTTGGTATGAGCTTTCGTGTGCATGCACATTTCTTCAAATTCCCATTCTTCAGATGCATGCACACGAAAGCTCATACCAAGAACTAACTTAGTTGGTCTTTAAGGTGCTACTGGAAGGAATTTTTTTGTTTTGACTATGGCAGACCAACACGGCTACCTATCTGTAACTGTGTTGTTGTTGTTGTTGTTGTTGTTGTTGTTGTTGTTGTTGTGGTTATCTGGCCCTCATTCAGCCCACCACTAAGTGCAGGGACACTGGCCCAGGGCTTGCATGGCTTCTCTCAATTCAGATATTCCAGAGAAATAGAGCTAAGTATCATCAGCACTCTAGTGACACATCTCCCTGAATCTCATAATGGCCACTCCCACCAATTTCATGTAGATTGGTGCCACTATAAAACCATGGCTAGGCTATGTTCAGGTGAAGAATAAATGGAAGCAGAGTGTAGCAAAAAAGGCCACCCACTGAAGCATTAATACACACAACAAACACCACAAACAAACAAACAAACAAACAAACAAACAGAACATGATAATGGGTTTTCACACTAGCAGCTTCTGAAGATGTAAAAAAACCCATTATGCTTGTCAGATTTTCCTCAGTAGGGGAAAAGCTGGATTGGCTGTTAAATAAAGTATGGGCTGGCATTTAGATGATTATGAGATCCTGTGGACAGTGCAAAAACTTCCAAGCACCAGAAGCGCACAATCCCACAATAAACTCATGTCTGGAAGTTTCCTAAGCAAGCAGGTCTTTCCCTGCCTTCCTGCTAAAGCAGAAAGCTGGGCAGGGCTGCCACCTCAGCCTTGCGCCAGAAGGCAAAGACAACCATGGGAGCTACTTCTGGAGGGTTAGAGAAGGCGAGAGTCCTGCCAAATGATCGAGACACCTGCTGTATTTCCAGCAGCTGCACGCTGGGACTTGGCACCACTGTATCAATCTGTACACCTGCCTTTAAAAGTTCTTTCCCACTAAAAAGGGCCCATAATCCTTAAGGCGGAGGAAAGACAGAGGAAATGTAGAGACATGCAGACAGACAGACACAGTCCTAGGTTTTCCTCTCCAAAGAAAAAAAGAAAAAAAGATGACACCAAAATAGAAAAAAACAACTTCTAAGGTACACTGAATATTATTTATTTAGCCCATATGCATGGCTTTAATCCTCTTCCCCTACAGAATCTAGAGTTCACACCCTGAGGAACGAAACATTCTAAGCCAGAGGTGGGGGAATCTGACCTGCCCCACCCAACACGGGTCATTTTGACAGGACACCCACCTGTCAATCATGTAGTGCCACAATCTATTAGGTGATGCCAGAATACGTGTTTTTTTTTTCAGATGCAGGCACATCTCAAACCACACTTTTGCATTACCTGTTTGAATTTGAGCTGGTGATAAAAAGGAATATTTGTGCTTGCAGCAAGCCCCACTGCGGGAAGGGATCAGCTTCCCTATGGAGTTCCTGAGCAGGACTCCTGTAGCACAGCAAATCCCTCCAGAGCTTACTGCAAGTCTCATTGGCACTGACAGCAATCCTCACTTGCCAAGGAACAATTCAAGAGCACATTCTGAGAGTCCCAATTGTTATCTTGCAATCATCCCCAAACCTGGCATTATATGTGACAGGCATGGAGCAGGCAGAGAGGTTTGGAGAAAACAATTCCTCTTCAGTTCTTTGTGAATTAGGAGGACATAAGGCCCCCATCCACAGGGACACTGGGGCAGGGCATATGCACCCCCTACACAATTTGAGTCCTCATTTTTCTCTTGACACGAGAAGAGAGCTAAAGATATTGGGCATTATTATATATCAGTAGACATGAAATGTCCTGAAGTGACCCTGGAAAACCTACTAAGTTATATTAGCAACATACCAACTCAATAATTTTAGGTCTGCTGAAAAACTTTCCTCTTACAGTACATTTTGGAAGCCTCAAATCCTTTCAGAACTTGAAACTCAGGTTATGCTCTTTTTGGCTTGAGGCAGAGCAGGGAGAAAGTGTGACATTCTACTCCAGTTATTGCATTAGTAATTCAATACAGACAACAGGCCAGAAACCTAATGTGGTTACGGCTCATGAGTTCCCAAACCTAGGGGAAAATAGGTAGCAGAGACCAGAAGACCCACTCTATCTTGTCTCACTCTATCCACCTTGCACATCTTTCCCATCCCTCTCACATGTACACACCCCGCCATAGGAAACCACATACGCAGTGGCAGAAAGGAAGATAAAGGGGGTTGGGGGTGGAGGAAAGGCATGCCTACCTGCAAGGAAGGAATGTCAACTTTTTTCTAAATTAAGTTTGATGAAAGCTAACAAAACTTTTTTTCCTCTTAAGGGGCTCACTACGGCAAGGTAAGTGAAGAAAAACCAACCACATGGTTTTAAAAACAGCCGAGAAACTTTCCACTATGTATATGAATTGCAAAATTTATGCTCATAGTTTGCTATGAAGTCACTAGTTGACTAGCATTATCAGAAAGGTTTACAGTGCATATTTTACTATCATATTTAATTTTACTTAAGCAGCAACTTTTCTTGGTAGGTGACTACAAATTGTTTATTTAACAAAATTTGTATACTGCTTAACTGTAATGAAAACCTCTAAGCAGTTTACATAGAACCTAAAACGTGCATTAGAAATGTCAGGAAAACCAATGTTAAAAGCATAGTGCTAAAAGTATAACCTAAAATTACAGATTAAAACACATATCAGTTCCACACATCTGGAGTACAATGAGGTGTATACTAAATCCACAAATCAGGTAGAACAACTACTCTTATGCAATGCTGCCCAAGGCAGCTACTACAGTAGTAATGTCTAACTCAGTTACTGCATAAACCAAGAGACCAGTAGAAATGTATTATGCAGTTCTATCAAAGATAAGGCAGAGAAATCATTCAGGTCCTTTGAGTGTCTCAACAAGTTACGAAAGAGCACACCAATGAGTTGTCTTGAAGGTATATACATGTCTGTGTGGTGTAGTATATAATACAGTTGTACCTTGGTTCTCAAACAGAATACATTCCAGGAGTTCGCTGGATGTTCGGCTTCTGAAAATCGTTCAAAAACTGGAACACTCACTTCCGGGTTTCAATCGCTGAGGAGCCAATTTGTTTGGGAGCCAAGGCATTTGAGATCCAAGGTACAACTGTATCCCCATTTGTACTGAAGAATAATGGAAAACTCACTTTGAAGTTTGAAGCCAATAACCCACCCTGGCTACAGCTTGTCATTACTTTGATGCAACCCAGAGTATGGAACACATACAATGCTAAGAACAAACCATGGCTTAGTGCAACAGCAGGAGGACTGAGAGAGGAGTAAAGTGGCTGTGACTTTCTTACTGTTCACTTTCTCATTCATGCTAAATCATAGTTTAGCTTAGTATTGTGTGCCAACCAGGCCATTGCTATACGTAATAAAATTAAACTTAAAGAGAAGTCCACAAATATCTAACTGTAATAGATCTGCAAGGAACTTTTCAGACGGGCTGGGCCGATTGCAAATTTCAGTGAAGCCTCCGGGACTCCTCCTATCCAAAATACAGCCTCAGGGCTACAACTTGTAGAAGACTGTTCAAGCCAAGTGTGTGTGAAAACAATGCTGTCATTTTCTGCCCAGAGGCAATGTTCAGTTTAAATCCATTCTCAGATCTCTTCAAAAATTCTAAATCACAGTTCAAGAGGAGTGAACTGCTAGAATAATGTTTAAATTTAAAAGGCTCTGTTTCATTTAATATTTATTTTCCCTAGTGCAGCCAGATCAGGGTAAAAGCCTGGCAATTTAAGTTCAGATAAGCTACAGCAAAGGAAGCAAAGGCAAATAAGACACGTGCGGCACAATCCTATGTTCTTCTGTGGTGCAATGGGTCAGTATGTCTGGCTCTTAACCAGAAGATTGGTGGTTCAAGCCCACCCAGGGATGGCTGTGGGCAGGATTCCTGCACTGCAGGGGGTTGGACTAGATGATCCTCGTGTCCCTTCTAACTCTACAATTCTATAGTTCTATGTATGTTTACTCTGAAGTAAATTCCATTTTTGAAATAACATTAATTTTCCAGGTAAGTTTACAAAGGTATAGTCTGCATTTAGCCAGGAGCAAGTCCTAGTGAGTTCAATGTAATCCTCTACATGTCCACTGAGAAGAAAATCTGGGATCATGCCCAGAATGATTCTTATTGCTTACCATTTAAAAAAAAAAAAACTTCAAAGCTGTGGTGTTACATTATGGACCCCACTTTTTCCTTCTAGGACATAGGACTGGTAAAAAGGGCAAGTCATAGATAGATTCATTTATGGGCCCAAGAAAGAAAATAAGAACCAGACCATGCTTGGAAAAAAACCTAAACCATTTTTGTCTGCTCAGGGTCAGTTCTCACTTTTTAAAAAAAAGATACAATTCTTACAAGGCACATTATGATCTAAAAGCAATTTATTGTGTCATGTCAGAAGTATAATACACACATACTATTATTACATCTGTCTCTGAGCAAAAAGAAACCTTGAGAGCCAAAAGTCCTGCCATACACATAGATTCTTTTCTTGGAATCAGCTGGAGGTCTTGCAATTCCCATCTATCCTCAGACTGACTGATGTAAATGTACCCTATTTCTTAAACTAAATAACTTGAGAAGCAAATCCTGAGCAGGGAGAAGAGGAGCTCTTTCAAAACATCCAAGTAGACTGAATATTTTGTCACTGCAGATGGGGGGCAGGGACAGGAAGTGCGGTTAGTCAGCATATCTGAAGTATCTGCATTCTTTACTAAGACCTTAAGTGTAAATATCTTTGAAGCCACAACCAAATAGTACTTTCCTGCAGCATACCAGCTTTCTGGTTTTGGCATACAAACTATAGGGGGTATTTTTAGGAGGGGGAGGGCACAGGTGGTAGATGAAACCAAACAGGAGACTGATTCGATGACCTTTGTTCTCTTTCCAGATCAATTAATCAGACTCGCAGAAGCAAAGAGGAAGTAGAATTTCTCACTGTTGGGGGGGGGGGGTGAAAAGAGAGAACAGTTAGCTATTACTATTAGGAAGGACATTACCAGCATAAACGCTCACCAAAAAATAGCACTCCCACTGACCCGGGAATAAAACCATCATACTGTCAGCCAGTCAAGGTTTCATCACATGGCTGCCTTGCATGAATACATGCAAATGTACTGAATAGGTAACAACACTGCACAAATAAAATAAGAACACCTGTGTTTTTAATGAGTTTCATCAAAGATGCAAGTAGTACAATAAATGCTAGGGAGAAAACAATGGACCAAACAAAGAAATAAACTAAAAACGAAACACAGACAACTCAGTTGGATAATACAGGTGTTTGACCTGCAGGAAAACAGAGCTTTGCCTCTGTTAGTGACCTATCCAGTCAGTAAAAATGCACCGTGTAACAGTTCAATAAAACACTAATTTCTATCAACACCTACTGCTCCCAAGCATCTTCATGAACGTACTCACACAAACCCAACCCATCAATACAGACTTCTTCATTTATATTCACTATATAGATTTTCTTTTCCTTCGGAAAACTTCATATAGAAAGGAAAAGAAACCATAAATAGCAAAAGTAGATCACGATCCACTAGAAATTAGAACTCCAAAATCCACAGCTGGGCAAAGCTTTTATGGGTCTACCTTCATATGTTATAGCTTCTCAGCTCCAGGCTGAGAAGAATAATTAAGAATATTTCTTACCCCTGAAGACCTATTTATTTATTTATTTATTTGCATCTTTGTTACATTTGTATCCTGCCTATCAACCAAAAGGTGTTCAAGGGAGTTAAAACATCAGCAATAACAAGAATACAAGTTAAAGAACAATTTCAACACAGCAGTCCTGAAGAAAGTGAGGAAAGGGAAAACAAAAGGTGAGGTGTTAGCAGCAACATAGAATTATCTTTCGGCATCCTGACTGGTGCTGGTGTTAGGGACTGTGTCCAGGTATGGCAAGCATGACTGGCAGACTGTGCAGTAAAGTGCAGTGGCACTGGGCTCTAGTGGGCAGTTGCAGTTCTTGCATTATGATGTTTAACTTTGTAGTTTTAGGCGGAGGAGTGGGCAAGATGGTGCTGGCTGAGCACAGGATACCGAATAGCTGGTACAGTGGTACCTCTGGTTACGCACGGTTCTGTTTACGCACGCTTTGGGTTATGAGATCCACTAACCCGGAAGTAGTTGCTCCCAGTTGCGAACTTTGCCCCAGGATGCGAGCGGAAGTCGCACGCCGGAGGCGCACTTACACTAATGGCACCTCAGGATAAGAACCGTTTCAACTTAAGAACGGACCTCCGGAACGAATTAAGTTCATAACCAGAGGTACCACTGTACTAATGTAACCAGGGGCACAACGATTCCCATTTTAGCTGGACTGTAGCTCTAGAAGGCAGATTCTAAATCCCTTGAAATACATGTGCGCTGCATCAAAGTATTACGCCTGAGGAACAAAGTCAATCCTAAGGAGAAGTTTCTCAAGTGCCCTTTTAATATACTGTATCTTCCATAAAAATTGATTATTTGAAGAGGACAGGATGCAGAGTGCTATGGCAGTTTGAAAGTGTGTTTGTCACCTAAATATTTCAGTATCCTCAAAGTATGAGAACTCTTTCAGAGCAATAGGCCACCATCAGTATCTTTAGCTCTCTCCCTTCCTTTTTCTTTTTCTAAAAGCAAAGCACCTAAAGGTATGCAGTCTAATTTAAACATTTATATATACTACAGAGGCAAACTATTAGTTGCTGCTTACTTATTTTATTGCATTTACATACTGCCTTTCTGCTGAGGAACCCAAGGTGGTTTACAATTAAAATGTTAAACAAGCAAATGGTACAAAACATTTTGAGGCTGACTTCAGGAGCTGATGTCCAGGCCTGAGCTTCTTTTCGGCCTTCCCTTACGGCAGAGAAACCTGGGCTTCCATGCTTCTGTTACTTATACAGTAGTACCTCGGATTACATACGCTTCAGGTTACATACGCTTCAGGTTACAGACTCCGCTAACCCAGAAATAGTACCTCGGGTTAAGAACTTTGCTTCAGGTTGAGAACAGAAATCATGCTCTGGTGGCGCGGCGGCAGCAGGAGGCCCCATTAGCTGAAGTGGTGCTTCAGGTTAAGAACAGTTTCAGGTTAAGAACGGACCTCCGGAACGAATTAAGTACGTAACCAGAGGTACCACTGTACATCCTACTGATTTTATGAGGACAGAGATTGCTTGCATCAGCAACATAATGCCAAAAGTAAAAGCATGCACACTCAAACAGCATGCTCAAAATCACCACCCATTCTGATTCTTGCACCCTGTACTTATAAAAATGCGTTTCCATCCTTCTCAAGGATCAGCAAGGGGAAATAGATTCACATTTAAAGGCAAACCT
This sequence comes from Podarcis muralis, assembly GCF_964188315.1. Classification (NCBI taxonomy): domain Eukaryota; kingdom Metazoa; phylum Chordata; class Lepidosauria; order Squamata; family Lacertidae; genus Podarcis; species Podarcis muralis. The sequence goes on from NC_135655.1 coordinate 7,515,907, forward strand.
ACCTAATTCACACATTCTGAAACCATACAGAAACTGAAACAGTCATTCTTTGAATTTTCCACTCCTTCTCCAAATCTTGCAATGCAGTTCTCCAACCAAGTAATGCATACAAAAATATAGTGTGGTAAAGTGTGCATAAAAATGCATATAATTATTTTAAAAATAAATTTTTAAAATGGCATTATATTGGGAGGGCAATTGCTTTGCAAACATGTGAATATTATGACAAATTTGCATGAAAAAGCTGGTGAAATTTCATGACTTTTTTTTTTAAGCAAACTGATGTGAAAGTGTGTATAACTGAACTTAAGATTGGAAAAATGAGAAACTGAGAGAAACCAAACTGGACAGATTCAACCATCCTTAATACTTACTAAAATCAAGTATTCAACTGACACTGTGTACTTTGTCAGAAGCATTTTAAAAGTCTTAGTACCTTGCAAAAGACTTCTGAGTAACTTTAACAGTTATGGAACAAAAGAAGTCCTGTGGTTAAGAAACAGGAAACACAGAGTAGGAAAAAAATCAACAGTTCAGTGCTATCCCTAGGGATTGATACTGGTGCCTGTGCCTATTCACCCAAAGTTATATATGTTTTAGAAACGTGCATGAACACACATACAGTACATGGATACAGACTTGCTGACTGGCTAAGTCTCTTGCACCTCTTAGGTTTCATATCTGAGGCAGGCTGCTCTGCTTCCCAATTAGTGGACCAATGTATTATATATATTATCAGGAATAGGCAACTCTGCTGGATATTCTTACAAATCACAAAGATGGTCCTTCTCAACTAGTTGTTTTACTGGTCTGGCTTACGGTAATTTACAGAAGCAAGCATTTTCTTCATCACAGTATTAGCCACATAAAAGTATACAAGAAAGCCTTTCCCACACATTTACTACCACATTACTTATATTTACAAAGAATTCAAGCTAGGCTACTGGGGAAAGGTCATTAAAATGCATTTACAGCAGCAATAACATGCTATTTTTGGCAAGTGTGCACAGTTCTTCCAGCGCAATTAATTTTTCCCAATTTTACATTTGTACAGAGAACTATCCCTATACAGACATGTCTGAATGTGAAGCAGTCACTGAAGGGTAGAGAAAACTCAATCAGACAGAAGGTCCGAAATTATTTCCTTTAGTATTACTAATGACTCACTTCAGTCTTCTTATATTTTTAAAGTTACTTCCAGCACAACCCATCTTTGCTAGTTTTATTTGTTTATTTGCTTGTTTGTTTATTTATTATTAAACAGATCACTTTACTATATCTACAGTTCAGCAATTGTCACAACAAGATGCACTGTTATGATTACATTAACACCTCTAAACCACAAACCATTCAAGTTATTTCTAATCCTCCAAGGATGTGATTATCTCATTCAAAACCTTGTTACCTGGAGTTCTTCATTTTAAGGCACTGGTAATAGCATAAGATTACACAAAGATTACTTATTCTGTATTTTTTTTAAAGAATGCTGAACAGATGTTCAAGCTGTTCTGTGATTATTTCCTACTAATGATCCAATTCTGGGGAAAAAATAGCAAAATGCTATTTGTAGCACTGTACTGAATGATTAAGCATCTTGAAAAAAGAAGAGAGGAAGATGTTTTGAGTAAAACAACAACTTAAAATCTCCTCTTCTTTTTCCAAAATAGACTACTATAAATTGGTTCAGGCTCAAGCTGAAAACTTCACCCTCAGTCCGCTCAACAGATTTTTGTTGGCCAGATATTCTAGCCCTAATGGCACCTTGTGTTTCAAAACGTGGTTTGCTACAATCCAGCCAGGAGAGGATTAGATGTATTACTGGCATAGCTAAAGAACTGCTTCAGTAAAAAGCATAAATCTTCTTTAATATCAGTGTTATTAATATTGGTGGCTGGTACTTTTATAAAACAATTAAAATTGTGTATCAGTTACGTAGATATAGTTTAAAATCTCAAATGCTTCACAACACACAGCTGGGGGAGGTGGGCTTTCTGGGGGGGGGCACACAACACAAACCCCTAAATCCAACACTGCAGACTACTGAGAAAGGGGCCACACATTGTTTCTATTATTTCACAATGCAGTAAAATACAGCTACAGGATACATTTGTTCATAGAAAGCAATCAGTAAGAATATCCCTTAACAAACGTTTTGAAACTAAACCAAAGTTCAAATTGCAACCAAAGTGTCCTGCACCTCTGTACTTTCAATTACTATTAAAAACCACAACAGCTAATTCCTTTCCATTCCAGCTGTGACCAAGCAAGCAGCTGCAGCACAAAATGAATCTGTCCTACCTAATTAAATTAAGAATTTGACATTAAATGGGAGTTCCAGAAATGACACAACCTGAACAGCACAGCTGAGGTATCCCCCTCTGCTTTCAGCATGCCACCACTCCAAGTAAACCACTCTCTGCTGTTAGCAACTTAACATGGATTTTTCCACCTGAAACTGCTGAGATAAACAGCTTTGCCACATCTCAAGCCTTTCAAGTATTTGAAGTCGTGTTACATTTTCACAGCGATTGCTAAAATAATCCATTCCTTAGTAACCAGATTTTGACAGATTCCTTGTGCTGCCAAACACAGAATAGTGTTAAGAAACTCACACCACAGGCTACAAAGGTTTACCAAGAACAGAAGGCTAAAGTAAGAGCAGTTTTCTGCTGCTGGCTTTGTTTCAAGCCCACTGATCCTGTATCCTTTCGGATATGTCCAAAAACAGCTAATGCTTACTGGAGTGTACTCCAGAGCCTTATTTCATAGACGGGGTGGGTTTTCCATGCAGAGGACTATGCCTCACAGAGTGTTTCATGCTTTGTTTATTCGATCAAACAAGTTCACTTGCCCGCTGTACATCATATGCACGCTCAGCTATCGAGATTAAACACACTTGCAGGGCTCGCTGGGGCTCAGTGAATATGGGCTTAGATGCCTTACGTTCAGCATCAGTTTCTGTGGCACTCAGCAGCGAGGCTCCAAGCTAGAACAGCAGGGCTGAAGCATAACACCAAGCGGATTACACAAATAACCCCCTCCCCATGAACTGGCAGTGAAGGAGGAGTGTTGTCCATCTCTTATATATCCCTCCCCCCCCCCATCTGCCATCCACTATGCATCAGCAACACCACATAGCATCTGGGGAAACAAAACAATGTCTATCACAGTAAATAATACACTGCCAGGAGTCAGGAAGTGGATGGCACGGAGCCTTTAATTACAAAGAGCATCATAAAGGCAGGGAGTAGCCATCTGCAGACTAGGATCTGTGCAGAGATGGATAATCTCCTTTTGCACATTCCTCTGTATGTGACGAACTTAGAAAAAGAGAGTCTGTCACCATCTCTGCTGCTGTCATATTGCATACTTGGGAACGTTGCAAGTTTTCTTTGAGATCCGTCCAAGCTGGAAGCAGCTCCTGTATCTTACGACACTGATCGCTTTCTCCCTTGCTCTGAAACAGTGGCATGCCTGAGAGGGCTAAGCACACAGCCCTCAGCTCCACTGCTCCCATGTAACAAGCCAAGCTATTATGCCTGGCAATCCTGCAGGCTCAGCCAAGATAGGAGGGGGAATCCAGTCCTGGATACATATTAGGCCAGAGGCAAACACAAGCTCCAAGGGAACTGACTAAGCTGCGGGTCAAGGATTAACCAAAGCACAGGTCTGCAGAAAGCAAGCCCCCCCCCCCAACAATTGTAGGGCTACACAACCAGTCCCTAACCCCAACAACACACACGCAAAAACACAAAAGCCATGCTTATTGGCCAAAGTTTAAGAAGTCCACTGAATCCCCTCCTCACTTCCCCCTGGGGGTGTTTTCTTCCTGAACAGTGCACCCTCCGACATCCTTGCATCCCAGGAGAAAATGAGGAGCAGGCAGCTGGAGGATCAACCCCCCTGTTAATGAATGGGGGCTCCTCTTCTAAAGCCAAACATGAACGAATCAACTTTAGGATCTGTCTCTATCTGTTAACTTCAAGCACAAAGCATAAAGGGCCCCAGGCGTGCTAGCACCTGCCCGCCCCTCCCTCTGCACCCTTTCCACCCCTCCCACATGCAAACTACTCCTACCCCTCAAGCACACTCGCTAATCCTCCTGCCTCCCCCCTCTGCTTACTTCTCACACAGACTAGACCCCCCTTTAGCTTCTTTCCCTTTGCAGGGGGTCTTCCTCCAGCCACCAAACTCCTCTTTACCTCCTCCCTGCCAGCTGACACACAAGACTCCTCTCCCCACAACGAACACACACACACACACTCCTGGCAGATGTCATTCCACCCCACCAACAGCCTCCAGAGGCTTTCCTGCTTCCAAAAATTAAAGGGGGGGGGAGGGAGAAAGATGTAATTTTCCAAGGGAAAGCAACCTCACCCCCACCCTCACCCCAAGAGCTAAACACAATCTTTTCCAACCATCCTTTCCCAAGATCCATTTGCATCTCAAAGCAAACAAGCAGTCATAGTAACAGATATATTACTACTATTTTATGCTATAGATGGAACACAGGAGATGAACACATATCCTCCCTTGCACGCCCAACGCTCCCCATCACTTCAGGGGTCTCTCTCATGGGGCACGTCTGGGTCTCACTCCAGAGTCACTCCCCAGGGGAAACCCTTCTTCTCTTCCCTCCCCCCCTGCACGTTCCTCATCTCCACCCCTCCCTTAATTGGGGAGAAAGGGATCCCCAATAAGACCCCCCCCTCACCCGTCCAATATATTACTTACTTCTCTACCCAAACACACAAGGGTCCTGGCCAGTGGCGTAGTGTGGGTTGTCAGCACCCGGGGCAAGGCAAGTAATTTGCGCCCCCTAACCCGTGGATTTGCGCTCCCTAACCTGTGGATTTGTGCCCCCTAACCCGTGGATTTGCCTAACCCCAGATGTTGCGCCCGGTGCGGCCGGCCCCCCTGCACCCCCCACGCTACGCCACTGGTCTTGGCTCCCCTTGCAGGCACTCCCTCTGAACAATCCCCCCCAAAAAAACACCTCGTGGGGGTGCCAGCAGCCCTTGCCCAACAGACCCCCCCAGTTTTCTCCAAGACAGACAAGACCCCCCCTAAGTATCTCTCCACTTTATCAACATCCCCACACCCAGGCCAACTCCAAGGGCCTCCCCCCCAAAAAAAAACAGGGTCAGGAAGGCACCAAGGGACACCCCACTATCAGCACCACGTGCCCCCCCGTTTCTCAACACACCCTTCAAAAAAGAGGAGAGACCCCAATCTCTGAACAAAACCCCACCAACACAACAGAACAACACACTTTCACCCATTGTCATTTCACAAGAGGGGGATCCCTCAACAAGGCCGATCAGTCACAACAGGCACCCCCATAGTAAATGAGTCACCCACCCCTCAAAAAAGACCGCCGCCCCCCTCTTGAATTTAACCCCCCCGTTGTAAATAAAATTCCTATCACACCCCTTTCTATCATACACACACACACACACACACACACACACACACAATGGGGGTCTCCCCACAAACAAGCCTCTCTCTTAAAAAAACCCACACACAACACCACCAGGCAGGATTCCTCGCGAAACACGCGCACACACGTGAACGCGCATCCACACGACAGACACACACAATAGAGGGGGGCCCACAAACAAACAAATAAACAAGGGTCCGCACACACACACACACACACACACACAGCGCAACGGCACCACCGGCTGGATTCCTCGCGAAACACGCGCAGACACGTGAACGCGCGTCCACACGAGACACACACAGACACAGAGGTGCGCGCGCGCGCGCGCGTCGACTCACCCGAGCACCACGAGCTCCCCATATTTGACGGGCTCCTTGTTGGGCGCGCAGTGCTCCTCCTGGCTGGGAGAAAACATGGGGCCGCCGCCGCCGCCTCAGCCGCCGCTATAATCCCATGCGGGGCAACAACAACAACAACAACAACAAAACCTGACGGGGGGCGGGTAAAACGAAGAATAATATTTTATTCTTGTTATTTATCTATATAAAAAAAGAAGTCCGTCCGGCGTCTCTTTCTTCCCCTCCGCTTCTCGGCCCTCTTTCTCTCTCTTTCTTCCCTCAGTCAGTCGCTCGGTCGGTCGAAATCGTCCCCCGTTTCCCCCCACTCTTCGCGCGCCCGCCCGCCGCGGACTCCTCGCTCTTCCCTCCTCGGCGAGCGCCCAGCGACAACAGCCCCCAACTGCCGGAGGGGGAGGTCGGGAGAGACCAAGTCAGGAAGCGCCGCCTCCGAGGAGGGGGAGGGGGAGGAGGCGTGGAATGGCCCCGCCCCCTCGGCTCCCCCCTCCCTTCCCGTCCCAAAAGCCGCGATGGTATCGCCCGCTCTGTTATGTAAACAGAGGAGTAAAGGGGAAGGGAGGGGGAGGCGCTTAAAGGGCCCGCCGCCCTCTTAAAGTGTAGGGATCAAAAGGCAATGCCGCCTTTCTTAAACCAGAGGGATAGGAGTGGGAGTGGGCGAGGAGGAGGAGCGCCCCCTATGGACGACGTTCGAAACTGCGTGAAATTATTATTATTATTATTATTATTATTATTATTATTATTATTATTATTATCATCATCATCATCATCATCTATATTATCTATTATTAACTATCCTCCACCTGGCTCAAGGCGGCTTGTAGACAAGAATGTTGTTTAGTCATTTAGTCATGTCCGACTCTTTATGACCCCCTGGACCAGAGCACGCCAGGCACTCCTGTCTTCCACCGCCTCCCGCAGTTTGGTCAGGCTCATGTTTGTAGCTTCAAGAACACTATCCAACCATCTCATCCTCTGTCGTCCCCTTCTCCTTGTGCCCTCCATCTTTCCCAACATTAGGGTCTTTTCCAGGGAGTCTTCTCTTCTCATGAGGTGGCCAAAGTATTGGAGCCTCAACTTCACGATCTGTCCTTCCAGTGAGCACTCAGGTCTGATTTCCTTAAGAATGGATGCGTTTGATCTTCTTGCAGTCCATGGGACTCTCAAGAGTCTCCTCCAGCACCATAATTCAAAACAAGACAAGAATAGGAACAGCTAAAAACACAGGTGTGGAAATAGCCATCAAAACATAATTAGAAATTTATAGAATTAAAACTAGATATAGATCTATATCTATATATATGCGGGTGGCGCTGTGGGTTAAACCACTGAGCCTCTGGGCTTGCCGATCAGAAGGTCGGCGGTTCGAATCCTCGCGACGGGGTGAGCTCCCGTTGCTCGGTCCCTGCTCCTGCCAACCTAGCAGTTCGAAAGCACGTCAAAGTGCAAGTAGATAAATAGGTACCGCTCTGGCGGGAAGGTAAACGGCGTTTCCGTGCGCTGCTCTGGTTCGCCAGAAGTGGCTTAGTCATGCTGGCCACTTGACTGTACGCTGTACGCTGGCTCCCTCGGCCAGTAAAGCGAGATGAGCGCCGCAAACCCAGAGTCGGCCACGACTGGACCTAATGGTCAGGGGTCCCTTTACCTTTTTATAGATATATATGTCACCTGATTATGTGTATATATTATCATCATCATCATTGTTATCTTATTTTTATTATTCATAAAACTCGTATGCCACCCTTCATCCATAGACGTCAAGGCAGTTCACAGCAGAAAAATTCAAGGTAAAAACTCAAAATACACAACAAAAACAAAGCAAAGCAATAAATGGTATATAACCATAGAATCAAAAACTGTAGAGTTGGAAAGGACGCCGAGGCTCACGTGGTCCAACCCCCCGCAATGCAGGAATTTCAACAGGATCATATACACACACATAAAAAATCTATGCAAATCCATACAAATTATTACAATTAAAAACAGCACAGCGCCAGGCCTTTCATTAAAACTGTAGAGCTAATGCCAGCAAGGAAGGCAGAGCTCTAGGGCTACTGAGTGCACACTGCCGCATAAGATGAAATATTGACTTGCCCTACTGAATTCCCCACCCCAAAACCAGGCTTTTAAATTTGTGCCACAACAGCTTTCCTTCCAAGATTTAGGCTGTGTACGCATTCTCCCATTGACTCTGGTTTGTGGTGGTTTGGAAAGCAGTGTCCACATTTAATTTTATTTATTTATTAAATTTATATACCAGCCTTTATCCGAGGAGCACATGGCATTAGCCATGGCCAATTTCCAGCTCTGTGATTCTGTGTTTTCCCCCCAAACCAGCTTTGATCCAAACTGAGAAAAGGAACAACCTAGCTGTGTTTTTTAAGTTGGTAATGTGTACACAGAAGAAAAGTTTTGTGCACCTGTTTAGAATAGCAGTCGTGTTTGGCTATCAGCATAAACCCCACCACCACCAGAGACTGCTTTCTGACCTACAGCAGATACAGGATTTAAGCAAACCTTCTTCCACCGCCACTACTCTTCTGCTCAGGATGTCAGCCACCAAGCCTGCTTTCCAGTAGAGTATACAGAAAAATCAAGGGAAAGAAATACCCAGCTGCGTGTAACCTGGAGTCTGCCCTAAGAAGGGCATCAAAGGCAGAGAAGAAAAGTGCCGGTTTAAATCCAGTGTGGCTTGTTTTCGGGATCAAGAAGTTCGGTGTGCAGCTGAGGTAAGTGACTTTTCTTCTCTGGGCTTTAATTTATCAGCAATTGGAAACGACAGTTTTAAATTCTCTGGTCTCAACCGCTTCCATTCTGTTTCATCTTCTGAGACGAAAATAAATTGTCTTAACTGCTGGATTCTTTGTTCTTCAGGGAGTTTTGTTTTTTTTAGAAAAACACACACACTTTTTAAATGAACAATTTAAAGTGAAAGTGTTTAAAGTCCATGTTCCCTCTCTGGAGTCATTTATATGCTGTTTTATCTTTCCAGCCTTAACAAGTATCCTGAGCTTTACAGCTCTTTCTCTTTAGGGAGCTGACCAGGGTTATTATATCATTCTTTTCTCTCTTTTTTACGTAAAGGAACATTTTTCTCCATCCTTCTCTCTCATTCTTTGGTTTAAACTTGTGGATAAAAGCAGTTGATCAAATTATTAATGTCTGTTGGGCTACGTGACAGACAAGTAGATATCCCGAGCCAAGTTTATTTTCCTGCCTTGAGCGTCTGGGATGGGAACATTTGGCTTGTATGACTTATTTATGGGATACCTGATCCCTGGTTAGCTTTCAAATCAGGGTGGTTACATTCAGCCCTTGCTCCCTGCTACCACTTAGGAATCATAGAATCATAGAATCATAGAGTTGGAATAGACCACAAGGGCCATCGAGTCCAACCCCCTGCCAAGCAGGAAACACCATCAGAGCACTCCTGACATATGGTTGTCAAGCCTCTGCTTAAAGACCTCCAAAGAAGGAGACTCCACCACACTCCTTGGCAGCAAATTCCACTATCGAACAGCTCTTACTGTCAGGAAGTTCTTCCTAATGTTTAGGTGGAATCTTCTTTCTTGTAGTTTGGATCCATTGCTCCGTGTCCGCTTCTCTGGAGCAGCAGAAAACAACCTTTCTCCCTCCTCTATATGACATCCTTTTAGATATTTGAACATGGCTATCATATCACCCCTTAGCCTCCTCTTCTCCAGGCTAAACATGCCCAGCTCCCTTAGCCGTTCCTCATAAGGCATCGTTTCCAGGCCTTTGACCATTTTGGTTGCCCTCCTCTGGACACGTTCCAGTTTGTCAGTGTCCTTCTTGAACTGTGGTGCCCAGAACTGGACACAGTACTCCAGGTGAGGTCTGACCAGAGCAGAATACAGTGGCACTATTACTTCCCTTGATCTAGATGCTATACTCCTATTGATGCAGCCCAGAATTGCATTGGCTTTTTTAGCTGCCACGTCACACTGTTGGCTCATGTCAAGTTTGTGGTCAACCAAGACTCCTAGAGCCTTTTCACATGTACTGCTCTCAAGCCAGGTGTCACCCATCTTGTATTTGTGCCTCTCATTTTTTTTGCCCAAGTGTAATACTTTACATTTCTCCCTGTAGAATTGTAGAGAATTGTAAAGTTGGAAGGAACCCAAGAGTCATCTAGCCCAACCACCTGCAATGCAGGAATTGCAACTAAAGCATCCATGACAGATGGCCATCCAACCTCTGCTTCAGAACCTCCAAGGAAGGAGAGTCCACTGTTAGAATATTCCATTCCACCTTAAGAACAGATGTGTGGATTGTTGTATGTCACATGTCTGTTTACACTCCAGCACTGCTTGCTGGGAATGTCCGTTCTGTGTATAGCTATTGCTTATGCTTGTTGTCTTTGTCCATGGGGTTTTCTTGGCAGGAATACTGGAGTGGCTTGCCGGTTCCTGCTCCAGGTGGATCACGTTTTGGTCAAAACTCTCCACTATGACCTGTCCATCTTGAGTGACCCTGCACGGCATAGCTCTCTGAGTTATTCAAGCCCCTTCGCCATGGCAATCCAGTGATCCATGAAGGAGAAGGGGAAGAAATGGAGGTAGTGAGAGATTTTACCTTCTTGGGCTCCATGATCACTGCAGATGGTGACAGCAGTCACGAAATTAAAAGTCGCCTGCTTCTTGGGAGAAAAGCAATGACAAACCGAGACAGCATCTTAAAAAGCAGAGACATCACCTTGCTGACAAAGGCCCGTATAGTTAAAGCTATGGTTTTCCCAGGAGTGATGTATGGAAGTGAGAGCTGGACCATAAAGAAGGCTGATCGCAGAAGAATTGATACTTTTGAATTATGGTGCCAGAGGAGACTCTTGAGAGTCCCATGGACTGCAAGAAGATCAAACCTATCCATTCTTAAGAAAATCAGCCCTGAGTGCTCACTGGAAGGACAGATCCTGAAGCTGAGACTCCCAATACTTTGGCCACCTCATGAGAAGAGAAGACTCCCTGGAAAAGACCCTGATATTGGGAAAGATGGAGGGCACAAGGAGAAGGGGATGACAGAGGACAAGATGGTTGGACAGTGTTCTCGAAGCTACCAGCAGTGGAAGACAGGAGTGCCTGGTGTGCTCTGGTCCAGCGGGTCATGAAGAGTCGGACACGACTAAACGACTAAACAACAACAAACAACAACATTGCTTATGCTGCTTGCTTGGACATGAAAAGGGAGAAGACATGTTTTTCCTTTTGTCCTGATGTATGCTGAATAAACTGCTTGTAAATATGCTGACAAAACCTCTCCTGCCACTAAAATTATTGGACACGAGTAACTCGGATTCAATAATTTCGCTGAGTCTACACCAAGTAGGACTTAAGTTGGCTGCAATCCAAAACACATAATCAAAGCATCTGAATCAACCCTGAGTTCATGGTTACTATTCTGAATATTAGTGAATCTGTCCATTTCGGGTTCTCTCCATTTCTAATTTTTCCACTTGAGTTTGGTCTTCCACATTTCCACATCAGTTTGCTGCAACAAGAAGAAGTCATTGTGAAAATTCCCCATCGTTTCATTGCAAATTCCTCCCATTACAGCACGCATTTGTATGCAATTTCCCCTAATGTACACATTTTTGCAGCACAACTTCCCCCTAATATAATGCGTTTTGCTATATTGTTTTCACTAATAGATGCACACTTAACCCTGATGCATAAGCATTTATGTACACATTACTTGGCTGAAGGTTTGCCTAGGATGGGAGGGGAGGGGTTTTAGCTCCTTCTGGGATAGTTTGTCCACCTTTCATAGAATCGTAGAATTCTAGTCCCCACCCTGCACTCATAGAATCATAGAATCATAGAGTTGGAATAGACCACAAGGGCCATCGAGTCCAACCCCCTGCCAAGTAGGAAACACCATCAGAGCACTCCTGAGATATGGTTGTCAAGCCTCTGCTTAAAGACCTCCAAAGAAGGAGACTCCACCACACTCCTTGGCAGCAAATTCCACTGTCGAACAGCTCTTACTGTCTGGAAGTTCTTCCTAATGTTTAGGTGGAATCTTCTTTCTTGTAGTTTGGATCCATTGCCCCGTGTCCGCTTCTCTGGAGCAGCAGAAAACAACCTTTCTCCCTCCTCTATATGACATCCTTTTGTATATTTGAACATGGCTATCATATCACCCCTTAACCTCCTCTTCTCCAGGCTAAACATGCCCAGCTCCCTTAGCCACTCAGCTCTCACCTGTGGCTCCTAGAAGCTGCCAGCATGCAACACAGCCACACCCTGGGAAATGGCTTCGACTGGCCAGCAAAACCAGGTGAGGGTAGCCGATGAGTCTTTAACCCTCTGTGAGTTATGGACTTTCAGGCTGGTGCAAAGGCTACAGGAACCCAAAGGACTAGCCCGCTTGACTGAGGGGTTTTGGCTTTCCTTGACTGAAATGATCTCCAGCTATTCATTTCCCTGGTGCAGACCTGCCCCTGTCATTTCCAGAGATAAGGAAATGTGGGGGGAAGCAGCTAATCTTAAAAACACTGAAGGTTTTTCTGGCGTTTTCCAGGGAGAAGGGAGAAAGATGAGATTTTATTAAAAAAACGGGAGCTGAATTATTACAGATTTATCTTCTTTATTAGCGTGGAAGAAAGCTGTGCCTGTAACTTGCAGTCAGAGAAAGCAAAGACGTTTTGGCAAGCAACATGAGAAATCAAACCAGCCAGCCAGCCTTCACTGAGCATCCCCACGTTTTACTCCAAACGCAAACACCTCTTCTGCCTCCTCTAAATCACTCTCACTTTCCATGTCCCACACACTGTCCCTAGAGGAAGGGGTGGGGAACCTCAGCCCCCAAGGGATTATACACGGCCCTCCACGTGCCTCAGCCTGGCCCCCAGGACACTATACAGCCCATGCCCCCTCTTCCATGGTCACACTCTTCACCAGCCCCACTTTGCACCCTCTTGTCTGGGTGGGGTGTGTAGACGAGGCAAAAGTGGGTGGAGAAACATTGCATTGCAGGGGGTTGGACTAGATGACCTTGGGGTCCCTTCCAACTCTATGATTCTGTGATATGTGGCAATAACAACAACAACAACAACAACAACAATAATAATAATAAATTTTATTTATACCCTGCCCTCCCCAGCCAAGACCGGGCTCAGGGCAGCTAACACCAGGTATAAAAACAATTGATTAAAATACAACTTAAAAACAAGGTTAAAATACAACATTAAAATGCAGCCTCATTTCAGTAGAAACTCAAATCCAAAAACTTTTTTGAGGATGAAAACATCAAATCTTCTCCAAGGCCAACTATCCAGACTGGTCCTACATGGGCCAGAAAAAAGCCAGGGAAGTCCCCAAATAGGAGTTCCATCACAGAAAGAGAAAGAAAAAAACAACTCTGTCTTACAGGCCCTGCGGAAAGAAATTAGATCCTGCAGGGCCCTGGTCTCATGAGACAGAGTGTTCCTCCAGGCCGGGGCCAGTGTTGAAAAGGCCCTGGCTCTGGTTGAGGCTAATCTGACTTCCTTAGGGCCCGGGACCTCTAGGGTGTTGCTGTTTATGGACCTTGAGGCTCTCCATGGGGCATACCGGGAGAGGCGGTCCCGTAGGTACAAGGGTCCTAGGCCTTGAGGGGCATTAATACAAAAACAGAAGCCTTAGCTCAGGGGCAGAATGAATGCTTGGCATGCAGGTTACAGGTTCAATCCCTGGTATCCCCAGGTAGAGCTGGGAAAGATTCCTGCCTTAAACTCCCAAGAGCTACTGCTGGCTGGTGTCAACCGTGCTGAGCTGGATGGCATACCCTCCAACCGGGATGCACAAAAAACCAGGACACGCGTCTTCCGTAGCTGGGCTCCCATGTAAGTCACGTGACCCATGCAAGATCGCGGCCCCAGAAGTCATACTTTTGGGTGGCTGGGCTCTCTGACGAGATCACAGCACCCAAAACCACACATTTTGAAGATGATCTTTATTGATTTTATGATTACATACTATACATTAGTTTACATTTACATTTACTCCTAAGAGTTGACTTCACTCCTTCCTTCTTCTGGCTTTTTTATGTCGTCTCTAAGTTTTTTGCATTGTCTTTATCAATTTTGTACAGTGGTACCTCGGGTTACATACGCTTCAGGTTACACACTCCGCTAAGCCAGAAATAGTGCTTCAGGTTAAGAACTTTGCTTCAGGATAAGAACAGAAATCGTGCTCCGGCAGCACAGCAGCAGCGGGAGGCGCCATTAGCTAAAGTGGTGCTTCAGGTTAAGAACAGTTTCAGGTTAAGAACGGACCTCCGGAACAAATTAAGTACTTAACCTGAGGTACCACTGTATATTGTTGTTGTTCTTTCAACTTTATCCATCTATATACAAATAAATCTTTCTGTATGTACACGTCTTGTTGTTTGTCTATCCATTTACAGGTACAATTAGTTACCTTGGTTGTATTTTACATTTTAATTCATATTGTCATTAACATCCAATAAAGTTTCTTTTAATTTCCCATTATGAGGTTCATTTCCATTCTACTGATTTCACTATTTCACCTTATCCTATGTATAACATAAATTTTCCCCATTCTTTTTGAAATGTTTCATCACCCTGTTGTCGAATTTTCCCCGTTAATTTGGCTATTTCCGCATATTCCATGACCTTGTGCTGCCGCTCTTCTACTGCTGGCAATTGTTGTTTCCCACACCTGAGCCATTTTGGGGCGCCTCGTGAAATCGTAGCTCCAGAAGAAGCACCTTTTCAGGATGAGGTCACAGCGCCCCAAATGGTCACCGTGCTCTCATGTAAAGAAACGGGGTGACCCGATTTTACCAAGACAGTTGAGGCGTATGAGATGGACCAATTGTCTGATTTGGTATTAGGCAAATTTCTATGTTCCTACAGTCCATGGCCTTGTTCCAGCCAGCCAGAAACACCAAATGAGGGTGGAGAACAAGGCTGATGAGGGCAAGTCCTGAGGTCCAGAGAGGGAGAGACCTGGATACAGTGGTACCTCGCAAGACGAATGCCTCGCAAGACAAAAAACTCGCTAGACGAAAGGTTTTTCCGTTTTCAAGTTGCCTCGCAAGACGAATTTCCCTATGGGCTTGCTTCGCAAGACGAAAACGTCTCGCGACTTTGTTTCCTTTGTCTAAATAATAATTCGCAAGACGAAAAATTCGCTAGACGACAAAACTTGCGGAACGAATTAATTTCGTCTTGCGGGGCACCACTGTAACTTGATCCACAGTTCCTCGGCCCCTGCAGTCAAGTATCCTCAGTCTCCATTGTAGCTCCATCCTCCCAGGTTGGCTGTTGGGTTGAGCTCTCCTGGGCAGGAAGAGCTATAAACAGCTTCCTGTGTGGATGGGGACTCTTCCTGGGCAGCAACAGTTGTCCTCTCTCTGGTGCGTTTCTGCTCTTTGTTGCTATTACTTGGCCCTGGCTTCACTCTAGTAGCTTCCTATGGCTCAGCCCTAACCCTGGGGCAAGCCCTGCTACGCACACACAAAAACGAAGATCATGGCCACTGCTCCCATCACCTCCTGGCAAATAGAAGGGGAAGAAATGGAGGCAGAAGAGAAGAAGAAGAAGAGTTTGGACTTGATATCCCGCCTTTCACTCCCCTTCAGGAGTCTCAAAGCGGCTAACATTCTCCTTTCCCTTCCTCCCCCACAACAAACACTCTGTGAGGTGAGTGGGGCTGAGAGACTTCAAAGAAGTGTGACTGGCCCAAGGTCACCCAGCAGCTGCATGTGGAGGAGTGGAGACTCGAACCTGGTTCCCCAGATTACGAGACTACCGCTCTTAACCACTACACCACACTGGCTCTCAGTGAGAGATTTTACTTTCTTGGGCTCCATGATCACTGCAGATGGTGACAGCAGCCACCAAATTAAAAGACACCTGCTTCTTGGGAGAAAAGCAATGACAAACCTAGACAGCATCTTAAAAAGCAGAGACATCACCTTGCCAACAAAAGTCTGTATAGTTAAAAACATAACAAAACTTTAAGCATTCAGCAAACTTCCCTTTACAAGGCTGGCTTCAGGTGTCTTCTAAAAGTTATACTGTTATTCATTTCCTTGGCTCTGTTGTCACATAACTCCATACCCCACAACATTTCTCCGATGAAATTAGGGACGTCCTAAGCAATGACAAACCAATTACAAACCTAGACAGCATCTTAAAAAGTAGAGGCATCACCTTGCCAACAAAGGTCCGTATAGTTAAAGCTATGGTTTTCCCAGTAGTGATGTATGGAAGTGAGAACTGGACCATAAAGAAGGCTGATCGCCGAAGAATTGATGCTTTTGAATTATGGTGCTGGAGGAGACTCTTGAGAGTCCCATGGACTGCAAGAAGATCAAACCTCTCCATTCTGAAGGAACTGAGCCCTGAGTGCTCACTGGAAGGACAGATCCTGAAGCTGAGGCTCCAGTACTTTGGCCACCTCATGAGAAGAGAAGACTCCCTGGAAAAGACCCTGATGTTGGGGAAGATGGAGGGCACAAGGAGAAGGGGACGACAGAGGACGAGATGGTTGGACAGTGTTCTCGAAGCTACCAGCATGAGTTTGACCAAACTGCGGGAGGCAGTGGAAGACAGGAGGGCCTGGTGTGCTCTGGTCCGTGGGGTCACGAAGAATCGGACACGACTAAACGACTAAACAACAACAACACGCTTGCTGCAACTATCCTGATTTACTGGACAGAAATCTTCTTCTGCAATACATGCTGCTGCTAAATCATTGTCCCAGTTTTATTCATATTCTGCTTTTGTGGGCGCTTGCAGATGACCTACTTACTGAGCCTTCGCCCTGATTTGCTTGCACGAGACTTACACGGGGGTTAGACTACGCCCAGTGTTTAATTGAACATTTGTCCTTATTTGTTTGAGGGGCAGTTATATGACTATGGGGATTCTTCTTGAGTTGCTAATGGGGTTGTTGATGATTCATTCATCCAGTACTCTCCAGTGCATTTTCCCCATCACTTTCCTAACTGCAAAAAGTCTATTGCGTTTTAGGTGGATTTGTTGCATTGGGGCAGCAGAGCACTTTAATTCACGTTGTTTGAACAAATAAAATTTCTGATACTGTGCTGGTCCTGAGGGTTAACCGTGCGGCAAGGTCCGAGTCCAGTCCGAGGTCGAGGGTGCAGTATGAAGGCTGTCCGTCAAGGCTGAAGCTGGGTCCAAGGCAGGGAGTCGGGTGAGGTCAGGAACTCTGGCAGAAGAGCAGGACAGGGTGCAGGCAGGAACAGGCTACCAACAATGTTGCTCCCGCAACCTGGGACTGGGGCCGGCTGGCTTTTATCTGCCCCGAGGCATAGGGTGGCCCCGATCCTCTGGTGACTCGCCTCCCCTGGCCTGGGAGGAACTTCCCTCCTGTGGGAACTTAGTTCCCTCCGCCTCTCTGCCCTGAGCCTCTGCAGCTCAGGAGAGGCTGGAGGGTCACTGGACCCAGAGGCAACCTCACCTTCCCCTGACGGGACTGGGAGAGGAGCACCTGCAGGCAATGGGTCCTCCATCACCTCAGGGGCCAGAGCAGACTCAGCTGGTGCCTGCACCTGAGGATCCAGCACAGGTGAGGACCCTTCAGGCTCATGCCCCAGCCCCGGCTCAGCTGGTTCTGGAGGCGGGGACTCCTGTGCAGGCTGGGATCCCTCAGGTTCAGCCTCCGAGTCCGAATTCCAGGCCATCCTTCTTTAAATTTCTTAGGTACAGATTGCTGGAGTTTCCATCCTCAGGATTTCAATTCTCTTCTTCTCCCTTGATTTTCTAGAGACGGAATCTAGTTTTTGGGAGCCTCCCATATTAAGGAACCAAGTAGCCATTTAACACATTCCAGCTGGGGAGATTCCCTTAGAACTGCTAAAACCAGTAACATATTTTAGGACAATCCCAGTTTTCTGGTGTACATTATTGAACGAAATAACACTCTTTAATTTAAATCAGATATCCAGATGTGCTGTTGCTATCGGGGGGAAGGGTTGATACAGTTGAATGAGGGTGTCTCTGTTTTCCAGCTGTGAAATATTAGAGAGTATGCGAGTAATCACAACGGGACATGTCTGGTCAAGTCAGAACAGAAACATTGATGTGGTGGCATCAGAACCAGGGTTATTCCAAAGGGGCGTCTTTTTGTTGTTGCTGCTGTTGTTGGAAACTCGTGTTGCAAAATACAAGCCTGTTGTTAGAAGCCAACACATCTGGAAACTCCACCCTTTTGGATCAGAGCTGGCTTGGCTAAAAAAAGAAGAGTTAAAGGCTTGTATTCTTCTCATTACTTGCAGA
The DNA here is from genome assembly GCF_964188315.1 of Podarcis muralis. Classification (NCBI taxonomy): domain Eukaryota; kingdom Metazoa; phylum Chordata; class Lepidosauria; order Squamata; family Lacertidae; genus Podarcis; species Podarcis muralis. The sequence continues at coordinate 7,533,974 of NC_135655.1, forward strand.
ATCTTCCTCAGAGATAACCTCAGGAGCCCAGGCATCCAGCACTGGGTTAATGTGGTTTTTTGTTTTCGAAAAGCTTTTGTCTGTTGTTTTGACAGTGACTTATGTGGAACTGTCTCTGCTACGGAGCTGGGGCAGCGAAGAGGGTGAGGCGGAATAATAGCCTCTTCATCTTTAAATTACATTTTCTCTACTTCAGAGCGGAGGGGCGGGGGGTGAGGGAGGAGAAGGCAGAGAGACAAGAGGCAGCTTCGCATCCAGAAAATAGAAATAAGCAATGGAAGGAGCCGATGGAGAGGCACCGACAGTTGTTTGTTTTAGGGATAATGTTAAGGATAATCAAGTATTGCATTAATTCGATTGATTATTATCGATCTTAACAATTTACATATCACTTAAGGTTGACACTGAAGTGATCTGGCAGCGATATAAGGAGCCATGCTTGTATCTTAAGGTACCCTGGACCCAAGTTGTTAGTGGCCCTGTAAATTAATATGCTTTGAACTTGGCCCAGTAACAGACGGGCATCCTATGCAAGCTCTTAAGCCCATAAGTTGCTGGAGCAGAGGTACTTTGCCCCCACCAACAGTCTAGCTGCAGCATTTTACACCAGCTGGTGCTTCTGGACCTAGTCCAAGGGCATTAATAATATGAATAATCAAGTGCTTTTTTAAAAAAAACACGAGCTAGTCTACAAAGAGAACAGAACAAGGCCTTGTCTACAGGCTTATAATCTAGGGCACGAATGGGTAGATGTCAGACTTGTGGGCTATGTTTGGGGGGAGGGTGGTCTATAACACCAAGGTCCATCAAGAAAACAGTAGATCGGGGGGGGGGGGGCAAATACGCAGGGACAGAGGTTCTCTGAGCACATGCACAATCCAGGGAATTTTTTTTCCCATTGCCGTCAAGCCTCGTTTCCTGAACAGCTCCGTTTTCGAACGTTTTGGCTCCCGAATGCCAAAAACCTAGCAGTAAATGCTCCGGTTTTCAAACGCTTTTCGGAAGCCGAACGTCTGACGCGGCTTCCGCTTGAGTGCAGGAAGCTCGTGCAACCAATCAGAATCCGTGCCTCGTTTGTCGAACATTTCAGAAGTCGAATGAGCTTCCGGAAAGGATTACGTTCGACAACCGAGGTTTGACTGTACCAGAACTGATTGCTTTCCCCTTTTGCAAAAAATAATAAATAAATAAAAATTCCACTCTTGATTTCCCCCAGAACTTCCTTTATTTCAGCAGCCCGACTTAGAAGCAGATGGAAACTCCAAAAGGCGTTTTGTTGTTGCCATTGCTAAATAAACAGAGAGAGTCTGAGACCTACCCAATCTGCAGGAATGGAAAGGGAGCATTAAGAGTTTGTGTGGAATTACATTCCGAGCTGCACTTTGATCTTGCTCTGATTGAGCCGTTGTAAGGCTGACTTCTTTGTTTGCATACCTGTGGTCCACCCCAGCGCTGTAAATTTGCAAAATAGGAGTGCGTACTCGGGACCTCTTAATGGCTGAAGCATAAGTGCCTGGACGGATCAGGCCAAGGCAAAGTTCATCTCGCCCAGCAAGAATTGCAACAGCTGGAAAACACGAAGTGGACAACTTGAAATTGGCTAGGGGTCCACCCATCACCCAACCATGACCTCCCTTCTATCCAGCCCTTGTTCCAGAGTTTGCTGTAAGCAGAGGCAAGTGAAGGCTTAACAGGCCAGTTCTCTGAATGGCATCTGTGCACTACAATGAACCCTGACAATGCTGGATTTAGGGCGGTATGGGCAGTTCTCCTGCACAGGGCACCAAAGTGAGGGGGTGCATCATCATCATCATCATACCTACATTTATACAGGTACTTACTGAGATGATCCATAAAAAGCAACTGTACTGTTATGTACTGAGTTGAATAGGAGCCAAAATGCAGTTGTGATTGGTCCTAGAACAATAGGATTCAGAATGCAGCAGTCTGATTGGTCCGCAGGAGCCACCCAATCCAGCTCCAGGTGGAAGTGAATCCACAACCTGATTGGCCTACAGGAGAATCCCAGAATTAGCCAATCACGTGGGGCCCATTGTGTAAATAATGTATATAAAGCAGATATTGTGGGGGAGCTTCCATTCCTCCTCACCACGATGAGCTGAATAAAGAGCATGAAATCCACTCTCGACTCCGAGTATATTTCATGTACCAAAAGGAATTACGAAATATTTGCAAGAGTGCATACGCCAGATTTTGTCCTTGCTCAGGGCTCCATATTACCAGTCTGCCCCCGATCCCAGATTCTCGAACAACAGGCAGTGATGGCCACTAACATGGATGGCTTTAAAACAGAGGCGAATTCATGGAGGAGAGGGCTATTAAAGGCTTCTAGCCATGATGGCTATACTCTGCCAGCGGTGAAATTTGGGGCTTGCAAATTTCAGCAGCATCGCTAAAATTCGGTGCCCCCCTCCCCAAGCAGGCTCTTCTTATGGTCTTAACGCACAGGCAGACATAGGGAGCTGCCTTATTCAGAGTCAGGCCAATGGCCCATCTAGCTCAGCATTGCCTAGAACATTGCTTCTCAAACTTCTTTTGCCCTGCAGACCACTTAAGAATTGTTGATAGCCTTGGTGGGCCATTTAATGAATTTTCCCTCCTGTTGTTGTTGTTTAGTCGTTTAGTTGTGTCCGACTCTTCGTGACCCCATGGACCAGAGCACGCCAGGCACTCCTGTCTTCCACTGCCTCCCGCAGTTTGGTCAGACTCATGTTTGTGGCTTCGAGAACACTGTCCAGCCATCTCGTCCTCTGTCATCCCCTTCTCCTTGTGCCCTCCATCTTTCTCAACATCAGGGTCTTTTCCAGGGAGTCTTCTCTTCTCATGAGGTGGCCAAAGTATTGGAGCCTCAGCTTCAGGATCTGTCCTTCCAGTGAGCCCTCAGGGCTGATTTCCTTCAGAATGGAGAGGTTTGATCTTCTTGCAGTCCATGGGACTCTCCAGAGTCTCCTCCAGCACCAGAATTCAAAAGCACCCATTCTTCGGCGATCAGCCTTCTTTATGGTCCAGCTCTCACTTCCATACATCACTACTGGGAAAACCATAGCTTTTACTATAAGGACCTTCCTGTTGTAGAAACAGTTAAATTCTCTGTGCTAGCGGCTGCATGATGTGAAATTCTCTTTCTATTGCTTCTTTTATTTCTCATGTTGCGTTGCAAGAAATAAAAGAAGCAATAGAACGCCATGAAAAATCAATGTGAATATTTAACGTGGACATTAGAACGTAAGACGGGAGTCAGTTACATCATGGGAAGCCTTGTAACAAGCTGCTGCAGGAGAGAAACTGTGAGCAATTTCCAGGGAGGGGTGTTTCTGGGACTAAGGTAAAACTGTGACGCTCCCTGGTTATTTTTGCTATCATATGCTGCATGTTGTTTAAGTATTCTTTTGTTTATAGGATTGAAAAGTGGGGTTTGTGTTGTTACATTTACTATTGTTTTGCTATGTCGTTATGAAATAGTGACTATATTCTTGCTTTGCTATGTGATTATAAAATTGTGGTATATAAACAACCCCAACAAAGGTCCGTATAGTTAAAGCCATGGTTTTCCCAGTAGTGATGTATGGAAGTGAGAGCTGGACCATCACGAAGGCTGAGCACCGAAGAATTGATGCTTTTGAATTATGGTGCTGGAGGAGACTCTTGAGAGTCCCATGGACTGCAAGAAGATCAAACCTCTCCATTCTTAAAGAAATTAGCCCTGAGTGCTCACTGGAAGGACAGATCGTGAAGCTGAGGCTCCAATACTTTGGCCACCTCATGAGAAGAGAAGACTCCCTGGAAAAGACCCTGATGTTGGGAAAGATGGAGGGCACAAGGAGAAGGGGATGACAGAGGACGAGATGGTGGGACAGTGTTCTCGAAGCTACCAGCATGAGTTTGACCAAACTGCGGGAGGCAGTGGAAGACAGGAGTGACTGGCGTGCTCTGGTCCATGGGGTCACGAAGAGTCGGACACGACTAAACGACTAAACAACAACAAACAACCCCAGCTCCCCTGCCTTTCTGAAGCCCTACCAGGCCACTCTGTGGATGTCAGGTCTGTTTGACGTGAAAACTCTCTCGTTCCTGTGGCTAGTCAGGCAGGTTGGAAACAGAAAGTCCCAATCTGTGTCTTTCATGCGTCGTGGGTCAACTTGTCCTCCCAGCATGGCCTCCCGCAAGGAGGAACAGTAACCATGATTTCCAGCAGTTGCAGAAAATTCCTCCTTGTAACTGAAGCAACAAATGCAGCAGTTGCTTAGGAGTGTTCTCACAGCTGCAGTCAATTATCGGCAAGAACTTTAAATATCTCGTGGTTTGTGCTTTTGGGATTACTCATGCCGACTTCCTAAAGTGGTGAAGGAGGCCTTTTGTTTAAGTTTTCCTCCATACTGACATTTACAAATAGCTCTGGCAAAAGTGCCTCTCTTTTTCCGCCCTGCCTCCCCCTTTTTCTGTTTTGCCATTGGCATCGTTGCAGTGGTTACAAAAAAATGCAAAAATAAAAACCTGGCTTCTTGTTTTGACAGAGCAAAGAAGGGCTATGTTTAGGGTTGCCATCTCATGACCCAGCCACCGTCCATGTGCTCATCGATACTGATGCTCATCATTGTTGGTGAGAAATCCTCTGATGGTGATTGGCTGAGCTGCCCTTATGTCACAGAGTGACAGGGCTAGCCCCAGCTGCCATTAGCCGAACTGCTTCAGTGCTGTGAAGGGAAGGGCCACAGGTCAATGGGAAGGGTCGAGAAGAGAAACGGAGAGAGAACAGGCAGAGTGAAGAGATCCCTTGGCCTGGAGGGTTGCATCGTTAGTTAAAGATTGTAAGCTCCTTGGGGCAGAGGTCTATCATCTTGAACTTCACAAGCCATTGTAATAGCACTATGTAAGTGAAAGCCTGCAAGCTTGCCATCCAGACCTATTTCAAAATAGCCCATCAACTAGCACTAAGGCTGCGTTCAACAGGTAGTCCTAGAGAGGTCATTTAGGATGGTGTCCATTCCTCCTGAGCAAAATTTGTGGCTTCTTCCCATACAAAGATCCAACCGGAGCACAGGGAAGTAGAACCTCCATTGAACAGTCCAAGTAGAACTTCCATTGAACAAGAGAGTCTACCTGAGCAGTGGGGTGTCTTGCTTTTGGGGCCTGCTTTCTAGTTTGACCTCCTGTCTTGATTGATCTTCGACCCAGCCAATGGAGGGTGGTCCCCTAGAGTGCAAAGGGCATTGTCCCACAAGCCTCGACCCGCCCTCACCTACCTGCCTTCTTCCTTAAAAGTGGTCCAGGGAGTGTCAGTCTCCTCTTCCTCCTCCTCCATCGACTCAACATTGCTTTCTGGAACTTAGCAGGAATCAGGGCGCTTCAAAACTGAGGTGCTCCAGGGAGCTCCCTCGGGGTGCTGGGCTCTCAGCCCAATAACCCTTTACCAAAACACTTACCCAAGAGAGTGAGACTCAAGGAGCAGCATGGTCTTGACAAGCCAAGGCCATGCACAAGGAATCAGGGAAATGGAGGAAAAGGAGCCAAAGACATGTATGGCCCACGGAGGACCTTAAGGTCCACAAATAGCAACACCCTAGAGGTCCCGGGCCCTAAGGAAGTCAGATTAGCCTCAACCAGAGCCAGGGCCTTTTCAACACTGGCCCTGGCCTGGAGGAACACTCTGTGTCATGAGACCAGGGCCCTGCAGGATCTGATTACTTTCTGCAGGGCCTGTATGACAGAGTTGTTCCGCCTGGTCTTTGGCTTGGAATCAACTTGATCCTCTCCCCCTCTCTCCTTCTTCCTTTGTCTTTCTGTAATGGAACTCCTATTTGGGGACTTCCCTGGCTTTTTTCTGGCCCACATAGGACCAGTCTGGATAGTTGGCCTTGGTGAAGACTTGACGTTTTCATCCCCCAAAAAGTTTTTGATTTGCGTTTCCACTGAAATGAGGCTATATTTTAATGCTGTGATGTTGCATTTTAATCTTGTTCTTAAGTTGTATTTCAATCAATTGTTTTTATATCGGGTGTTAGCCGCCCTGAGCCTGGCCTTGGCTGGGGAGGGCGGGGTATAAATAAAAATTATTATTATTATTATTATTATTATTATTATTATTATTATTATTATTATTAGTTTCTATCAGCTAGAAGGCTCAATAGGGAGACCTTACATACTAGTTCACACCCTAACCCAGCCAATGGTAGTCAAGGAGTTTCAGGGACTTCTTTACTCATGAGTAGACCCCCTACTCACAAGCCACACAATCACTCTGGGTCTGTAGATGCACGCTGTCACTGCTCTTTGGCCTGGAGCTTTTGATGCTGGTTTGGGTAGCTGCTCTTTCTCATCTGACACGGACAGCGAACTTTGGGCTGCATGGACCAGATCTTACCTCGGAAGCTGTCAAGTCAGAGCCATTGGTCCATCTAACTCAGTACTGTCTACACTGGCTGGCAGTAGCACTCCAGGTTTTAAGGCAGGAGACTCTGTCACCTGCCTACCTGGGTTTGAACCTGAGACCTCCTGCCGCTGAGCCAGCCAATCAGCACTCTGCATAGCCAGGCTCTTGCAGATTGGAAGAACCTGCTTCTCCCAAGCAGAATGCAAGGCGGTGGTTTGCACATCTGTCCGGAAAAGGGCGAGGAGGGACTCCTGGTCTTCTCGCACTCTCAATCTACATGCAAGTTCAAAGCCTTCAGTTGGCAGTGCTCCTAATTTGCCTTGGCCGAGCCTTGAATTTAAAAACCAGAAGCACCCAGCGAGAGCCTCGCAGTGTCAGAATTTCCTCCCCTGCTCCTCGATCGAGCTGCTGAGTTTGGCCAAAAGCACCCCTTTCTGCAAGTGAATTAAATCTTGATTTGAAGAATGCAAACCACGGCGAAGTCCGAGTCTCCTTGGGTGGACTCTTTCCGGTGATTAATTACTCACACAGGGATGCAAGCTTTCCTTTCTAATTTGAATTTGACTTGTTGCATTCACTTCCTTTGCTGGGAGAGATGAGAAAGAAGCAAACTGTCCTATAGTGGTGATATTTAGGCACCCAGATCCAAACCCTGTTTAGGGATAAACCACAAAAAACAACCCCACAGATTCCACTGAATGTGTTTTGCCCTGTGCATCAGACAGAATTTGCCGCTAACCAAGACATTTTGCATTGTGCATTCATGATTGTTTTTGCCTATCATGGTTATCAGGGCAGTAATATGTGATCCTGTTTTCAGTACGGATAGCACCTGCAAAGGTTTTTGGGGCAGAAAGATTGCTTTGTTTCCAAGCGGGGCTTGTCCTATAACTTCCTGCCCAAATACTGTACAGTGGTACCTCGGGATGCGAAAGGGATCCGTTCCAGAGCCCCATTTGCATCCCGAATGGAACGCAAGACGCAACGGCGTGTCTGCGCGTGCGCGGGTCGTGTTTCGGCGCTTCTGCGCATGCGCGTGACGTCTTTTTGACGGTCTGCCCATGCGCGCGCGGCGAAACCCAGAAGTAACGTGCTCTGTTACTTCCGGGTCGCCGCGGAGCGCAACCCGAATTTGCCTAACCCGAAGCGTATTCATCCCGAGGTATGACTGTAATTCTTATACCACAAATGTTCCGGATTAGTTTCTGTCCTGCCGTTGTTGCCTCCCCAGATGGCAATAATGGAATAACACCAGGGGAAGCACTACCAGTGTGCTGTGGTGGTTAGAGTGTCAGGCTAGGATCTAGGAGACCAGAGTTCAAATCCCCGAAGCTCACTGGGTGTCACAGAGTGTGCTGGTGAGTAGTCACTCAATTCGCAGTTGACGTTAACTCTTTATGAGCAAAGACTTGGCTGAGCATCAGGCCTAATTAGCAACAGCAGCTCATTCTCTGTAGTCTTGCTCCATGAAATCAGTTGCCGAGACTGGAGGTTCCTTCCTCCTCAGAGCTGTCTAAGTCCCCAAGCAATCAGAGACTGCGTCTGTGTGCAATCTGTAACTGCTCTGCCCATTTCAGCCCTCTTCTGATTCTGGGAGACTGAGGGGAGGGGACCTTGTCTCACCAGGAGGGGGAGATCTCTGTGCTTCTTCACCAGCCCAACTCATCTCTGCCTCCTGGCCTCCCTCCTCCCCTGCTTCAGCCTCTGCCTCTGATTTTAGACTTACTGCCACTGATTCTCCCTGCTCCCTAAGCCCTGTTACTCCTTCCACTTCCAATGCCTCCTCCTCCTAGTCTTTAGGGAAGTTTTTGATGTGTGACATTTTAATGTATTTTTAATCTTTGTTGGAAGCCGCCCAGGGTGGCTGGGGAGACCCAGCCAGATGGGCTGGGTACAAATAATAAATTATTATTATTATTATTATTATTATTATTATTATTATCCCTCTGACCACTCATTCTTGTCCCACCACCACTCCCTAGGCCTTCTTCTCTTGGGGGTTCCCCACCTGGTCCCTCCCACCATTCCTCTTTGTCCAACCAGTCCGTGACACTGGGTGACCTTGGGCCATTGACTGTCTCTCAGCCTAGCCTACCTCACAGGGTTGTTGTGAGGATAAAATGGGGAGAGCGAGAACCGTGGATCTGCCACCTTGAGCTCCTCAGAGGGAAATGGTGGGATGCAAATGCAATGAAGAAATGATAACAAAGCCCAATGGCGTGCGCACGGTCCAGCATAAATCCACTACAAGCCAGAGCCAGTGTGGTGTAGTGGTTAAGAGCGGTAGTCTCGTAATCTGGGGAACCGGGTTCGCATCTCTGCTCCTCCACATGCAGCTGCTGGGTGACCTTGGGCCAGTCACACTTCTCTGAAGTCTCTCAGCCTCACTCACCTCACAGAGTGTTTGTTGTGGGGGAGGAAGGGAAAGGAGAATGTTAGCTGCTTTGAGACTCCTTAAAGGGAGTGAAAGGCGGGATATCAAATCCAAACTCTTCTTCTTCTTCTACAAAGGCATCAATTACATATTGCGGAATGCAACCACCCAAAAACCCCCACCCTTCTGAAGGAGCCGGAAGGCGATGTGCTTCTTACTAGCTGCACTGAACATGCTACAGTGACTTCCGTCCTGTTCCCATTCCATCCACAGTTGTGATCCAAAAGCCCTTGCAGCTCTCCCTTCCCAGGGCCTCTGGCTAACACTCACTGCTTATAAATCCTGAAATGTTAAAAATGTGCAGCCAATCAATCATTTTCGGAATTCCAGTCCACCGAGAGAAGACTGAGAGCAACCAAAGCAATGCAGCCACCCGCCACTTTTACCACGAGGAACAAGTCCCCAATTATGCAAAGGTCATTGCCTACAGATGGAACTGGAGGAGGTTTTTATTTTTCCTCCCCTTTATCATATCTGCATTTTAATTTTTATTTTGGCTGCCCTCCCTGTGTGTTCTCCTACCCAAAATACAGAATGTGTATACGTAATGGGAGGGATTTGCCTTATGAGGAACAGTTGATGGAATTGGGGATGCTTAGTGTAGGAGCCAATTTCTGGGGGTCAATTTCCCTTTGCCTCTACCCCCCAATAAATAATATTTGAGGAGGCTGCCCCCCAAATTGATGGGCATTGCAACTCAAATGGCATGTGTGCACAGCATCCTGTGATCAATTATGCAGGGTGGGACTTACTTGGGCCCCCAAATATTTTATTCAAGTTGGCACCCCTGTTGTTTAGTCTGGAAAAGAGGAGATTCGGAGATGATATGGGTTTACCTTCCCGCCGGAGCGGTACCTATTTACCTACTTGCACTTTGACATGCTTTTGAACTGCTAGGTTGGCAGGAGCAGGGACCGAGGAACGGGAGCTCACCCCATCGCGGGGATTCGAACCACCGACCTTCTGATCAGCAAGTCCTAGGCTCTGTGGTTTAACCCACAGTGCCACCCATGTCCCTAATGCTAGAATAGCATTAGCCTTTTTTGCTGCTGAGTCGCACTGTGGACTCATGTTCAGCTTGTGGTCCACCAAGACCCCTAGATCCTTTTCACATGTACTGCTAGTAAACCAAGTGTCCCCCGGCTTATATTTGTGTACCTGGTTCTTCCTGTGCAGGAAGATGTGGGGGCATGAATTGTTCCACATCTACCAAAGGGTTGACTCGAGCCTGCCACTTTAGGCAGGCGTCCTGAGTTCTGTGCAACATGCTGTCCTGCCCCCAAAGTCTGCAGCATCTCCAGCCAGCCTGAACCATATTCCTTTGCAGCCTTATCTGCATCGTCAGATAAGCACATTTGCCGGATCCAATAAGCGCTGCCACTTCCTAGCAGCAGCAGCAGCAGCAGCCACTTGCTCCCCCATTGTTTGTGCTGATGGACGGATCAATAGGCACTCGGTGGTGCCAAAGGGGGTGGGTTGCCTCTTGGGCTTCCCCCGCCCCTGTGCCCTTCGCCCACAGAGCATGGCTGGCACCGTCAGGCTGCAGAGACAAAGCCTCTCCTTTTCCCTCTCTCTCCTTCTGCTTCTTGAAACGCGCCACTGTTAACAAGGAACACTTTGAGCACAGAGGTGGGAAGCACAAAAGCGACGGCTGTGCTGGACTCAGAGACGATGAACCCAGATTTGTTCCAGCCTTGCCACACCCCCTTTCCTTGCCCCACACTCCATGAATTTGGTTCTGCCCTGACTGTTTCTATCTTGGTTGCCTTCTAGCATGGTATCGTCTTTTTAATAAATAAAAAAATAACCAACATTATTTGTCTAACACCCCAATCTATGAGTAATAATAATAATAATAATAATAATTAATTTGTTTATATCCCGCCCTTCCCAGCCGAAGTCAGGCTCAGAGCGGCTAACAACAGTAAAATAATACAACATTCTAAAATCATTTCATTATAAAATCAGTTCAAATCAAATTGATGGCAACCACTGGGCCAGAGCTCCGCGAAGATTGCTGAGGGGGGGAGTCAGGCTGTGCCCTGGCCAAAGGCTCTGTCTTGCAGGCCCTGCGGAAAGATGTCAAGTCCCGCAGGGCCCTAGTCTCTTGTGACAGAGTGTTCCACCAGATTGGGTCCACAGCCGAAAAAGCCCTGGCTCTGGTTGAGGCCAGCCTAACCTCCCTGTGGCCTGGGATCTCCAAGATGTTTTTGTTTGAAGACCGTAAGGTCCTCCGTGGGACATACCAGGAGAGGCGGTCCCGTAGGTACGAGGGTCCTAGGCCATATAGGGCTTTGAAGGTCAAAACCAGCACCTTAAACCTGACCCTGTATTCCACCAGGAGCCAGTGCAGCTGGTATAGTACTGGGTGAATGTGATCCCGCAGCAAGGACCCGTAAGGAGTCTCGCCGTGGCATTCTGCACCCGCTGGAGTTTCTAGGTCAGTCTCAAGGGCAGCCCCACGTAGAGTGAGTTACAATAATCCAGTCTGGGAGACTCTGGGCATTCCAAGTCCTTCTCCAGGGTCCAGGGTCTCTTGGAATGAAGGTCAGCAGAGACTGTGATGCCTTTAGGATATATCAGGGGCAGACTTTGGTCTTTCAAATTTCAGCAGTGCCTTGTGCGAGGCCAAAATGCAGGAGCGGTGGGAGGCACCATCCGGGGAACCCCCAGGGCGCAGCCGCTGGGGTGCCTCCAAGATCGAAGGGGCCTAGCACACACATGTGATATAAAACATGTGATGCGTGATATCACACGTGTTTCCCGGTGAAACCTTCTACTAGCTGTGGGTAGACCCTGTGGGGCCCGTTGCAGCTGTGGGAAGGCCCAGTGGGACCCAATGCAGCCCGAGAAATATTGAAGGGGCCTGGCCCCTTCTTTGAAAAATGTTTGGGGACCCTCGGCCCCCCAAGATAGTGTCCCTGCCTCAAGGGAACCCCCAGAGGAAGAAGGTTCAGAGCCAGGGGACTAGGGGTGGGACACTGAGAATGGGCCAGAGGTAGAAGACTGACAGGAAAGTCTGGTTGGTGGGCCCAGCCTGCTGCCGCCTCAGGGCTTCACCCCCAAATTTTCTTATATGACTACAGACCAGGCCTGCGCCGCCATCTTGGAAGAGGCAGGCAAAGTCCTCCAGCGATAGATCTGTGGCTTTGCGCATGGAAAACCAGCACGCAGAACGGAGGAAAAACACCAACAAACCAATCTTCCCATTTCATCCTGAAACCAGGAGGGCGGCCGTGAAAATAAATGGCTCTAATCCCCCCGGGTGTGTGGTTTTGGGTTTTTTTAAGTTCATCCCAGGAATCTGTTTTCTCCTGCCCTGTCGTCAAAGCCCATTTGGTTTCACTTGACATCCGAGCGGCTGTGAGGCAGCCAGGCATGATGGCCAAGAGGAGAAAGATTACGCGGCGCACCCTCCAGGGAGACCTCCTGGCCAGGGCTAATAGCGGACGCCGCAGCCCGGCCTAAACTCCAGCTAACTGCTCTTGGAACAGTTGTGATTTATCTATGGGCAGCAGCAGTGCTATTGGGGGGGGGTGCCGAAACTCCCTGCCTCAGTCGGCAACTGGGAAGCTGCTGCCGCTGCCATCTTGGAACCCAAATCGCATGATGAGATGCCAGACTACACCATCTTGTAAGGAGCCGTGCGTCTTATTCAAAGGGAGAACTATGTACTCCACCTCAAGCTCCTTGGAGAAAAAGTTGTTTATATACCAATCTTCTTCTTTGGCTATCCCTCGTAGCCGAGTAAGATTCTCTTCCACAAACACAGTTTTAACAATGAGTCCGTTAGTGACTGTGGAGGCCAATTCTTGGTCCACATGTCCTTCCACAGTGGGGACATTTCTGGTGTGAGTTGATCACAGTGTGGATTTGCCAAGCGTGCCTTCCTCTTAGCACGTTTATCCCTTGCGTCCCGAGTTCTAGTGTCTTCCAAGCCCGTGACACCTTTGGTAAAGGCTGTTCTCCAACTGGAGCACTACACACACACACACACACACACACACACACACACACACACACACCAATAGTCACACCTTGAACTTGGCCCCATAGGAAATTAGCAGACCTCTGAGCAAAGGTGCTAACAAGCAATATGATTCAGCGGTATATAAACCTTGTTGAAGGAATGAATAAAGAAATAAAAACTGCACAGGAGTTCCTGGTTGTGGGAGGATTCCAACCACGTTCAATTGAACGTGGTTAAAGTCCTCCTTTGGACCTTCCTAGTTAGGAGGCAAAGCCCAGGAGATGGGCCGTGAGTCACAGACCCTTGCAGCCCCCTGCACAGTTCATCTGACCCCCCCAAAATGGCTTTTATTTCCTAAAATGCTTCTGTTGTTTATTTTTTTGCTACAAGTGGATTTAAGGCCAAGGCATTCCTGACTGCCAAGGAAACTCTAGAGGAACTCTGTCATGAACTATTAATAGGGAGCTCCGCGCTGCTGCTTCCCAGCAAACCACCAAAGCCACAAAGTTGTGTTTAATTTGCTACCGGAGGGTTGAAGGAGGCATCGCTGCTCCATTATTGCCGAAGTGAGATTTCTGCACCAGGTCTTGGAAACCAGCCATTGCTCAGCTCCAGGAGGAGGGAAGGGGGGGGGTATCAAGTTCTCTGCAGCAGAGGTCACAGGCATTGCTAAAGACAGTAAAGAAGGATTTGAAATGAAGGTGTGTGCACACACACCCTGCAGAAACGGAACTTCTCATTTCCCTGGAAATGATGTCTGGGTTCACAGGAATGAAATTTGCGCACTCTTCCATCACTGTTTAACAAGCATCCATCCCAATCTGTTTGTAGGGAGGCTACACAACATTGTGTCAAGCTCATGTTATCACTTCCCAGTGCAAGTTCCTGTCACTTTCCTTACAGCAAAAAGTTCGGGGTTTCTTGGAAGAGAGTATGGACTCCGCTTTAATTGCGCATCCTGAATTTTCAAGTGTGCAATCGAATTCCCCCTGAAAATAGCAAGTGGTTCCAACTTTCTCCATATTCTGCAAGCGTCTCATAGATCAGTCGGTAGCGTGTGAGACTCTTAATCTCATGGTCAATGTTGGGCAAAAGATTCCTGCATTGCAAGAGGTTGGATTAGATCACTCCTGTGATCCCTTCCAGCTCTACATTCTACGATTCTGTTTCCTAATTACCGTATTTTTCGCTCTATAAGACGCACCAGACCACAAGACGCACCTAGTTTTTGGAGGAAGAAAACAAGAAAGAAAAATATTCTGAATCTCAGAAGCCAGAACAGCAAGAGGGATCGCTGCGCAGTGAAAGCAGCAATCCCTCTTGCTGTCCTGGCTTCTGGGATAGCTGCGCAGCCTGCATTCGCTCCATAAGACATGCACACATTTCCCCTTACTTTTTAGGAGGGGAAAAGTGAGTCTTATAGAGCAAAAAATACGGTACTTCTTCCTAGCAACTTGGTGTCCCTTTTCTGCCTTTGCAGGAGAATCTGAGGTGCCTTCTTTAAAAATTGAGAGTTTTGCAGTGAATTTAAGTAAAGGAAAGCATTATTATTATTATTATTATTATTATTACTACTACTATTATTATTATTAAAATTGTATACCACCCTGTAACTACAGCTCTCAGGGCATTTCAGAACACAACATAAAAACAAGATAATAATCCCCTCTCCCCAACACATTTTAAAAGGCAATAGGATATCAATCAGCCAAAGGCCTGGTTAAGGTAAAGGTAAAGGGACCCCTGACCCTTAGGTCCAGTCGTGGCCAACTCTGGGGTTGCGGCGCTCATTTCGCTTTATTGGCCGAAGGAGCCGGCGTACAGCTTCTGGGTCATGTGGCCAGCATGACTAAGCCGCTTCTGGCGAACCAGAGCAGCGCACGGAAACGCCGTTTACCTTCCCGCCGGAGGGAAGGGATAGATAGGGATAGACCTATCTATCTACTTGCACTTTGACGTGCTTTCAAACTCCTAGGTTGGCAGGAGCAGGGACCGAGCAATGGGAGCTCACCCCGTCACGGGGATTCGAACCGCCGACCTTCTGATCGGCAAGTCCTAGGCTCTGTGGTTTAACCCACAGTGCCACCCGCGGCCTGGTTAGAGGTATGTAAAAATACAAAAAGAAAGCAAAAGAAAGCAGAGGAAAATACCAACACTGATATGACAATAAAATCTAATTAAGGTTACAAAACTATGTAGTATATATGTAAATAGATGAGCTTCTCATTTCCCTCTAGTATACATCAGTTCACATGTCACTATTGTTTCAGTAAATACGTTCCAAATATCATTATATCCGTGCTTGCGCAATCTTCGTCTGAAAGATGCCCTTGAGACCTTGCTCAATCTCCTCCCCCACCCATTCTTCCTAGAATTAAAATCTCTGAGCCAAAGGGGGTAGATGCATATCATATCCCGGGTGAAGAACATAAGGAGTGTCTCCACCCCCATCGTTCTACCTGGACACTGAGGTCCAGCGCTGAGGGCCTTCTGGCGGTTCCCTCATTGCGAGAAGCCAAGTTACAGGGAACCAGGCAGAGGGCCTTCTCGATAGTGGCACCCGCCCTGTGGAATGCCCTCCCACCAGATGTCAAAGAGAACAACGACTACCAGGCTTTCAGAAGACATCTGAAGGCAGCCCTGTTTCGGGAAGCATTTAATGTTTGATGTATTATAGTATTTTAATATTCTTTTGGAAGCCGCCCAGAGTGGCTGGGGAAGCCCAGCCAGATGGGCGGGGTATAAATAATAAATTATTATTATTATTATTATTATTATTATTATTATTATTATTAGAGAGCTGCTGAGACACCACCCTGTTCCTACAGAGGCCAATTAGATGTCTCCAAGAAGACCCCAAGAAGGGCAACAAGGCCAGAGACTTCTCCCAGTGTTAGTCCCCAACATTCAGTGGTCTACTGCCTCTCAGCCTGGAGGTGCCATACAGCCATTGCCACAAATAGCCATGGATAGAGTTGTCTCATCCAGCCTTCCTCAAACTTGAATCCCCCCAATGTTGTTGGACTACAACTCCCATCATCCCTAGCTACCACGACCAGTGGTCAGGGATGATGGGAGTTGTAGCCCAACAACATCCTGGAACCCAGGTTTGAGGAAGGCCGGTCTGATCCTTTATTTAAGCCCTTTGTGGCTTAGGGCCCTCGTATTTATGGGACCGCCTCTCCTGGTATGCCCTGCAGAGGACCTTAAGGTCCATGAATAACCATAGTTTAGAGGTTCCGGGCCCTAAGGAAGTCAGACTATCCTTCACCAGGGCCAGGGCCTTTTCAGTGATGGCTCCGCCCTGGTGGAATGCTCTGTCCCATGAGACTAGGGCCCTTCAGGATTTAACCTCCTTCCGTTGGGCCTAGAAAACAGAGCTATTCCACCTGGCCTTTAATTTGGATTCAGCCTGAACTTTTATTCCCTTCTCTTACTTCTCCCTCCCCTTTTATGAAGATTACCCACTCTGAGACCCCACAGCTAATTCTCCCCTGGCCTCCTCGCTGGCCCAAGTAGGACCAATTCAGCCAGCTAGCCCTGGAAATTATCTAATTGCTTTTTGCTTTTTGATTTTGTTATTCATGTTTTTATATTGTATTTTATGCTGCTTTTATAATTAAGTGTTTTAAATTTGTTGTTAGCCGCCCTGAGCCTGGTTGTTGAACTGAGAAGGGCGGGGTATGAATAAAAGAATGTTATTATTATTTATTTATTTGATATTTATGCCGTGTAATCAATGCAAAGCGTGGCATGAAGATCTAAACAGCAGACTGAATCCGAAGTAGCAAATCGTGACTTGTTCCATCCGCGTAAGGATTTCTGTTTGCGTGACAGAACCTTCCCACCCTCTTCTCTCTCCCACATTTCCCCGAAATCTGTTGTGAGGGTTCTCCCAGCCTTCTGGAGCAGATTTGGGGAGGGCGGGTGGCACATGCCAGGGGAGAATAGGAAAGAGTTCAGTAGCAGAAGTGGAAATCCTTGCACTGATGGGACGTGTTTGCTGGATACCTCCCAGCAGAAGGAGGGGGTGAAACCTTTCAAAGTTCACGAAATACAAAGATATGCATTTGCAATGCAGTCACTTAATATAAGGAGGGTAATCTAACTGGTTGACCAGTTCTGGATTCTTCTTTTTAAAAACTCACACTATTGTTTACCCAGAACAGTTAACATTATTTAACGTCATGGGTACATGTTATTATTCCCTGTCCTGGGACTCCCAACTCTCTTTTTACAGATTGCATTACCAGATTCTTCTGGCCGATAACTTCTCTAAACTTCACTCCTTAATTAATTTAGCAACATTTAGACATTTTGACTTCTTCCTTGCAAGTTCTATTTTACTAGGTTTTCTGTTACTCCCCCATGACTTAGCATCTAATATTCCACCCTGCCTTGCAATATATAACACTTGGTTTGAATGGCATCTTCTTGCATGACCTTCCGCGTAGTTTAGCGAGCGCGGAAGATGGTCCGGTAGAATCTGGTGTCCAAAGATTTCATTACACATAGTAATAACCACCTGCCCAAAGACTTTCACTTTATTGCATCTCCAGCAAAGGTGAGAAATGTCACCTTCACAATCTGCTCCACGGTGCCAACGCTTACTGCCACCTCTTCTTCCAACTTTAAAAGACTTCTAAAGAGTCCAGTGACACTGATGTGTCATTTTAAAACAGTTTTCTTTATAACTGCTCGAAACCAGAAACGTAGAACCTCTGTTAAATGAAAAGCTCCAAAATTGTGCCAGTATATTGCAATTTTCTCTGCCATCCCCTATCACATATTGCCTTGCGAATTTTTTTATTTTTACATCAGATAAAATTTTACATAACCTTGAGAACATTTTTGGTTTGTTCTCTGTTAACAGTTTCCCAAATTCAACTTGTTCTCTATGTTATCGTTTGCCTTTGGTCTAATCTATTTAAACAGGCCTTTTATTTGTATAACCTGGGGGGGGGGGGCGAGGAATCGCATTGAACTTTCTGCATTGCTTTTTTATAGGCTTGAACTTGTGCCCAATCTTGATAAAGCTCCAATCATTTTTTCTCCAGATCACAAATGTGCCCAATTTTCCTAGATTAAATTTCCCACCATCCATTCCTGATGTGAATGGTAATTTTTGTTGTTGTTGTTTAGTCATTTAGTCGTGTCCAACTCTTTGTGACCCCCTGGACCAGAGCACACCAGGCACTCCTGTCTTCCACTGCCTCCCGCAGTTTGGTCAAACTCATGCTGGTAGCTTCAAGAACACCATCCAACCATCTCATCCTCTGTCGTCCCCTTCTCCTTGTGCCCTCCATCTTTCCCAACATCAGGGTCTTTTCCAGAGAGTCTTCTCTTCTCATGAGGTGGCCAAAGTATTGGAGCCTCAGCTTCAGGATCTGTCCTTCCAATGAGCACTCAGGGCTGATTTCCTTAAGAATGGATAGGTTTGATCGATTGGTAATATACGTGGAGCTAACTTAGATTTATAGATCTGTTGCACACCCTTTTGGGCAGGGAGGTGCATGGAAGGAGGGAATTCTGTTGTGTTAGCAGAATTCATTGTGTGGGCTTTGTTGTATTGCACCAGTGAGCCAGTGTGGTGTAGTGGTTAAGAGCGGTAGTCTTGTAATCTGGGGAACTGGGTTCAATTCCCCACTCCTCCACATGCAGCTGCTGGGTGACCTTGGGCCAGTCACACTTCTTTGAAGTCTCTCAGCCCCACTCACCTCACAGAGTGTTTGTTGTGGGGGAGGAAGGGAAAGGAGAATGTTAGCCGCTTTGAGACTCCTTAAAGGGAGTGAAAGGCGGGATATCAAATCCAAACTCTTCTTCTTCTTCTTCTACCCCATTAATCAATGAATCTGACCATTACAACACTCATTATGCATTCAGATAAATTGCAGTTGTGGGGAGAGAGAGACTTTCAAATAACAGCAGGGCTTCTGAAGACTTCTTTTAAAAATAGCGTGTTCTGGGGGAGACATTCAATTCCATATTGCTTTTAAAAGCAAACCTACCTAATTCACACATTCTGAAACAATATGCATAGCCAACCGTTGAAATCTGCAGTTCTCCATTTTTTTCAGTGCAGTTCCCCAGCCAAGTGATGTGTAAAAGGGAAAAAAAGGACCGGCTGGGATAAAGTCTGCAGAAAATGCATAACTAAATTGAAAATGGGATGCAAAAATGTGGTACCTTCGGGGAAATTGCTTTGCAAAAATGTGTCTATTAGGCAAACATGCAAAAAGAATAAGGAGAAATTTGCACTGGAATACTGACGAATTTGCATGAAGAATTTTTTAAAAAGAAATGCGAACTGAATGTGGAAATGTGAAGAGCGGGATTTAAGGCTGGAAAAAAGGAGAAACTATAGAAATACTGAAATTTACAGATCAGCCCATCCCTAAGGTCAACCTCTAGTTAAATGCTTGCAAAGTGTATTCTCTGATTAATCTGGGCAAAGCACCAAACGGAGGTGTCGCGACGGGAGCATCCTGCCTCCACTCCAGGCAAGTTGAAAAACCTCAAAGCTTTCCGTTCCCTTCTAAATGGATAGCAAAGGTCATTCCCCCTTGGTTTGATAAATGACACAGTCATCACGGCATTTGTCTTCCACCTGCCAGCGGTGTGTTTCCGCTCAAGTTCCTGTTAATGAGTCGCCCCCTCCTACCCCATAAACAAACCGCTCTGGAGAAAAGCTTGCTTGGTATCTCCCAGAGATGCTCACTTGACACGCACACCAGAAAGAGAGAAGGCAAAGCAGAGCTTCCCAGTCTTGGCTCGGCAAGGTGCCTGCAGCAATGAGGTAGAGGAGCATTGAGAAGTTGGCAGCAAAAACAAATCCCAGCCTAATAGCACCACCACAACAACCTGCATGCCCAATTTCCACCAAGAAAAGCGTCCCAACTAAAGAGTCCTCTCCATTTGGATGAGCAACAGTTTGTGTGGGTTTTTGCAATCACAAAGTGCACATCAATAAACAATCCAAGGATAAGTTGCGTCCTTTTTGTGTGCTGGAGAGAAATATATGTCTGCAGCACAACTCAAGGCATGCTGGCTTACCTGAGAGGCAGCTGCATTGCATGCAAGTTGTACAATCTAGGCACGTTAGCTCAGCATCGGGTAAAAACTCAAAGAGTGGCTGGGGAAACCCAGCCAGATGGGTGGGTTATAAAGAAATAATATTGTTGTTGTTGTTGTTGTTGTTGTTTGCTGCGCTGGTTTTCTCAGAGACACACAGAGCTGGGCCTAGTCATGATGGCTATACTCTGCCTCCACGTTCAGAAGCACTAGGCTTCTGAACAGAGGTGGATTTAGGGGAGTGCAATCAGTTTGGTCTTAGGAGGAAAGCAATGACAAACCTAGACAGCATCTTAAAAAGCAGAGACATCACCTTGCCGACAAAGGTCCGGATAGTGAAAGCCATGGTTTTCCCAGTAGTGATGTATGGAAGTGAGAGCTGGACCATAAAGAAGGCGGATCGCCGAAGAATTCATGCTTTTGAATTATGGTGCTGGAGGAGACTCTGGAGAGTCCCATGGACTGCAAGAAGATCACACCTCTCCATTCTGAAGGAAATCAGCCCTGAGTGCTCACTGGAAGGACAGATCCTGAAGCTGAGGCTCCAAGACTTTGGCTGCCTCATGAGAAGAGAAGACTCCCTGGAAAAGACCCTGATGTTGGGAAAGATGGAGGGCACAAGGAGAAGGGGACGACAGAGGACGAGATTGATGGACAGTGTTCTCGAAGCTACCAGCATGAGTTTGACCAAACTGCGGGAGGCAGTGGAAGACAGGAGTGCCTGGCATGCTCTGGTCCAGGGGGTCACGAAGAGTCGGACATGACTAAATGACTAAACAACAACAATCAGTTTGGTTGCACTGGGTGCAGAGCCTTGGGGGCGCTGCAAAGGGTGCCCCTGTAGAATGGAAGGCGAGAGGTGGGGCTGCTGGATTTTGGCATCGCACAGGGAGCCGCTGAAATCCCCAAGGTCCGCTACTGTTCTGAAGACCAGTGTTTGCAGTACCAAAGTGAGCTTCCCAGAGCACAAGCCTGGGCAGTGTGTCTGGAGGTCCAGGGCTGCCCAGACGACAAGACCCCCTTCTCGCCCTCGCTGATGTGGACCAAAGAAAGCAGAGCAATGTGTTTGGCACCAGCTTGGCTGCAGGAGTTGCTGGAAGGAGACGCACAAGGCACCATACAACCATCTTAGGGACTTCATTCTGGATTTATGTAGGGTTTACTCCTTAGTCTTTTCTTCTCCCAAATATGTCCTGCAATGCAGCAGGTACAAAGGGATTGCTCTCCAGGGTTCCTTCTTGTTACATAGCCTTCTTGTGAACATATCAGACGACACAGCGATTCTTCAAACAGCTCTTGTTTATTCACAGGCCAGAACAGAACTGAACTGAAGGGTTCAGCCAGCCTGCTTATATAGAGCTCCACTAGAACGCAACAGTAACCATTTTCTGTAACTATCCAATCACTGAACGTCACTTTCAATCCCTTATTTGCATATGTGGACCTTATTTGCATATGTGGACCTCCTTTCTTGTAACTTGAAGCCATTGGTTCGGGTTCATGGCTATATTCTGTTTCTAATTTTTATATATATAATAATTTTTATTAATTTTCCAACACAAATAGACAATCATATCAGAATTTCCACAAATTTAACTCTATTTGGACTTCCTTCAGCTTCTCTGACAATCATCCATATTTGCCTCCCAGTTACGCATTTCTTCTGTTTATATTGCCATTAACCTTCCCTCCCACTTCTATTTCTTTCAGACAATATACCTCAACTTTCACAGTGCTTCTTGGAACCCCACTAGCGTTGTTTGCACATCACATGTTCTTTTCAGATATTCAACAAATTTCCCCCAGTCCTCGATGAACTTTTGGTCTCGTAGATATCTGATTTTCCCAGTTAGTCTGTCCGGTTCTGCATAGTCTGTCAGCTTCAGTCTCCATTCTTCTACCGTCGGTATTTCTTCTTGTTTCCATTTCTGGGCCAATAGAATTCTTGCTGCTGTGACTGCATATTGGAGGCTATATTCTGTTTCTAAACATGCTGCTGCTCATACGTTTTCTGCCCTGGGGATGTGGAGGAAATGTATATTTGATGCGCTTGCTCAGGAGCGTGACTGAACTCCCAGTTCCCATCACCCCTACCATTGGCCATGCTTTCTAGGGCAGATGGGAGCTACAGTTCAGCAACATCTGGAGGGGTCAATAGTCACCCTTTCCTTTGCCAGCTCATAAAGACTCCATCTTGAAGGTATAGGACCAAGCCTCCATGAGACTGGACTACCTGTGTTGGCTACAGCAAATGCAGAACGCTTCAGTTTCCTTCTGTTTTAACAGGAATGGGGACCCTGTGATCCTACAGATGTGGTTGGACTCCAATGCCCATCAGCCCCAGCCAATGGTAAGAGAACATGGGAGCTGGAGAGTCATAGGTTCCCCATTCCTGTACAGTCCTACCTTGGTTCTCGAACACCTTTTGACTCGAACGTTTTGGCTCCGAAATGCCGCAAACCTGGGAGTGAGTGGTCCGGTTTGCGGCCTTTTTTTTTGGAAGCCGAGCATCCAACACGGCTTCTGATTGAGTGCAGGAAGCTCCTACAGCCAATCAGAAGCTGCACCTTGGTTTTTGAACGTTTTCAGGAGTCGAACGGACCTCCGGAACAGATTCTGTTCGAAACCAAGGTACGACTATATTAGAGTGGCTGGGGAAACCCAGCTGGGAGGGCGGGGGGGGCATAATTATTATTATTATGAGTCGTAGTAACGTGGCATCACCTTTCCCAGGGATTCATCAGCATTTAAGTGCACATTTCTCCCAATATGCACAGGTCGGTATACAATTTTGCAAAATATACAGTTTTACAAAGCAATTTTGCCTAAGGGGAGACACATGTATGTTATTTCCCCAGATATATGCGTGTTTTTTAAAAAACGCGTGTTTTTTACCCTAGCATATGCACTGCTATACATGTTACTTATGGAAGTGAGAGCTGGACCGTGAAGAAGGCTGATCGCCGAAGAATTGATGCTTTTGAATTACGGTGCTGGAGGAGACTCTTGAGAGTCCCATGGACTGCAAGAAGATCAAACCTATCCATTCTGAAGGAAATCAGCCCTGAGTGCTCACTGGAAGGACAGATCCTGAAGCTGAGGCTCCAATACGTTGGCCACCTCATGAGAAGAGCAGACTCCCTGGAAAAGACCCTGATGTTGGGAAAGATGGAGGGCACAAGGAGAAGGGGACGACAGAGGACGAGATGGTTGGACAGTGTTCTTGAAGCTACCAGCATGAGTTTGATCAAACTGTGGGAGACAGTGGAGGACAGAAGTGCCTGGCGTGCTCTGGTCCATGGGGTCACGAAGAGTCAGACACGACTAAACGACTAAACAACAACAACAAAACATGTTACTTGGCTGCACTGCAAAATCCAAAGAATTTCAAGGGATGGCTGCATTTCGACTTGTGTCTTGTTTCGCCAAATGAGGATTAGATTGGTTCACCTTCCTTCCCTTGCTCTGCTTGCAAGAATTTACCTCTGCAGCATGGAGTTGGTCTGGCACAGCAAGCCACTAACCCATATCATGTTCCTCTTAAAAACATTACATCTATCTGTGACCGCAGAGGGTTAAATACAAAGCCCACTTCGCTCCCCTCTGACATGTTGGTGTAATAGCGAAGGTGGGATAGCAAAGCCCTTTTCCCGAGAGGGACTTTCTCCAGCAGTAGACAAAGCGCAACCTTTTCAGGGGTCCCTCTGTGCTGATAAAGCTCCTTTAACCCCGGAGCCCAGGATCTATCTGACTTGCCCTCTGTCCATTCACCCTGACGCCTGTGCAGAGGTGGCATGGGTGTGTGGGGGGGGGGGGGGGAGAGCACAAGGGCATCTTTTGTCCTCGCCAACAGGGACAAGAATGGGTCGTGTCTCAGCCCCGCACGACTCTCTTGCCCATGCCCTGGCATATCACATCGCCGCCTGCTGTCTCCCACAACAAAACTCCATTAGCAAGGAAAGGGGAGACTGTGAGCAGCTTCTGTGGCTCTGACAAAAGAGACCAAGAGGGGGTCCAACCGTATGTGGGAATGTGCTAGAGTAGACATGAAGGTTGTCTCAATCCTCCAGCCGGAACTTCCTGCTTTCCAGGACTGAGACGAAACTTCCTATGTGAGTGTCTGGAGGTGGTTGGAGGATGGATGGCAGCTAACAGATTGAGGTTGAATCCTGACAAGACAGAAGTACTGTTTTTGGGGGACAGGAGGAGGGCAGGCGTGGAGGACTCCCTGGTCCTGAATGGGGTAACTGTGCCCCTGAAGGACCAGGTGCGCAGCCTGGGAGTCATTTTGGACTCGCAGCTGTCCATGGAGGCGCAGGTCAATTCTGTGTCCAGGGCAGCTGTTTATCAGCTCCACCTGGTACACAGGCTGAGACCCTACCTGCCCGCGGACTGTCTCACTAGAGTGGTACATGCTCTGGTTATCTCTCGCTTGGACTACTGCAATGCGCTCTATCTGGGGCTACCTTTGAAGGTGACCCGGAAACTACAACTAATCCAGAATGCGGCAGCTAGACTGGTGACTGGGAGTGGCCGCTGAGACCATATAACATCGGTCTTGAAAGAGGCTCCCAGTACATTTCCGAGCACAATTCAAAGTGTTGGTGCTGACCTTTAAAGCCCTAAATGGCCTCAGTCCAGTATACCTGAAGGAGCGTCTCCACCTCCATCGTTCTGCCCGGACACTGAGGTCCAGCGCCGAGGGCCTTCTGGCGGTTCCCTCACTGCGAGAAGCCAAGTTACAGGGAACCAGGCAGAGGGCCTTCTCGGTAGTGGCACCTGCCCTGTGGAACGCCCTCCCACCAGATGTCAAAGAGAAAAATAACTACCAAATTAATGCCCTGCTTAGGGAAGCTTTTAATGTTTAATAGGTTATTGTATTTTAGCATTTTGTTGGAAGCCGCCCCGAGTGGCTGGGGAAACCCAGCCAGATGTGCGGGGTATAAATAATAAATTATTATTATTATTATTATTATTATTATTATTATTATTATTATTATTACTTGAGATGGGCGTGGCCTCTCCTGAAGTAGTAAGAACCAGAACCATAGGCTGGCGATCATCTTGTCTCTCTTGTCTCTATCGATGCCATCTTAACAACAGCACTACTAAGATGCAACCTTGGCTCCAGGCCAAGAGAAGGAAAGGGGAGCTTTCTCCCATAAGGAGATAGTCACCACATTTAAACTATGTTCTCACCTTTTAAGTCTGCCTTCTGGGAACCTTTGTGTGAACAGATGATTACTTGTGTGTAAACGTTTTATACTTTACAGAAGACTGTGTAGCGTCTTATTTTAGGAGGGTTTAAACGGGGAAAATACCAGGAAATATTTACAGAGACTCTAACGAGTCTGAGCAAGCTATCTGCTGTGCGTGTGTTTAAAAAAAGGGGGATGCTAACTCTGCTGATTTTGTTGAATTTGTAAAGACAAGTTGGGATAGGATATCTTAGACAATATATCCTCCCCCACATCCCTGAACATTCCCACACTGTCAAGAAGGCGGTTTCTGCATGTGCTTCTAAAGGGAAGCGAGGGGCAGACGGGGCTCGTCCGCTTGGGAAGGTGGCCCATCTAGGAGAAACCCCATATTTTGTTCTTTTGTTAGTTACGCTGTTTCAAATTTGCCTTTTATATTTGACTTCACTTAGTAATGCCTTCTTCTGAAATGTTTAAGATAATTTTTTTTAGTTAACTTTGCTCTGCTTAATGTGCATTCTGCAGTTGACCTCCTCTGTAGTGGTTTTTTTTAAAAAAAAAAGTTTAGGATAATATTTTAGTCTCCTGTTACTTATGTTTGAATGAATGTTAATTGTCTTTAAATATACACTTTATATAATTTGACTTTCTTCAGTAATGTTTTATTCTGGATTGTTCTACTTGATTTTTTAATGTAGGTTGCAAACTGCTTTAAGGTCCCCCCCCCCCCAATAATAATATGATAACCATAACAACATTGCCATTTGAACCAATTGAACACTAAGGAGAGGTTTCCCCTGGGATAAAGCAGCAGGGCAAGAGGTTGGATGGGCATCTGTCATGGATGCTTTAGCTGAGATCCCTGCATTGCAGGGGGTTGGACTAGATGCCCCTTGGGGGGCCCTTTTTGTTCTCTCCCCTGAATCTTCCAGCGTTCATCGGATCCCCCTGGATTCTGGCATCATGAGAGAGGGAAAGCAGCATTCAAATAAACAAGCAAAAAAAAACAAAAAACCCAACAATGGATGGGACAAGTTAGCTGCTGAAATATACTCTTGAGTCCTGTAGTGATTTCATGCTCTTTATTGCAGCTTGTAAAACAGTGGTTTAATTGCCCCCCAAACCTCAGGCTTTTATATACATTATTTACACGATGAGTCCTGTCTGATTGGCTGATTCTGCTTCCCTCCTGGAGCCTGATTGGTCTTTTCCTGCAAGCCAATCAGTTGTTGCATTCTAGGATCCTACCAGCCTAATAGGCTGATTAACTTCCTCATGGAGCCTGGTCGGTCTTTTCCTGAAAGCCAATCAGTTGTTGCATTCTAGGATCCTACTTGCCTATTGTTCTAGGATCCAAGCTTAGTACATAACACTGCCTAGATGGCCCTTCGTCCATCTAGCTTAGTATTGTTTGCACCGGCTTGCAGCAGCTCTCTGGGGACAGGGGGGTGGGGCTGAATGCAAATCACCACTGAGCTATGCCCCCTCACCAATGGGATCTTGGTTATTAATATTATAGAATAGAATAGGTAGCTGGCCCATACAGGGATCGAACCTGCAACCTTGGCGTTATCAGCCCCACGCTCTACCCAACTGAGCTATCTTCAAAGATGCACTTAATAGAGAGCTGTAGGCTACCACCCTCAGTTCTCCAATACTGTTCACCAAACTGACCACTACTTCACAGGGATCCCGAAAGCCCTTTTGTGGCTCACTTTTTTGTGGGTCATGGATTGCCAGGCCCATGTGGAAGATTAGCCGGCAAGTGAAATTGTGCTGGTGCTCTCTAGCCCACAGATGAGCTGAGATTATACGGGGGCGGGGGGGCGGGGAGGGGCACCTCGTAATCAGATGTGGTGGAGAGGTGTGTGACGACTCAGCACTAATTCTTAGCTAGCGACGCAGCATTAATTTGAAACCTATTAACATACAAATAAGGATTTATAGGCATCTTAATGGGGCTGAATACATTACTGGGATTTGGGCAATGTGGGCTGACTTTTGCTGGAACACAATTTTTAGCTAGGTTTCCCCATCCCCAACTCGAGTTTAAACATCCACATTCGATGCCACCCCCTTTGAAAAGAAACTCTCCCATTTCCCTTGAAATTTAAACATAAAATCTGCTTTCGCAAGGAATTCTACCAGATGGATTTGATGTGGCTTAGGACGGCTCCATTATCTCACAAGGGATTCTGTAGAGCTGCCCATAAGCCAAAGTGAGGAAGCATCCTCAGCCAATGGGAGATTTTGGATCTGGTTTGAGAGTACCAGTCTGGGAGGTGGAGTCTGTGCTTTATCTGACTGCAGACCTCGCCTTGCTGGTGCCTCCTTTGGTGAAAAACCCTTCTATATCCTCTAACTAGGACCCTAACCCCTGGCAGCATCCTCTGTGGCACAAAAGCCATCCTCCTTCTGTGTCACATTTGGAGAGCAGGTATATGTTTTCCAGTACTTTGTCCTGGGGTTTAAACTGAATTAATCCTGCAATTGTATTCCAGTCTGGAGCAGATTGCATTTCACTGCCTTCCTTTTTCAACCATCCCAGCATGGAGTTGGTCTCCCTCCCTCCCTCCCTCTCTCTCTCACTCTCTCTCTCCCCTCCCTCTCTCCCTTTGCATCACGTTGATTAAAAATACACTCCAAACCGCTGGTAAATAACTGGGTTATTTGGGACATCTCTGTTTATCTTTGCTTTTAAATAGGCTGCATTGACATCAAGCGCATGGACGGCGCTGCAGCCTCCTCGGCTAAAATTACAGCTTGCCAACTGCACAGAGCGGAGGCCCGCGGAAGTCTCCGGAACAGGCCCTCCGCCGTGTCTAACATCTAATTAGTGACTTTGGGCCTCTTCCAAAAGGGCTGCAGGGCCAGAACATTTTTGGAGAGGACAGACGCAACAACGTCCTTTCCAAATCCAGAAGACGTCCGTAAAGGAAGAGGCTTCTAAAGGGTCTGCAGTTTGATGGTGTTTGGCTTTCCTTCTCAAAGTGTATAGAAAAGAAGGAAAAGAATCTGATTGACTGACTCCCCTCCCTCTCCCATTCTGGAATACAAAGAATACAGGTGGAGAAATGCAATACTGCAGAACAGGCATGCAAAACCTCCAATATTTCTCCGTTGAAAATAAGGATGTCCTATTCAATGATGATGATGATGATGATGATGTTATTTGTACCCCACCTATCTGAATGGATTGCCCCAGTCACTCTGGGCGGCTTCCAACATATATAAAAACATAACAAAACTTTAAGCATTCAGCAAACTTCCCTATACAAGGCTGCCTTCAGGTGCCTTCTAAAAGTTATACTGTTATTCATTTCCTTGGCTCTGTTGTCACATAACTCCATACCCTCCAACATTTCTCTGATGAAATTAGGGACGTCCTAAGCAATGACAAACCAATTACAAACCTAGACAGCATCTTAAAAAATAGAGACATCAGCTTGCCAACAAAGGTCCGTATAGTTAAAGCTATGGTTTTCCCAGTAGTGATGTATGGAAGTGAGAGCTGGACCATAAAGAAGGCTGATGGCCGAAGAATGGATGCTTTTGAATTATGGTGCTGGAGGAAACTCTTGAGAGTCCCATGGACTGCAAGAAGATCCAACCTCTCCATTCTGAAGGAAATCAGCCCTGAGGGCTCACTGGAAGGACAGATCCTGAAGCTGAGGCTCCAGTACTTTGGCCACCTCATGAGAAGAGAAGACTCCCTGGAAAAGACCCTGATGTTGGGAAAGATGGAGGGCACAAGGAGAAGGGGACGACAGAGGACAAGATGGTTGGACAGTGTTCTCGAAGCTACCAGCATGAGTTTGACCAAACTGCGGGAGGCAGTGGAAGACAGAAGTGCCTGGCGTGCTCTGGTCCAGGGGGTCACGAAGAGTCGGACACGACTAAACGACTAAACAACAACAACAAAGGAAAAGCAGGACATTCCAGGATCAGATCAGAAACAGGGATGGCTTCTGTAAATCTGGCAATGTCCCTGGAAAATGGGGACACTTGGAGGGTCTGTATTAGGGTTGCCCTGATGGTTTCTTGAGCTCCCTTACAATGCTGGCTTGCATGGGCTCTGGCGGGGCTCTCCCTTGGCTGTCAGCACCCTAGCCAGAGCCATCTTTCCCATATGGCGTAGTGGTGCGTTGCGCCAGGGCGCCAGCCTCTAAGGGACGCCCCAGCGAGTAGGGAAGCTGTGCAGCTTTGCCAGCAGCCTCCCCTTTCCCTGCATGCCCGCCAGCTGCTCCCCGTCAAACATATGGCTGGCGGGCGTGCAGCTTGCCTCCCAAGCCTCCGCAGGAGGAGGGCGATCACTGCAGAGGCTTAGGGTGGAAGCTGCGCCCCGGCAACTATATGGCGGGTGAGCAACTTCTCTCCCAAGCCTCTGCAGGTATTGCTCTCCCGTAGCGGCATGGGGGGGAGTTGCGCGCACACACACCCAATGGCTGACAGTGTGCAGCTTCGCACACCACCCACTATCCGTGGTAATTTGCTGGCGCTGAGCGGATATTTGCAGCCAGGCGCCACATCTGCTAAAGACGGCCCTGACCCTAGCATCCCTTGAGAGAAGCATCCCCTGGGCTGCAATGCTGAGCCACACCTTTGACCTGGGCACAGAGCATAAGTGAGCGAGCAGCAAAGCGTTATCAGAACAGGTTTGCAGGGCCTGGAGCCGCCTTGAAGGAAAACAGGCGATGCTACGTGACACCCAAGAGCAGCGAGGGCGAGTCGTGCTTGTTGCTGAGTCACCAGCAACTCCAGATTCTTTTAAATGCCAATGTTGAGCTTGCATTCCCCAAACAGGAAACCGCTTGGGAAAATGAGGAGGGGGTAGAGAAAAGAACTTGCCTGCTGCCACATCACTGAAACCGGACCTGTTTATTTTGCATCCCTCTCTCTCCCCCTCCCTAGGCAGTTCGCCGAACAGAACAGCGTCCCTTTGTATTGCTACCTAGAAATGTAATCACCTGTTTATGTCTACATCCTTTCCTGAAACGGCATCAAAATACTGCTGGTGGAAACAGCCTTTAAATAGCCCCCCATCTGCCTGAATCGGGGAGGTGTTTGGTTTTATGGCTTTGCTTTCACCCCCCCTCTACTTAGTGGCAGCTTCTCCTTAAGTTGTTTTGTGTTTAGAGCAGGGTATTTTAAAAGCGGAGCATGCTGTTCCTGTCAGTGAATTAGAGCTTTCTTTGAAGCTCCTGAAATCACTGCTTCTTTGCACCACCAACCTGTACACTAAAGCAGTGTTCCCCAACCTTGGGCCTCCAGCTGTTTTTGGACTACAATTCCCATCATCCTTGACCACTGGTCTTGCTAGCGAGGGATGATGGGAGTTGTAGTCCAAAAACAGCTGGAGGCCCAAGGTTGGGGAACACTGTGCTAAAGGACTCGTGGAGCAAAATCTGGACTGTAACCAACAAGGCTGGAAGGACCACAGAGCTGGTCTGGGACCACCTGGTTGAAATCCATGCTTTGTAAGACTATAGCAAGAGCCCTGCTGGATCAGGCCAAAGGCCCACCCAGTCCGGCACCTCACAGTGGGAAGCCAGGGGCCCATGGAAAGCCCATAAGCAGAATCAGAGCCCAGCAACACTCTCAGAGTCCGACAGTGGAGGGAGAACACAGCCCTTGCTAGCTAATGGCCACTGGTAGTCTTATCATCCATGAACTTGTCCGGTTCTTTTAAAGCCCTTTCTAATGTAGAAATTAACAAGTAGGGGGATGTACTTCAGTGGTGTAGTAGGAAGTTTTGAAGTGCAGGAACTCATACCTCAACAGAATTCTAGTGTCTAGATCGGTGTTTCCCAAACTTGGGTCTCCAGCTGTTTTTGGACCACAACTCCCATCATCCCTAGCTTGCAGGACCAGTGGTCAGGCATGATGGGAATTGAAGTCCAAAAACAGCTGGAGACCAAAGTTTGGGAAACACTGGTCTAGATCAAGGGAAGTAATGGCCCCGCTCTCTTCTGCCTTGGTCAGACCACACCTGGAATACTGTGTCCATTTCTGGGCACCACAATTTAAGAGGGCTGGAACATGTACAGAGGAGGGCAACCAAGATGATCAGTGGTCTGGAAGCCAAGCCTTATTCTGAACGGTTGAAGGAGCTGGATATGTTTAGCCTGGAAAAGAGGAGACCGAGAGGAGATATGAGAGCCATCTTCAAATATCTCAAGGACTGTCATATGGAAGATGGAGCGAGCTTTGCTTTCTCCTGCTCCAGGGGGTAGGACCTGAACCAATGGAGTCAAGTTATGGGAAAGTGTGCTGGGCCGGGGGGTAACCCTTGAAACACGGTCCAGGACCAGTCCAGAATCCAGAGGTTCCGCTAGGAGTCAGTCTGACAGGGCCAAGGCAGGCTACCAGGCAGGAAACCAGGCAAGGGCAGGTACAGGATCTCAGGCAGGAGCTGGCAAACAGCAATGTTGCTCCTGCAACCTGGGGCGGGGTCCGTCAGCCTTTTATCTTTGTTGGGGTAACGGCCGGTCCTGATCCCCCGGTGACTCACCTCCCTGTTTCGCCCAAAGGCGAGCACTCCTCCTGCGAGTACTCAGGTCTCTCCTTCTCTCAGACCTTAGTTTCTGCAGCTCGGGAGACGTCAGTGGGTTACTAGACCCAGGGGCCGCCTCAGCCTCCCCTGACCCAACTGGTAGTGGAGCAGCTGTAAGTGATGGCCCAGCTGAAGGCAACGAGGTCATCCCCGCATCTGGAGCCAGGGCAGGCTCAGGCCCCTGACTCGGCCCAGCTGGTGTTTGTTGCAGGGGAACCTGTGCAGACTGGGACTCTTCAGGATCAGGTCCCAGACTTGGTTCAGATGATCCCTGAGGCAAAGGATCTGGTGCAGACTGAGACTCCTCTGGTTCTAGTCCGAGCCCGAGTCCCAGGCCATCACAGAAAGGAGATTCCGACTAAACATCAGGAATAACTTTGAACTGTTCAACAGAGGAGCGGACTTCCTTGGAAAGTGGTGGACTCTCCTACCTTGGAGGTTTTTAAACAGAGATTGGATGACCCTCTGTCATAGATGTTGGAGCTGGGCAGATGAAGGCATCCAGTTGTGCTACTCCCGATGCACCATGGCGTTCCTTCTCTCTGTGCTCCTCCCAGCTGTCCTTCCTCCTCTGCTCACTGCTACGAATGCACAACCTGGCTGTCCATCTCCAGACACTGCAGTCGTCTGCAAGGCATTCCCACCCAGCAGGACGGATGTTGCCAGCCTTCATGTCCCGTTTGCAGACATCTTAACACTCCCTATTATTATATTATAATGCATCCAATAAATACTGTGAGCAATGGCAAAAGCCTGTTTCAGCACCAGGCCTTTTTCAAGTCCATGTAAAAATAGTGTCTTAATTCCTCATGAGATGAGAAGTACCTCTTTCTGCCAGATTCCTGCCTGAGCAATTACCAAAGACGAACCCTCCCTCTCGTTTAGTGATAAGCATAATTCCTGGAGTTTGGAGGCTTGACCTGTTCGTCGGCAGTGGGAGAAATGTGCCAAATCTGAAAGAGACTGTAGACTTCTTGAGAGTATGGGGTCAAAAAACACATTCATTCAGCCCTACATTGTGTCATTGTAAAACACAGTTTATCTTATTTATTGGAAAGGTGGGGAAACCACTAAAGTGCCTATTTGTTTCCTGTGCTGTTTGAGAGAAAAGGGACATAGCTCAATCGCAGAGCATCTGCTTTGAGTGCAGAAGGTTCCAGCTTCAATCCCTGGCGTCCCCAGATAAGGCTGGGAGGGACACCCTGCCCCAAACCCTGGAGGGCTGCTAGCAGTCAAGATATAAGCAATACTGAGCTCTGTGGGCCTGTGGTCTGACCCAGCACCAAACAGCTCCCTCTGATTCTGCGAACGATGCTTCTGACTCTGACAGCAGCCGCTGCTTTCCGTTTGATCCAGATGAAAAACAAAAGCGAAGTTTTGATCCGTTTTTGTGGATGCTGCCTCAGGGGGATAAAGCAACAAAGTTGTTTGCTTCTGTTGAACAACTGAAACAGAGAAGGAAACCGTGTTCCCCCCACACAGATGGGAAAACATATCTTTGTCCTGAAAGCAAAGCTCAGCAGAGCAGAAACAGTTCTGGGTTTGTGTTCAAACACCCACACGCATCTTATTGGGATTCAATGGCAGAATGAATGCATAGACCACCCATGGGGGGGGTTATATGGAGGGGGGTGGAATCCAGTCAGATTCTACCTGAAGTATTATGAATTTGTGCTTGGGAGATTGTAGGAGGTTCACGTTTGTATAGCAGAGAATTTTTATTTATTAAGAGTGGTATTCATTTCATTGCATTTATATACCACCATTATCACGTACCTACGGGACCGCCTCTCCTGGTATGCCCCGCGGAGGACCTTAAGGTCCACAAATGACAACATTTTGGAGGTCCCAAGTCACAAGGTAGTTAGGTTGGCCTTTTCAGTACTGGCCCCGACTTGGTGGAACGCTCTGTCACAAGAGACCAGGGCCCTGCGGGACTTGACATTTTTCCGCAGGGCCTGCAAGACAGAGCTGTTCTGCCTGGCCTTTGGTTTGGACTCAGTCTGACCCTTATGTTTTCCTCCCCTTATGGTTTTGACTTTTAAAATCAGGCTGCAGAGCACACCAGGCACTCCTGTCTTCCACTGCCTCCCGCAGTTTGGTCAAACTCATGCTGGTAGCTTCGAAAACACTATCCAACCATCTCGTCCTCTGTCGTCCCCTTCTCCTTGTGCCCTCCATCTTTCCCAGCATCAGGGTCTTTTCCAGGGAGTCTTCTCTTCTCATGAGGCAGCCAAAGTCTTGGAGCCTCAGCTTCAGGATCTGTCCTTCCAGTGAGCACTCAGGGCTGATTTCCTTCAGAATGGAGAGGTTTGACTACTGGGAAAACCAAAGCTTTAACAGGGAAAGGGTTATGTGGTCATTATGGTGAGGAGTGGAAGGGAACCCAAGGGATCATCTAATCCAACCCCCTGCAAGGCAGGGATCTCAGCTAAAGCATTGCCGGCAGATGGCCATCCAACCTCTGCTTGAAAGCCTCCAAGGAAGGAGAGTCCATAGTCTCCCGAGGGAGATGTTGCACCCTGTCCTCACAGGGCAGTTGATCCAACTTCATAGCTTCATGCTACTCGTGATGATGAGCTGGAACCCACACATTTGGGGGTCACGTAGCTCTCTGAATGCCAGCCGCTGAGGAACAACAGCAAAAGAAGGGGCTCTTGCCTCCATGCCCTGCCTGTGGCTTTTCGTGGGCATCTTATTGGCTACTGCGGGAAGCAGCACGCTGGACCAAATGGGCTATTTTGATGTGCTTCAACCATCTCACTACCTTCATAGAATCATAGAGTTGGAATAGACCACAAGGGCCATCGAGTCCAACCCCCTGCCAAGCAGGAAACACCATCAGAGCACTCCTGACATATGGTTGTCAAGCCTCTGCTTAAAGACCTCCAAAGAAGGAGACTCCACCGCACTCCTTGGCAGCAAATTCCACTGTCAAACAGCTCTTACTGTCAGGAAGTTCTTCCTAATGTTTAGGTGGAATCTTCTTTCTTGTAGTTTGGATCCATTGCTCCGTGTCCGCTTCTCTGGAGCAGCAGAAAACAACCTTTCTCCCTCCTCCATATGACATCCTTTTATATATTTGAACATGGTTATCATATCACCCCTTAACCTCCTCTTCTCCAGGCTAAACATGCCCAGCTCCCTTAGCCGTTCCTCATAAGGCATCGTTTCCAGACCTTTGACCATTTTGGTTGCCCTCCTCTGGACACGTTCCAGTTTGTCAGTGTCCTTCTTGAACTGTGGTGCCCAGAAATGGACACAGTACTCCAGGTGAGGTCTGACCAGAGCAGAATACAGTGGCACTTCCCTTGATCTAGATGCTTGTCATAGACTTTGCTGCCAAGCAATCTTCTCCACATGGCTAAGCATCCACTTTTTCAAAGTGCTGCCAACTCTTAGGAGTCATCAGAAACAAACCACCTCTTGCTTCCAAAGGTAAACGACTGCTTTAATGAGCAAACAGCACTAAGTGTGTGCAGTTGATGGCGAAGGTGTTGGCTCAGCAATTTGAAGGACGTAACCTTCTCCTGTTCTGACACCCTTGAGGTGCCTCTGCCAAGCCGTCTGAGGAAAGATCTGGGCGGCAGGCGCTGCCCTGTTCTCCCAGCCTGGGTTTCATCACCAGCTATGCCCATCCTCCTTTCCGACAGAGTATCACTTGGCCACCTTGTGCTCAGATAATGAAGGCTGGCCCTAACATTAGGCAAAGTGTGAAAGTCATCAGAGGAAGCTGCTCTAGGGTGTCAAGAAAGGGCAGGGAATTACTCATCAAGTTATTATTGAGATATTTTTTTACCTCCACGAAGCAGGAGAAATGCCTGTGGGAACCTCAAGTGTCAAAATAATCTGGCAGGCAGGAGATGAGGGATAGGGAAGAGCGAATCCTCCAACTTCGGTTTCTCTCAAGGGTTTTGTTTTTCCACTCTTCAAGTCATAATACAGTCAAACCTCGGTTGTCGAATGTAATCCATTCAGGAAGGCCGTTCAACTTCCGAAACGTTTGACAACCGAAAACTGACAGTGGAAGCCTCAATACAATAGAGAAACTCAAAACGGAAACCATGTAGCATGTTTGACTTCCGAAAATCGTTCAAAAACCGGAACAGTTAATTCCGGGTTTTCGGCATTCAGGAGCCGAAACTTTCCAAGATGGAGGCATTTGGGAACTGAGGTATAACTGGGGTCTCAGGGCTGTTCACAGAATAAAATCAAGATATAAAACCACAAAATACATAATAAAAATAAAAACAACAATCCTAACTTTATTATTTATACCCTGCCCATCTGGCTGGGTTTCCCCAGCCACTCTGGGCAGTTTACAGCATATATCTTTACATATAATCTCCAGATTCCAAATTTTGTTATACATTTCTCTTACATACTGCATTCTAATAAATATTCCACCCTTCTATTTCATATATTTCTTTTTTCCATTCTTAAGTTCCATTCCCCACATTTCAACAACCATTTGCATTCCAGTGCAAATACACACATGTGTATGTATGCATTTAGGTGATTTCCCCTTATATAAATGCATTTCTGGCTGTTATTTGGTGGGGATGTGTGTTTTTGTACACACTGCTTGGTTGGAGAGCTGCATCGCAAAATTCAGAGACCTGTGAATTTCTTAGGGTGGCTATGTTTTCGGTTCACACATTGCTTTGAAAAGTGGGAGTTTTGTAGGTTGACCTTTAAATGCAAATCACATTACACCGTACTCCCCCATCCCTAGTGGGTGGGGGTGGAGGTGCACTTTCTTCTCTGCCTCAGACAACGTAATGTCTTGAGGAGGTTCTGTTTGCAGATGACAGTCCTTAAGCATCATGCCTCTATTGATCCGAACCTTGGCAAGATATAGTTTCCACTCCAAAGGATTCTATCAATTCCTGCATGTTTTTCCCCCATGTCAAACCAAGTCCTCCCCTTTAAGTATCTGTGCAGAAATCTCCACCCAGCCGCTGAATCCCGGAGATTTTGGAAAGGATAGCTCATTGTTGCCCTTGTTTGAATCTTCAATAAGCAAACAGGAGCTTTGTTGATTCAGACATTACATATAAACTCAGGCTAGTAAATAATTCAGGGCTCGCCTTTTTGTCGGCTCCTTCAGAAAAATCAATTGGGGGGTTTCTAAAAATATATAATCGTCGCAAGCTAATTGATCTACTAATGCCCATTGTTTGCTTTTCTACTTTCAACAAATGCACAGCAAATTGCTTGTGAAATGATGTTTGCTGAGGGAGTCCTGCGCCAGAGTCAGGAAGGACAAGACGGCTCTCTGCTCAATCATCCACTGAGAACGACATGGAACAAAATGGATTCAGGCCCAATTCAAAGGTGCAAACAAGGCTGTGGGGGCCACAGAAAAACCCATCAGCTCTTCGCCTCTGTGGGGCGGTGCTGGTGTGTAGAGGTGTGTAGAGGTTTAGTTTCCATGTAAGCAAATTCAAATAGGAGAAGGAAAACTCTGATCCCAGAGCTTTGCTGCCTTACCTCCGCTGTTCATTCATGTCAGGGACGGTGCTGAGAAGGGCTGCACTGAGGAGGAATGGTGGAGCCCCCCCCTCCCCCTGCTCCTGCTCCTGAATCTTCCCAGGAGCAGGAGAACAGTATAGATTTGGAAGAGTGGTTTGCAGAGGGGCATAGTTCAGAAGGCAGAAGCTGGGAAATACTGCATGGTGAACAGCTAACAGAAGAAATACTGGAAGAGAGAGAGTTAAAAGATTCACAATCGCTGGACAGCATCCAACCCCCTTATCCAAGGAGCTCGGAAAGTGTCAGAACAGAAAGCGCAGAGGGTACAAGCTCAGATTTACAAGACGTAGGAGTGATGTAGAGTAATAGGGACAGAGGGGGTGTAAGCCTTAGTTGGGAGCACCGCCATTCCAAGTAGACGGGTTCTTTGTCTCTCACTGTGATTACTAAAGAATCTAACTGGTATGACGTTCCTTTCATTTGATCTCTTCTTATTTACTGCCACAGGGGAGGAAACCAATTCTCCGAAGTCTGACATTCATTAGAAAGGCTTTAGGAGTAAAATCCAAGGGAAAGTCTGTACCAGTTGCCTTGTGGGATATCTTTGGGAGAAGAAAAAACCAAGGAGTCAACCCTACACAACTCCATAGTGGAGTCTATAAGACAATGGGATGGCGCCTTGTATGCTTCCTTCTGACAATGCCTGCAGCCAAGCTAGTGCCAAGTGTCTTGCTCTGCTTTCCTTTGGACCCCCATCAGTGAGGCAGAAAGGCAGGAGTCTTGTTGTCTGGGCAGCCCAGGACCTCCATACAGACTGCCCATGCTTGCAGCCTGGAGGGGTCACTTCTGTGCTACTAGCGCAGCAAAAACAACACGGGGTGCGGCAGTTACGAGTTACCGGTTTCTGCAGCCACAGCAGGCGCTGTGATTCCCCAACACTTTGGCCTTCACCCCCAGAGGCACACTCCATTTTCCCTCGAAATAGACAGACACTGACAAGAGGATTCAAGTATTCCTGCAACGGCACAGACTGGGCAGCCAGTTATGCATCACCCCAAAAAAAGAGAGAAAGGAAGGATACAGGGTGCGTAGAGGTGATTATTGCAGTTTAACTAGAAATGCAATACACAGCAGCCTTGTCAGGAGGAAAGTGTGCAGTCCATGTGTTCAATGATGGCCCAGCCTGAGATCCTGCACATGTTGCCAGGCTTGAACTCCCATCAGCACCAGTCAGCATGCCCAATGATCAAGGATAATGGGAGTTGTAGTCCAGCCACATATGGAGTGGGGGATGCCACGGGTTCCCCATGCCTGCTGTATGTAGGTCCCAGTCAATAGGAATGCACAACAGAAAGTCATTCTCCACCTGTTGGAACTGCAGAAGAAAGGGGTTGGCCTGGAATCTCCCCAGAGTCTCAGATAATGTCATGGGTTGGTTGGGTGCAGAGGAATCAGCTGGGGAACCCTCAAAGGAAGAAGGCTCAGAGCCCAGGGATTGGTGCCGGGATGACTAGAAGAAGAAGAAGAGTTTGATATCCCGCTTTAGCACTACCCGAAGGAGGTTCAAAGCAGCTAACATTCTCCTTTCCCTTCCTCCCCCACAACAAACACTCTGTGAGGTGAGTGGGGCTGAGAGACTTCAAAGAAGTGTGACTGGCCCAAGGTCACCCAGCAGCTGCATGTGGAGGAGCGGAGACGCGAACCCGGTTCCCCAGATTACAAGTCCACTAGTCTTAACCACTACACCACACTGGCTCTCAGAGTGGTCAGAGAGAGCAGAGGGAGAAGACAGGGAGGAGGAGGTGACGGAAGCTGAAGAGGTAAGAGGGCTTAGTGAGCTGGAAGAGTCTGTGGCAGAGAACAGTCCAGAATCAGAGCAGAAGCTAAAGCAGGGGAGGAATAATAATAATAATAATAATAATAATAATTTATTATTTATATCCCGCCCATCTGGCTGAGTTTCCCCAGCCACTCTGGGTGGCTTCCAATCAAGTGTTAAAAACAATACAGAATTAAATATTAAAAACTTCCCTAAACAGGGCTGCCTTCAGATGTCTTTTAAAGAGCTTTTAAAGGGTTAAGGCCTTCTGGGAAATGATATATAATGAGCTGAAAAAGGTATTTAAGTATACCTTTCCCAAGAAACCAGAGGCCTTGCTCTTGGGCATTGCCGGCCAAAAGGTTTTAAAGAAGGATTATACTTTTTTTATGTATGCAACAACGGCAGCAAGGACACTGATTGCTAAATACTGGAAAACACAAGATTTGCCCACGCTGGAAGAATGGCAGATGCAACTGATAGACTATATGGAACTGGCAGAAATGACAGGCAGAATCCGTAACCTGGGAGAAGAAGCAGTGGAAGAGGACTGGAAGAAATTCAAGGACTATTTACAAAAATACTTTAAACTGTATGAATGTTAAGAAAATGAAAGAGCTAAAATAAGTCTGGCCTCAGTAAATTAGTTAAAAGAGTCTGAGAGTATAATGAAATTTGAGTTAAAGTTAACTTTTGAAGAATATCAGATCTAAATTAAGATATTAAATTTTTGGGAGATAAATTTAAAATGGGAAATATAATAATTGGAAAATACAAATAAGTATATGAAACAAGGTGATAAATTGCTGTTTAGAAATTACCAAATTTGGAAAGCAGGAACGAAAGATGCGAGGAAGTCCAAATAGTAAAGAAAGTAAGATTCAGATTAGGATGTTATATTGTTGTTTTATGTTATATTTTCTGTATGTGTATTCTTTTGTCTGTTTTTTGTTTCTTTTTTCTTTTTCTATGTATGCTGAAAACTTTGAATAAAAATTTATATTAAAAAAAAACAGATGTCTTTTAAAGAGAAGATAGCTGCTTATTTCCTTCACATCTGAAGGGAGGGCGTTCCACAGGGTGGGCACCACTACCGAGAAGGCCCTCTGTCTGGTTCCCTGTAACCTCACTTCTCGCAATGAGGGAACCACCAGAAGGCCCTCGGCGCTGGACCTCAGTGATGGATGATGGGGGTGGAGACGCTCCTTCAGGTATACAGGACCGAGGCCATTTAGGTCAGCACCAACACTTTGAATTGTGCTCGGAAACGTACTGGGAGCCAATGCAGATCTCTCAGGACTGGTGTTATGTGGTCCCGCCGGCCACTCCCAGTCACCAGTCTAGTTGCCACATTCTGGATTAATTGCAGTTTCCGGGTCACCTTCAAAGGTAGCCCCACGTAGAGCGCATTGCAGTAGTCCAAGCGGGAGATAACTAGAGCATGCACCACTCTGGCAAGGCAGTCCGCAGGCAGGTAGGGTCTCAGCCTGCATAGGAGGAAGGAGGCCAAGAGGCAGAGATGAGTCTGGTGAAGAAGCAAAGCTGTCTCCCCCTCCTGCTGTGACAAGCTCCCCTTGTCTGCTAGAACTAGGAGAGGCATGAAAAGGGTGGAAGAAAGGTTGGTTTCACGCAGGCACAGTCTCCAATTGCTTGGGAAAAGCCCTGGAGAAGAAGGAACTGTGTGGAGGGGAAAGGCACTTAGTCTTGGCAATTGATCCATGGGGTGAGACCTACCAGAGATCAGCTGCTGTGCTCATGAGGCCTGACACTCCCGCCAAGTCTGTGCAGATCATGTTCTTGCTAATAAAGAGTTAACTCCAGCTTGCACAGTGTGATTTACTGCTGGCTCGCTCCTGACCGGTAATAAACTTGACCTCATAGATAGCTCTTGGCGGTGGAATACTGCCCCACCACCCTCACTCTGCCCTCAGCCAGGCCCCACTGACAGCCAGCTCCCTCCTCTTAGGTCTCAGTGTTGCCTTGCAGAACTCAGTGGGGAGGAGGGGGGGGTAAAACCATAACGAATTGGCTCTGCCTGTCATTTAACTCTCTGCCTTCTGCCCTTCAAGCCCCGATTGGCAACGGCCCTGGTGGGGCTGCTCAACTCACAGACAGACGATCCTGGATGGCTCTGCTAGCATTAATCCAGCAAAAGCTTGCATGATGCTCTGTGATGTGCGCTCTGCAGAGTGCAGGAGCTGCGGTGCCAAAGACGTCTCGTAAATACCTGTTTAGCCTCGGTCTGTTAGTTCATTCTTACTAACTGGGGCATCTGCCTCACGCTCCACGACTCGCTGTCGCTTCTGCGAAGCTACCATATGCCTGCACAGATGAGGGCTGGGAGAGAGAGAAAGAGAGGGGAAACTCCCTCTTAACTCCGAGGAAGAGCACTTGGTAAATATTTAGAGACTGATTTACAGATCACTGGATGATGCTGACAAGAGGAGCGTGCGGAACAAGTGCCTCCCTCCCTGCTCCGTAGGAAGGGCCAGATGGTGCCCAAAAATGCAGATGGAAAGGAGAGTAGCTTAGCTCCTATACGGTTCACTCAGATCTAACGCAGATTTAAGCATTACCCGTTGAACTATGCACATGTCGGTCGCATCCACACAATGCATTTCAAGCACGTTTTAAGCACACAGCTTCTCCCAGAGAATCCTGGGGTCTGTCGTTTACCCATTTCCCAGCACCCTTAACAAACTACAGTCATGTGCTTTGAATGAACATTAAATCCATGTAACCACCGCCTGACCTATAATGGCCCACATTACTATTACTATTACTGTTTAAATTTATATACAGTGGTACCTCGGGTTACATACACTTCAGGTTACAGACTCCGCTAACCCAGAAACAGTGCTTCAGGTTAAGAACTTTGCTTCAGGATGAGAACAGAAATCGTGCTCCCGCGACATTTTCAAAGGCCTGGAAATGATGCCTTATGAGGAACGGCTAAGGGAGCTGGGCATGTTTAGCCTGGAGAAGAGGAGGTTAAGGGGTGATATGATAGCCATGTTCAAATATATAAAAGGATGTCACATAGAGGAGGGAGAAAGGTTGTTTTCTGCTGCTCCAGAGAAGTGGACACGGAGCAATGGATCCAAACTACAAGAAAGAAGATTCCACCTAAACCTTAGGAAGAACTTCCTGACAGTAAGAGCTGTTTGACAGTGGAATTTGCTGCCAAGGAGTGTGGTGGAGTCTCCTTCTTTGGAGGTCTTTAAGCAGAGGCTTGACAACCATATGTCAGGAGTGCTCTGATGGTGTTTCCTGCTTGGCAGGGGGTTGGACTCGATGGCCCTTGTGGTCTATTCCAACTCTATGATTCTATGATTCTATGACATGGCGGCAGCAGGCGGCCCCATTAGCTAAAGTGGTGCTTCAGGTTAAGAACAGTTTCAGGTTAAGTACGGACCTCCGGAACGAATTAAGTACTTAACCTGAGGTACCACTGTACTGCCCTATACTTGTAGATCTCAGGGCAGTTCACAACTAATAACAACAACAACAACAACAACAATAATAACAACAATAATAACTAACAACAACAACAACAACAACAAAAATAATACCCCAGCCATCTGGCTGGGTTGCCCCAGCCACTCTGGGTGGCTTCCAACACATAAAAATAATTTTAAAAAATCAAACATTCATAGTAAGAATCAGACCCAATATAAAAAGTCACAATAAAACAAACAATTTATATCAAATAAAGCAATATTCAATAATCCATTAGTAAAGGTAAAGGTACCCCTGACCATTAGGTCCAGTCGTGACCAACTCTGGGGTTGCGGCGCTCATCTCGCTTTATTGGCCGAGGGAGCCAGTGTAC
Organism: Podarcis muralis; assembly: GCF_964188315.1. Taxonomy (NCBI): domain Eukaryota; kingdom Metazoa; phylum Chordata; class Lepidosauria; order Squamata; family Lacertidae; genus Podarcis; species Podarcis muralis. Next base: position 7,576,717 of record NC_135655.1, read on the forward strand.
AGCTTCCGGGTCATGTGGCCAGCATGACTAGCCGCTTCTGGAGAACCAGAGCAGCGCGCGGAAACGCCGTTTACCTTCCCGCCAGAGCGGTACCTATTTATCTACTTGTACTTTGACATGCTTTTGAACTGCTAGGTTGGCAGGAGCTGGGACCGAGCAACGGGAGCTCACCTGGTCGTGAGGATTCGAACCGCCGACCTTCTGATCGGCAAGTCCTAGGCTCTGTGGTTTAACCCACAGCGCCACCCGCGTCCCCAATAATCCATTAGAATCCAATAAAAATATCACAATATAAAAAACACAGAGTAAAGGCAAAAGCAAAGACAATCCAGTAATCCCTGCTTCCACAACACGTTTTGAAAGGGCACCGGGTGCCAATCAGCCAAAGGCCTGCTTGAAGAGGGGCGTTTCTGCCTTGCATGAGGCAGGCTGTTTCTGATAAGGAAATGCAAATGACTCTTTTGGCAAACCAGCAGCATGGGCTGGCTTCCGTTCAGGGGCGGTGAACCCCAGACCTAGAGAGCGAATCCAGTGTTCCAGTTGGGCCTGGGATAGCTCAATCAGTAGAGCGTGAGACTCTTAATCTCAAGGTCGTGGGTTCAAGCCCCAAGTTGGGCAAAAGATTCCTGCATTGGAGGGGATTGGACTAGATGACCCCCGTGGTCCCTTCCAACGGTACAATTCATTCTACCTGTCCCTCTGTCTTCAGGCCCCACCCCTCACCGGCCCTGATCCGCCTCCTTCTCAAGTGACTTTGATCAGCTGACATGTGTCCTTCAACTAGGACAGTGGAAGATAGTGATTGGGGGGCAGGGTACATATGGGCTGTTGTTGTTGTTAAAGTAATTTTTATTTTGCTTTAAACTAATACATATAAATACCTCACCTGGAGTACTGTGTCCAGTTCTGGGCACCACAGTTCAAGAAGGACACTGACATACTGGAACGTGTCCAGAGGAGGGCAACCAAAATGGTCAAAGGCCTGGAAACGATGCCTTATGAGGAACGGCTAAGGGAGCTGGGCATGTTTAGCCTGGAGAAGAGGAGGTTAAGGGGTGATAGGATAGCCATGTTCAAATATATAAAAGGATGTCACATAGAGGAGGGAGAAAGGTTGTTTTCTGCTGCTCCAGAGAAGCGGACACGGAGCAATGGATCCAAACTACAAGAAAGAAGATTCCACCTAAACATTAGGAAGAACTTCCTGACAGTAAGAGCTGTTTGACAGTGGAATTTGCTGCCAAGGAGTGTGGTGGAGTCTCCTTCTTTGGGGGTCTTTAAGCAGAGGCTTGACAACCATATGTCAGGAGTGCTCTGATGGTGTTTCCTGCTTGGCAGGGGGTTGGACTCGATGGCCCTTGTGGTCTATTCCAACTCTATGATTCTATGATTCTATGATTCTATTCTATAAACAACCAAAATTACAAAAGAAAAATCCTTAATAATAATAATGGAAAAGGCTAAAAAAACTACTAAAATATCAAAGTACATGCCATAGAACATAAGGCCATTATGGGAAAGAAAAAAGAAAAAGGGAAGGAGAAAGAAGGGAAAAAGGGGAGGGGGAGGGGAAAATGAGCCAAAACTTACACTTCCATCAAGGTCACAACAGATCATTATTCTTATCAAAGAATTGATCAAAAATCCAAAAAGTCATGAAATATTACCAAAAATAAAGATATTGCAATCCTGTATCTCTAGCATATTAAATAAGGAAGTAGAAAATAAAATTAAACGGGCAAAACAAAGGTATTTTGAGTCCGCCAATAAGCCCGGTAAGATGTTAGCGTGGATGATAAAGGAAAAGCTGATGAAGGTTGTGTGTTTTTTTTACCACATCACTGATGCTACAAGGAGCTCAAAGAAGTACCAGATCTTTCAACTTCCTGCAAAATTCAGTGTGAAGACCGAATGCCCTGCTATTATCTCCACGGAACATTAGTGATTATCTATGAATCGCCAGCAAAGATGGGATTCTACCGTTATCATCGCATCCTGCGAGTGCGGCCCATTCATGGTACATCTCCCTCCCTAGCACTCCATGAAAAGACGACGACTCTGTCATTAAGAAAAGAATGCTGAGAAGAAGTGGGGAAGGCCACGCGGGAGAGCTCTTTCGAGTAAATTATGTTCCCTGTGAAAAGCAACAGCAGCTCTCCCTGTCAATCTAGCATTCATTCACAAATGCATTTGTTTGCTCAATCATTCCTTTATTCTGGTGCATGTGCACATGCACAGAGACGCATGCACACACTGCCCCCATGGCAGACCCAAATGCTACTCCATGCTCTGCCAGGCTGCCCACTCTGCTTGGTATAAGATGCTTACCGAGGTGCTTGTGGGAAATTGCAGTCAAACACAACTAGCAAGCATAGAGCTAGTTAGTGCATGAAGGGGTTAAGACAATACAGCTGTGTTTCCTAGACTCAGTTAAGTCACACCCCCTCCTCTCCCCTGTGAGGTAGGAAGTGAAGCACACGTTGAAACTTACCTTTTTGTGTTTCCTACTCAGGAGTATTCTGCCTGTGTTCTCCTTGCTGCTGTTTGGATAAATGCATGAATCTGACCTTTGGAACATTTTGTAAGTAAAGCATTTTAAACTTACTTAACGGTGTCTGCTTTGTTCATTGCAAGAGGGGTAAAAAACTGGGAGTGCTATGTGCAACAAAACAGGATATGAAAAGGGTTTAATGGCCTAGATTCCCACACTATACTGCTGCCTGACTTTGTGAGTTTAAACTCTGCTGCTGGGGGCTCTCTCTCGCTGGACAGTGTGCAAAGCCCCGCATTTTGAATCTAGGCACTCAGCTGATTTCCATATCAGGGCTGGCACAATACATTTTAGCACCTGAGGTGGACCCCAGAATCCCCCCTCCCTGCCAAAGAAGGGGTGAGGGAAGATCTATTTCAGGAACAGGGGGCAGGGGATGAAAGATTGACATTGGGATCTGCTACCTGGTAGATCCTGCCACTTGAGGCGGGCACCATTCTTGGCCCCCGGGCTGGGCCACCCTGTCCCACATGGCAGGTGATTGTGGACTCTGCACACATCCACACAAGTTTCTGGCAGCCTCTGCACAACTTCGCCCCCCCTCAAAATGCTATCTCATATTCCACCATGCTCCCATTTAGTCACGTTTTACTGTTACTGGAAGGAGTTCAGCATCGTGCTATAGGGATCATAGCACGATGCGCTGCATGAAAAATGTACCTTTGGTCCTTCCTGAATTACATTCGGATTCATTGAATGGCCCTGGGTTCTAGCATGATCAGAGAAAGGGAAAACCTGTCCTCTTTCACGTTCTCCAAATTTCTTCAACATTTTCAGGGTACCTACAGAGATTCAAGGTGGCCTGGATCATCTGAGAGAGTCCTGGAGGAGCAAGAGACTGATCTCTCTCTCTCTCTCTCTCTCTCTCTCTCTCTCTCTCTCTCTCTCTCATTATTTTATTTGTGCAAGCATCTCCACCCCCACCCTCCGGTTGATTGTGTGCCACAGTTTGTGGGAAGCTGATTTTTGTCATCGCAAGGACTTTCTGACAAGGAATACTGTGCAGAGTCCCCCAGAGTCCTTCACTCGCCTCCTTTCTTCTTTGATTGACAAGGCGCCGTGGGCTGGCTTAAAAAGGGTTGCCTTTCTTTATTGTGCGCTCCCCCCCCCCTCATGTCCCGCCCACACTGTTTAGTTCCTGATGAGCCCGGGAAACGCACGGAAAGCCAAACCGGAGTAAAGAATCACAGAGATTCTGTAGAGTTGGAAGGGACCCTGAGGGTCATCTAGTCCAACCCCCTGCCATGTTGTTTCCACAGGTCTGGAGAGAGGCAATTTGTGGTAATATCACAAATTTTATGGTCTATTTTTAGTATGCCTCAAATCCTTTGCTTATCAGTGGCCACCCCACATTTTCTCCAAAAAATTGCTTTGCGCAGGTAACAACGATAGAGTTATCTAACTTTTCAAAAGTAGGGGGTCCCTAGCTTGGTTTTTGAGGGGTCCTTGGTAATTAAGCTAATTGGGAACCACTGATCTAGCTGCATGTTAAGCTGGTAACATGCACACAGCCTAAGATTCATCTACCAGTCCAGTTATCTGGACTGCATTGCAGGAGGTTGAAGTAGATGACAATTCTATGATTCTATGATGCAGAATTGGGGTCATACTGATAACAGGATTTGGCCTGCTTAAGCGGAGCTTGCAAACGATTCCACTTTAAGGCTTTCCAACTCAGCTAAATCGACAGCGAGGGTTATTTTCACTCTCCCTGGGCCTTACCAATTGGCCCTGCCAGGAGAGAGGTTTAGCAGGCTAACAGTTCTGCCGGGAGCGTCCCTGCACCTTTGGAAGCAATCGATGCAAAGATCACTCTTTCTGAAGCGGAAGCACGACCAGTTGGGAGCAGGAGCCAGCCTGTGTGAGGTTGTGATGGACGAGAGACCTGGAGGAGAGATCACAGCAGAGTGGGAAGGCCAGTGGCAGAGAGGGGAAAGAGTCAGAACTTGGCAAATGTCCTAGAAGATGAGGGACAAGGCGAGGTTTCCCCGACAGCTTGAGGGTCACCGTTCGGAGAACTGAATCGCTCCTTTTGCGCACTTCCAAACAGGTTGAGGGAGTAACAGGACCGTCTTTAGCAGATGCGGTGCCAGGGTGCAAATATCCACCCAGCGCCCCCAAATTACCATGGATAGTAGGGGGCCGAAGTTGCGCACTGCCAGCCATCAGGGGGGTGCAACTCTCCCCCATGCCACTACGGGAGAGCAATCCCTGCAGAGGCTTGGGAGGGAAGCTGCATGCCCGCCAGCCTTATGGTTGGTGGGGTGCAGCGGGCAGGCGGGCAAGGAAAGGGGAGGCCGCCAGCAAAGCCGCACGGCTCCCCCACTCGCTGGGGCACCTCTGAGAGGCCGGCGCCCTGGCGCGACGCACCACTAAGCCCTATGGGAAAGGCGGCTCTGAGGAGTAACAGAAAATGAAACAAATGGCACTCATGGGCTCGTCTAATGGAATAGCAAAGCCAAACCGGTGGGGGATAAATCAGTTTTGCCTGCTGTCGTATTGTGGGGTTTTTTGTTTTTTTGTTTTGTTTTTTTAGTTTAGAAGAAGAAGAAGAATTTGAATTTTATATCCCACTTTATCACTACCCGAAGGAGTCTCAAAACAGCTAACAATCTCCTTTCCCTTCCTCCCCCACAACAAACACTCTGTGAGGTGAGTAGGGCTGAGAGACTTCAGAAAAGTGCACCTAGCCCAAGGTCACCCAGCGGGGAAGCAAACCCGGTTCACCAGATTATGAGTCTACCACTCTTAACCACTGCACCACACCGGTTTAACATATTGAAAAACTGAAAGTGGCCTTGCAGCCAGTTTTTCACATTCATCCGAAACTACAGTGGTGCCTCGCAAGACGAAATTAATCCGTTCCGCGAGTCTCTTCGTCTTGCGGTTTTTTCATCTTGCGAAGCACGGCTATTAGCGGCTTAGCGGCTTTAAGAAAAAGGAAACAAACTCGCAAGAACTCGCAAGACGTTTCATCTTGTGAAGCAAGCCCATAGGGAAATTCGTCTTGCGGAAAAACTCAAAAAACGGAAAACCCTTTCGTCTAGCGAGTTTTTCGTCTTGCGAGGCATTCGTCTTGCGGGGCACCACTGTATTGAGACCTCTTGGAAGAAAAACAGAAAACACACACAGCGGGTGAAAGAATGCAAGAAATATGCCCGTCTTGGCTTCCTGTTTTGTCTTTGACAGAAGCCTCAGAGAGACGGGTCAATTCCCTCAACGATGCTCAGCTTGAGAAACAGCCTTATCCCCCATTAGCACCTTGCCATAAAGAGGGAGGGGGAGTCAAGCATCACTGTGGGCCGGTGGTGACCCTTCCAATTAATGCAGCTGGTGTTGTAACCATTAACACCACTATTAAATTATCGGAGATTTTGCAGAGAAGTAATTGGGACCGCCTCGGTCGCTTAGCTATTTCCTTTGATAATGAGCACCTCTCTCTTAATCCAATTAGCATGATATCATGAAGTGGCGGGGAAAGGGGACATTGCAGCCAGAAGAGAAGACACACACGTACCACACGACTTCCTCGGCAAACTCCCCACCACCACGTTTGCTTGGGGTTTTTTGGTACCTACCCTTTGTAGAAGCAACTTTGGAACAGGAAGTTTGCACTTAAATGTTCTTGGAGTTTTTGAACTTGCGAGTAGAAATGATTTCTCAGCTTTTGTGTTTCAGCACAAAGTTCTCTGTGAACATGCTGTGTGCCCATGGGCAATACCAGAAAGGAGGGGGCAGGGGTAAGCATCGCCCCCCCCCCCAAAAAAAACCCCCAAGAAAGCTGCTACACAGTGTGTCATGGGTTAGGGGTGGCCACACTCTGGCTGGGAACACACTCCTATTTACTCTGCATCAGAAGCAGTGAACAATCTGATCCAGTTCACATTTAAAGGTGAACCTACCTAGTTAAGCTGTTTCTGAAACCATGCACAAACAGAAACTGCCATCCTTCACAATTTGCACTTTTCCAAATTTTTGCCATAGGGGCTGGGAGAACAGGGTTCAAACCCCTGCTCAGCCATGAAACTCAACAGGTCGTCTTGAATGGGTCCAGTTGCTGCCTCTCAGCCTAAGCCAACCTCACAGGGTTGTTGTGAAGATAAAATGCATGCCCCCCCCCTTGAGTTCTTTGAACAAAAGGTGGAGTTTTATTTTATTTATTAAATTTATATACCACCCTTCATCCAAGGATCACAGGGCGATTTGCAATATAAAAGCGCACACAAATGCGTACCGTAAAGGTAAAGGGACCCCTGACCATTAGGTCCAGTTGTGACCGACTCTGGGGTTGCAACACACATCTTGCTTTATTGGCCGAAGGAGCCGGCGTACAGCTTCCGAGTTCTGTGGCCAGCATGACTAAGCTGCTTCTGGCGAACCAGAGCAGCGCACGGAAACTCCGTTTACCTTCCCGCCAGAGTGGTACCTATTTATCTACTTGCACTTTGACGTGCTTTCAAACTGCTAGGTTGGCAGGAGCTGGGACAGAGCAACGGGAGCTCACCCCGTCACAGGGATTCGAACCGCTGACCTTCTGATTGGCAAATCCTAGGCTCTGTGGTTTAACCCACAGTGCCACTCGCGTCCCCCAATGTATACTATAAGTAAAGGTAAAGGGACCCCTGACCATTAGGTCCAGTTGTGACCGACTCTGGGGTTGCGGTGCTCATCTCGCTTTATTGGCCGAGGGAGCCGGCGTACAGCTTCCGGGTCATGTGGCAGGGATTCGAACCGCCGACCTTCCGATCAGCAATCCCTAGGCTCTGTGGTTTAACCCACAGCGCCACCCGCGTACCTAATGTATACTATAGTAACAAACAAAAACTATAACGCCCCCATATTATTATTTACATGTGATAAACAGACAGAGAGACAGGATGTAAATATGATAGGGTGGGAGGCAGGCAGATATTCTTTAGGTGTGGGTTTTACTCCCACTGCTGCAGAAAGTTCTACCTGTTGAACTTCCATTTCCCAAGCAGCTGCCAGAATGGAAAAGGTTGGTCTGCAGTGAAGTGGATGCAAAAAGCCCCCCCCCCCCCCCCCGCAAATAGCAGACTGTCCCCGAAAGAGGAGCACCCTGCCTGCCTCCCACCTCGAAGCTGGGAAAGCCATTAGTTTAATGGTGGCATTTCTCATTGGACACGCTGCCGCGTTTGATGTGCAATGCGCGCACGAGTTTTGGAAGGGTTTGTTTGCTCAAAGGCAAGGAGGGCCAGCTGTAATACCAGTTGGTTTGCTGGGTTGATTTCCCTGGCATGGGGAGAGAGGGAGAGAGAGAGAGAGAGAGTCTGCTGTTGTTTCCCTGCGGGTGTCTCCTGAGTAGGTAGGGGAATGCGGAGAATGCAGCCGAAATTAAGGACAACAAAGCAGCTCTTTGATTAGATTACAACAAACCCCATTGATCCCGATGTGCACAAGGATCTTGTTAAATAAGGTCAAGGGCTGCGGGAGGGAAACAGGGGTTGTGGAGGGGGGCTGGATCGTTCCCAAATAATGCCTTCAGTTGCCTGCGGCTCTGTGGTTGAGCATCTTGTTTTGCATGCAGCAGGTCCCGGGTTTAAATCCTGACATTTCGAGGTAGAGGGGCTTGAAATTTCCCCCTGCCTGAGAGCCGCCACTGTCAGTGTAGACCACCCTTTGCCAACCTGGTTGGGGATGATGGGAGCTGTAGCACAACCAGATCTGGGGGGCACAAGGTTGGCAAAGGCTGGCGTATGAGCCAGGGGGCCCAGTTGTCTGACTCTGCATAAGGCAGCTTCCTGTGTAAATCTATCGTGCATTTATAATTTTTTAAAATGCTTTTTATTGTATATTTTTAAGTTTCCGTTGTCGTAAACTGCTTTGGGATATTTTTATGGTGCAGCAGTACACAAATACGTTGAAACATTGGCATCCGTCTGCCTCAGGAGTAGACTGTGTCTTCACAACTCTACTTCTCCACAAACTCAGCCCTTTAGTGAACTCCTGTCTAAAAAGCAAACTTTTTCAGCAGGGGGCCGGTCCACTGTCCCTCAGACCTTGTGGGGGGCCGGACTATATTTTGAAGGGGAAAAAAATGAACGAATTCCTATGCCCCACAAATAACCCAGAGATGCATTTTAAATAAAAGCACACATTCTACTCATGTAAAAACACATTGATTCCTGGACTGTTTGCGGGCCAGATTTAGAAGGCGATTGGGCCAGATCCAATCCCCGGGCCTTAGTTTGCCTACGTATGCACTAAACACTATCTTGCTATCTAAGCTCAGAGACTCCTTTCTCTACCTGTAGATACAGGATTTCCTTCAGAGTGGATGTTTCTACCCAGAACCAATTCTCCAACTTTCTCCCTTAAATCACCTCTCTCTCTTTCTCATCTTTTAAAAATAGTCTTCAAACAAGAGAGGGAAGAGCCTGTTCCCTTCATTTTCCAAATCCAAATGGCACCTTCTCCCCCGTAACACATGCGGGTGGATGGAGTCATGAAATTGACTGGACCCAGTCAAAGGAACTTCTGGTCTAGTCAATTTCACTTGCGCACACAAAACACACTCTTTTCCTTTTCTTCAAGACAGCTTCATGATTTTCATGGTGGGATGCCCATGAATTTGTGTCGTGGGAGGAGCAATGACAAAGCTCAGCAGTGCCACCCCTGCAGCTCTGAAAAACGAATTCCCATTCAGAAACCGAGTCGCTGAGTCAGGCCATGTAGGTGAGGTGCCCAGCGAAAAGCATTGCTCACATTCCGCAGCCAAGGAACGTTGTGAGGAGCCAGAATGGCTCTACCCACTCACCTCCAGCCTTAGCAACCATGAGCTCTGAGCACAGCAAACAAAAGAGTGTGACCCCTTCTCACATTGTTATCGTTCCTGGTGCTTCGTTAGAGGTGCTGGGGTTGAGGAGTGCCACACCTGTCTGACTCAGAAGCCCAGATTACTCATCCGAGGTGTGGTGTGATGCTGCTACTTAGTGGCCAGGCAAAACAAAAAAGTGGGGGGAGCCTTTGCACATGCCAGAGGCACTGTTTTCCACTCATAGAAAAATAGAGTTGTGGGATTGGAAGGGACCCAAATGGTCATTTAATCGAACCCCCTGCAACACACAAATCACAGCTAAAGTGATCTGCATCTAACCCCAAAATAAGGGGCACTATGGCAGTGCCCTGAGAGAAATGGAAATAGATACACCTAGGGTGCGTGGCCGGGTGGCGCTGTGGGTTAAACCACTGAGCCTCTTGGGCTTGCCAATCAGAAGGTTGGCGGTTCAAATCGCTGCAACAGGGTGAGCTCCCGTTGCTCGGTCCCTGCTCCTGCCAACCTAGCAGTTCGAAAGCACACCTGTGCAAGTAGATAAATAGGTACCGCTCCGGCGGGAAGGTAAACGGCATTTCCGTGCGCTGCTCTGGTTCGCCAGAAGCAGCTTAGTCCTGCTGGCCACATGACCCGGAAGCTGTACGCCGGCTCCCTCGGCCAGTAAAGTGAGATGAGCGCAGCAACCCCAGAGTCGTCCGTGACTGGACCTAATGGTCAGGGGTCCCTTTACCTTTACCTAGGGTGCATGGCTGAGTTATGACCAGCGGTGTAATGATGTGGAGTTGCAGTGGGTTGGGGGGTGGAGAAATCAAAGATCTGTTGTTATTTCTGCAGCAGGGATCCTGTTTCCGGAGTCCAATGCTGCCCAATCAGTACGAAAGCAGAACCCCTTAGCCTCCATTTCCCCAAACTTCCTTCCAAGGGAAGTTCACTGTGCTTAAATGCTGCATGCACAGTTCTGGGCCCAGAAAAAAACCCTGTTGATACCCTGCATTATTGTAAATCCAGCCCTGCATGCAGAGGTGTACCTTGACTCCCTATATTGCTATCTCCGAAGATTGAAGACACCATGGACCAGAAACTCAGAAAGTTTCCTCTTCGTCATCTTTTGCCAGTTGACTTCCTTTGTGTCCATCAGGGCCAGGTCTCCTCTGGCAATTATGAGGAATGGTTGAAGGAGCTGGGTATGTTTAGCTTGGAAAAGAGGAGACTGAGAGGAGATAGGAGAGCCATCTTCAAATATCTTAAGGGCTGTCACACGGAGGAGGCAGCATGCTTGTTTTCTCCTGCTCTGGAGGGTAGGACTCGAACCCATGGCTTCAAGTTACAAGAAAGGAGATTCCGACTAAACATACGGAAAAACATTCTCCACTGTTCTGCCCGGACACTGAGGTCCAGCGCCGAGGGACTTTTGGCAGTTCCCTCACTATGAAAAGCCAAGTTACAGGGAACCAGGCAGAGGGCCTTCTCGGTGGTGGCACCCGCCCTGTGGAACACCCTCCCATCAGATGTCAAAGAGAACAACAACTACCAGACTTTTAAAAGACAACTGAAGGCAGCCCTGTTTAGGGAAGCTTTTAATGTTTGATGCATTACTGTATTTTAATATTTTGTTGAAAGCCGCCCAGAGTGGCTGGGGAAACCCAGCCAGATGGGCGGGGTATAAATAATAAATTGTTGTTGCTGTTGTTGTTCTGATGGTGAGAGCTGTTCAGCAGTGGAAAGGTCTTCCTTAGGAGGCTGTGGACTCTCCTTCCTTGGAGGTTTCTAAGCAGAGGTTGGATGGTTGTCTGTCATGGATGCTTAAGCTGAGATTCCTGCATTGCAGCGGGTTAGACTGGATGACCCCTGGGGTCCCTTCCAACTACAGTTCTATGATTCTGCTTCCTTCCTTTCTCCCTCCCCTCCTCCTCCTGCAACTCTCACCCGCTGTCTCCATCTTTCTTCCTCCAAGCCCCACTGAGCTCTCCACCAACACTTCTTATAGCACCACCAGCTGAGGGGGCCACACAGGACTCCTGCAACAGCCCATGGCGGTGACTCCGCAAGGAGCCCAGAGGAGCCTGCATGCCTTGCTCCACCACCCACAGCAGCGGAGGAGCCACCCAGGAAGCAAGCGGGCAGGATCCTTGCCACTCCGAGCCAGGGTGGAAAGGTGTGGTATTTGCACCTTCCTGGGCATGTGCCCTTGGTGGGGGTCAGCCTAGCCAGCCCCTAAGTCCTCCCCTGCCTGCGTGGGATGAACCCAGCTGTGTCGCCCACTCAGAAGGTCTTTTTTTCTTTTTCTTTTTTTGCAGCTCATTTCAACAATTGCCTCCTTTTCCTGTTTGTGTCTGAATATTTTCTTCGTTGGTTGGCATCCCTCTGTCTCGGATGGAGGAGTGTGCCTTTGGGGTGGACAGCGCCCTGCTGGGGCTGCAGAGACCTATGCGAGAGAGACATGTTTTGTTGCAGCCGGGGCAGATGAAGGCATCTGGATGGTCTGCTGCAGACGCGCCATGGCATTTCTTCTATCTGGCAGGGGCAGGGGAAGCAGCCTTTGCAAAGGGCGAAACAGCAGATAAATGCTTTTCCTCTTCTCTTCTTTCCTCCCCCTCCTCCCTTTTAGAACTCTCTTTTTCAGTTCTGAATTCTCAGGAGAGCCAAATGCTATCACAGAAACTCTGTCGCTCCTAATCTGTATCCTTCAAACACATTCATGAGCCGATTCCCAAAAGGAGTTGCACAAGCTTCAGAACGCACTCTTTGTGTGTGCGTGCGCACATTGATTTACACCACCGGAGAAGGACCTCTGGCCTCGCACGCTTGCTCTAAACAAAGGCGCCGATTCTCTCTCTGCCGGGCCTCCTTCTCCGTGCTGCCGCAGTGGAAGTTTGCTTTCTTACGGGCTTCAGACATTAAAAAGGGACATTGCCGTGTGTATCTTTTGCTTTGATGCACACAAATGTTCCTCTTTCAACAGCTCAGTTCCTCTGCCATTCGTTTCAAAGGGACTTTTTGTCTTTCTAAAGCCTCACAATAATCCTTCTGTCCGGTTTCCCACCAGGCTGGGGCGACAGGAGAGCTGACGAAGTGGGCTGCTTTAGCAACAACGGTCCACCCATTCCTTCGGCGACCTAATCCCAGTGGAGCCTTCGAAACACAGCTTCCCACTGTGGCCTATGCTTCTGTTCAGTTCTGACCTGACCATGAGGCATGTATGCTTTGGGATTGGTGGCTTCTAAGCCGGACAACTGGAACACACTGCACAAGGGGCAAACTTGAAGTGCATTCAGAAACTGCAGTTGTCCCAACACAGAGGACTAGGGTGGCACTGGACTTGCCGATCAGAAGGTCAGACTTGCTGATCAGAAGGCCGATCAGACTTGCCACTGAGCCTAGGGCTTGCCGATCGAAAGACTGGTGGTTCAAATCCCTGTGACGGAGTGAGCTCCCGTTGCTCGGTCCCTGCTCCTGCCAACCTAGCAGTTCGAAAGCACCTCAAACTGCAAGTAGATAAATAGGTACCACTCTGGCGGGAAGGTAAACGACATTTCCATGTGCTGCTCTGAATCGTCAGAAGCGGCTTAGTCATGCTGGCCACATGACCTGGAAAAACTGTCTGAGGACAAACGTTGGCTCCCTCAGCCAGTAAAAGCAATGAGTGCCGCAACCCCATAATCGTTCCTGACTGGACTTAATATATTCCATAATAACAGCAACAACAATTTTATCATTTATACCCCGCCCATCTGACTGGGTTGCCCCAGCCACTCTGGGTGACTTCCTACATATATAAAAACATAATAAAACAGTAAACAGTAAAAAAAACACAACCCTCCCTTATACAGGGCCGCCTTCCGATGTCTTCCGAAGGTTGTATAGTGTCTTATCTCCTTGGCTCGGTGGTCGCGTAGCTCCATACCCTCCAACATTTCTTCAGTAAAAATATGAATGCTGGGATCAAATCAGAAACCGGGACAGCTTCTGTAAATCCGGGACTGTCCCTGGAAAATAGGGGCACTTGGAGGGTCTACGCCAGGGGTGTCAAACTCAAATTCATCGGGGGCCGCATCAGCAGTTTGGTCACCCTCAAAGGGCCGGTTGTATCTGTAGGTCCTACAGTAAAGTGGAGGTTTCCTGTGTAGAACGGCCGGCACCGCTAGAGGGCAGACGTTCTCTGGCTTGTAGGCTGCCGTGCATGCGCTGAAGAGGCGGCTTTCTTGTGTCAAAAAAAAAAAAGCGAGAATAAAAGGTGAAGGCTGGCGGCTGGCGGTGGCTACACGGGCCACATGACAAGGTCTGGCGGGCCGGATTCGGCCCGCGGGCCTTGTGTTTGACACCCGTGGTCTACGCTATCATCATCTTCTGGAGCAGATGGGTGAAGTGTCTGAGAGTGGGTTTTTTTAACTAAGGGAAGTAATGTACCACAGCAATCCTTAAATATTATTCATGCACAGATAAATGAGGTTTTTAATTAAATAGCACGCTCTGATACACTACCCAATAGATTCGGTAATAGCTGCCTTTAATGCTCCAGACACATCTGATCTTTAACGACAGGATAATGACAATGATGATCCTAATCCGTGGAATATAAGGTGAGTCAGGCTGTTTCTGAGACCTTTGGCAGGGCGGCTCGGAGTCAGTCCTTTTGGCGTGGCTGCTAGGATTTGCTATAGTTGCTCCATTAACGTGTGACCCCGACATTTCAGATTTCCCCCTAGCACGAGCCAAAGGTTAGGGCTAGTATTGTGCTGCAAACCCTGCGTCTTGTGCTGCCCCGCCCCAAAACTGAGTAATTGCCACTCAAACCGGGGTAAATGGACAAAAGCCTAACCTCCTCTGATTGACTGCAAATGGGAGCTCAAGTTGTGTGCTGGTTCGGTGCCATTTTGAATAGCTCTTACTGCCAGAAAGCTCTTCCTGGTGTTTAGAGGAATCTCCTTTCTTGCAACTTGAAGCCATTACTGTCAGGAAGTTCTTCCTAATGTTTAGGTGGAATCTTCTTTCTTGTAGTTTGGATCCATTGCTCCGTGTCCGCTTCTCTGGAGCAGCAGAAAACAACCTTTCTCCCTCCTCTATGTGACATCCTTTTATATATTTGAACATGGCTATCATATCACCCCTTAACCTCCTCTTCTCCAGGCTAAACATGCCCAGCTCCCTTAGCCGTTCCTCATAAGGCATCGTTTCCAGGCCTTTGACCATTTTGGTTGCCCTCCTCTGGACACGTTCCAGTTTGTCAGTGTCCTTCTTGAACTGTGGTGCCCAGAACTGGACACAGTACTCCAGGTGAGGTCTGACCAGAGCAGAATACAGGTGTCACCCATCTTGTATTTGTGCCTCTCATTTTTTTTTTGCCCAAGTGCAATACTTTACATTTCTCCCTGTTAAAGTTCATCTTGTTTGTTTTGGCCCAGTTCTCTAATCTGTCAAGGTCGTTTTGAAGTGTGATCCTGTCCTCTGGGGTGTTAGCCACCCCTCCCAGTTTGGTGTCAATCCCTGCGACGGGGCGAGCTCCTGTTGCTCTGTCCCAGTTCCTGCCAATCTAGCAGTTCGAAAGCAGGCCAGTGCAAGTAGATAAATAGGTACTGCTGTGGCGGGAAGGAAAACAGTGTTTCCATGCGCTCTGGGGTTTTTTTCTCTTTTTTTGAAGATAATCTTTATTGATTTTATAATTACATACTATACATAAGTAATTTACTTTACATTTACATTTACTCCTAAGAGTTGACTTCCCTCCTTCCTTCTACTGGCTTTTTAATGTCATCTCTAAGTTTTTCGCATTGTCTTTATCAATTTTGTATATTGTTGTTCTTCTTTCAACTTTATCCGTACAGTGTCTATATACAAATAAATCTTTCTGTATGTACACGTCTTGTTGTTTGTCTATATTCATTTACAAATACAATTACCGGTAGTTACCTTGATTGTATTTTACAGAATCGGCTTAGTCCTGCTGGCCACATGACCCGGAAAACGGTCTGTGGACAAACGCCGGCTCCCTCGGCTTGAAAGCGAGCTGAGCGCCACAACCCCATAGTCGCCTTTGACTGGACTTAACCGTCCAGGGGTCCTTTACCTTTACCTTTCCCAGCAACTGGTTTTCATAAGGTTTTTTGCTGCCTCCAACTGTGGACACAGAGCAATAGCCATTGTGGCTGGTAGCCATCAATAGTCCCCTCCTCCATGAATTTTTCTGATCCCCTTCTAAAGCTATCTCAACTGAAGGATGGGTTTAAGGAAGGCCTCCTCAGTCCCTGCAGCAAGCCTGCCACAAAGCTTTGCAGCAAATGTGGGACTGCTATTCTGGAAGATGTTATTTTGCTTCTGACCTCAGGACCCTCTTTCTGACACCTCTTTCACCTCCCTGGTGACAGGCAGCAGATGTCCTTCAAAGCAGCAGATGTTCTTAATGGTTCTTCGGTGAGTGGGGGGGGGGTGTGAAGGCGTTGTGGGTCTTTTCTGTGATTTATTTATGCACTCCTCACCAGCTGGGGGACTGCTGTGGTCAGTTGAGCTAAAGAGCTGGGAGGTTTCCAAAGCTAAAAATCAAACTGAGGGCAGGCCCCCCAAGTTTTTATGAATGGAGATAATCTCCGTGTCCGGATCCCAACCCCTCTGTCTCCACCCCAGCCTGTGCCTCAGAAATGCCTTGTATGAGTGTCGCCGTAGATGATAAGCATATAAGGTACCACGCTTTAGTTCAAAAACTTATTTCATTGCAAACCGGGTGGTTCATGTGCAGTGTTGCTGCCTGGGTATATATTTTGCACGAGCGCTCAATAAAATGGCTCACCACTGTTTGATTTTTCTCTCTCCTGCATTCTAAAGGTTCTCCCTTTCCCATCGATTTTTCCATTTGTTTTCAGAACGCAACACAGCGTGAAAGAAAACTCAGGGAGGTGGGGTAGAGATGGACTCCCCCTACCATGAAGGTGGCCTCATATGCATTGCCCCCAAAGGAAGAAATGCATCACACACACACACACACACACCCCCCAAAGACAGGTCAAGAGAGGATGCAAATTTACATACCCTTTATATTCAATGATGTATATGTATTGTCATGGGTTGGCTGGGGGTGGAGGAATGGTGGGAGGAACCAGCTGGGGAACCCGCAAGGGAACCCCCGGGGGGAAAGGGTCAGAGCCAGGGGATTGGTGGTGGGATGACAATGAGCGACAGTGAGAGAAGACTGGGAGAAGGAGGTGTCAGAAGCTGAAGAGGCAACAGGGCTTAGTGAGCAGGGAGAGTCTGTGGCAGACAGCAGTCCAGAATCAGAGGCAGGAGAGGAGGGAAGCCAGGAGACAGAGATGAGGCAGACTGCTGAAGAATCCAGGGAGTCTCCCCCTCCTGCTGCGACCAGCTCCCCTCTTCCCCCCTGGTATACCAGAACACCCAGAGAAATGAAGAGGGCAGCAGAAAGAGAGACAAGACGACGGAGCATGAGGTTGCTGGGAGGGGGAGGGGGACCAGGGAATAAGCCCTTAAAAAGTGATGGGAAGGTGCCCTCACAACTTGGGGCAAGACCTACTGGGAAGGGTTGCTGTGACCACTAGGCCTGAGCTGTTTTCGTTTCTTTGACTAAAGAGTTAACTTCATGGGCATCAGGCGATTTATTGTTTTATTGCTGACCTACACCTCATTCTGGCTCCTGACATGTATAGATGCAAATTCAGAAATGCTTCCCACAGCTGAAAGAGAAGCACCATTGTGATCTAAATAACAACATAAATAATAATTTATTATTTATACCCCACCCATCTGGCTGGGTTTCTCCAGCCACTCTGGGCAGCTCCCAACAGAAGAAAAGAAGAAGAAGAAGAAGAAGAAGAAGAAGAAGAAGAAGAAGAAGAAGAAGAAGAAGAAGAAGAAGAATGCAATAAAACATCAAACATTAAAAACTTCCCTAATAATAATACAGTGGCACCTCGGGTTAAGTACTTAATTCGTTCCGGAGGTCTGTTCTTAACCTGAAACTGTTCTTAACCTGAAGCACCACTTTAGCTAATGGGGCCTCCTGCTGCCGCCGAGCCCGCGGCACAATTTCTCTTCTCATCCTGAAGCAAAGTTCTTAACCTGAAGCACTATTTCTGGGTTAGCGGAGTCTGTAACCTGAAGCGTATGTGTCAGAGACTGCCTCCAGGTCCCAGCTCACAGAGGACCAACGCTAGCCAGCGGTAATATACAAAAGTCTTTATTAAAGTACATTATCCATTTTCAAACCCTAGCGTGCGTCTCTACGTCTAGACACTAGACCGGCGAAGCTCCGTCTGAGTCTCCGCCCCCTGTACACCAGCTTAAGACTCTAGCCTTACTCCACCTTTTCCGTCTCTCCTTCCGCCTCTGGGTCCTACCACCCCCCGGGGTCCCTTCCTTCCTGGATGCTTCGGAGGCGGACCCCTCGGACTCTTCCCCCTCCCTTCGGCGGGCTTTAGGACCTGGCTCCCTATCCGGGCTGCTCATTGCGCCACCCTCTTGTACATTTGAACTTGGCGCGCGCGCGCTGCCTCCGACCTTCCTTTTGACCGTTTCCTCGCTCTCTGATGCAGGCGTGACTAACCCTGACTCATGTCCTTCCGCTGACGGAAAGCTGCCTGCTGCCGATGCCTGGGACTCCTCCCCCCTACTGCTCTCCGGTGGGGAAGCTGGTCCCGATTTCCAGCTGCTGCTCTCTGAGTCCCCTCTGGCCCCTCCTTCCTGAGGTGTTCCCTCTGGCAACCCCCTAGCTCTGACCACAGGAGCCCCTTTCTGTGAATCCTCCGATTCGCTGGAGAGACTTAGAGACCTCGGGCGGCTCTCATCGCTCACTTCCCCCTCGGATTCCTCCCCCTCGGTCTCTAATTCCTCCCTCTCCTGTCCCTCTGCTCCTGAGCCCCTGACATCCATCCCCCCCTCGAAGCCCCCCCTTCCCCCCTCCCCTTCTTCCGGTGTGGGTACTGGGTGCTCCGTCGTAGCGGGGGTGAGTGCCGGATACAGTTCGTCCCCCGTGTTGTACGTCAAACCGGCTAGGTCCGGCTCGTTCTCCGTGCACTCGTTGACGTCGATCTCCTCTGCTTCCATGTCTCTGCCTTCGTGTTCGAACCCCACGTCCTCCCCCCACACGTCCATGTCCGTCTCGCCCCCGTTCCCCTCTGAGGGTGATGTCTGCCAAGGACCCCCCAGCCACTTCCTGCGCCACTGCTCCTCTGGTCGATCGTCCCACCAATAAGAGCGGTCTGAGGCAGACCCCGAGGGTGAGCCCTCCGGGGAGCGTGTGTCTGGTGCCGGTTCCTCGTCCGAGGCGAACCCCTGGAACGTGCTGGCTGAAAGTGTGGGTGTGAAGAGCCAGTCGTCGAAATACTCGGCTGGCATGGGCCTGTGTGGGAAGAGGGCATGAAATTCTTCCTTGAGCAGAGGCTCCTCCAAGGCATAGTCCGGCACCCAACTGTTGGCACTGGCCGGGGTACCCTCTCTGGCTAGGAGATATTCTACTCCCTCTCCCCCCCATCTCGAGTCCAAAATCTCTGTGACCTCGTTGATGTGCCCCCCTCTTGGCGACCCTCCCTTTCTGGGCCCTTCTCTTAGCGGGTCTGGCGCTGTGCCTGGCTCCTGAAATCTATGAGGTGCTTTGTAGGGCGTGAGCACTGATCTATGGAACACCGGATGCATTCTGGAACCCTCCGGAAGTGCCAACCGGAAGGCCACTGGATTGACCTGTGCCTGGACTTGGTAAGGCCCTAGCTGCTTATGCCCTAGCTTCTTCTTCGCTAACGATCTGGTCGGCACTGCTTGCGCTGCTAACCAGACCCAGTCTCCCACCTGTATGTCTTCCCCAACTCTTCTGTGTCTGTCAGCCTGCAGCTTGTATGCGTGCTTTGCTAGTTCTAACTGCCTCCTGAGCTGTTCGTGGACTTCCTGCAACTCCGACGCTAAGGCTTCCGCTGCCTGTGGCTCTCCCTCCCCCACTCTCTCTAAACCCGGGAAGGTTCTGGGATGCCTCCCGTTGTTGGCGAAGAATGGTGTCAGCCCTGTCGACACGTGCTTCGTATTGTTGTAAGCGAACTCTGCGAGGGGCAGGTAGTCTACCCATGTCGTAGGCTGCTGATTGGCGTAACATCTCAGGTACTGCTGCATGATGGCGTTGACCCTCTCCGCTTGCCCGTTGGTCTGTGGGTGTCTCGCCGACGCTAGGTTGATCTTGACGTTCAGGATGCCCATCAGCTTCTGCCAGAAGTTCGAGATGAACTGTCGCCCCCGGTCGGAGAGAATAGACCGTGGCAGACCGTGGACTTTAAACACGTGATCTATGAACAGTTTGGCGGTCTGTTCCGCCGTGGCCACCTTCGCACACGGAATGAAGTGTGCCATTTTGGTAAACATGTCCACCACCACTAGCACTGCTGTCTTTCCCCTCGAACTGGGCAGGTCCGTGACAAAGTCCAGGGCCACCCTCTCCCACGGTTCCGATGGTGTCTGCAGCGGTTCCAGCAGTCCCGCCGGCGGTTTGTGAACTGACTTTGCCCTCTGGCAGGTGTCGCATCTCGAGACGTAATCCGCTACTTCCCCCCGCATCTTGGGCCACCAAAAGTCTCTGGCCACTAATTCTACCGTCTTTTCTTTGCCAAAGTGCCCGGCGGTGGGAGCGTCGTGTAGCTGCTGCATTACCCTTGCGCGGAGGTCGTCTCCCGGCACGTAGAGCGCTCCCTTGCGGATGAGTAACCCGTCTCTTATCTGGAACTCGTCGTCCGTCGCCGTGCCCTTGTGCACCTCCTCCATCTTGGTCCGTGCGAAGGGGTCCTCCTGCAGCGCTTGACGTACGGCGTCCAGGTCCACGGTTGCCGAAGCGCATGCCCACGCTTCCGGTGCGAAAATGTGCTTGGCCGCCGACGGTGCCGCTTCCTCGAGGTATTGCGGCTTTCTGGACAATGCATCCGCCATTACGTTGTTGTCGCCCGGGATGTACTCTATCTTGAAGTCGAAGTCCGCGAAGAACTCCGCCCATCTAATGTGCCTCTGGTTCAGGAACCTCGCCGTGCGCCAGTACTCTAGATTCTTGTGGTCCGTGCGGACCTGCACTGTGTGTCTGGCTCCGATAAGGAAGTGCCGCCATGCCTTGAACGCTGCATGGATGGCTAGCAACTCCCTGTCCCAGATGGTGTAATTCTGCTCCGACTTGCTGAGCTTCCTCGAGTAGAAGGCGCACGGCCTCCAGTCCCCCTGCTGGTCTTGTTGCAACAGGACGGCTCCCACTGCTCTGTCTGAGGCGTCAGTCTCCACCCTCATCAGTCTGCTGGGATTCACATGCAGCAGCTGCTCTTCGGACGCGAAGAGACGCTTGAGTTTCTGAAAGGACTGCTCCGCTTGCTCCGTCCAGATGAATTTCTTCTTCTTGGAGCTGAGCGTGTCGGTGATGGCCGCCGTCTGCATAGCGAACCCCTTGATGAACTTGCGGTAAAAGTTGGCAAAGCCGACAAACCGCTGGACTTCCTTCCGATTGCGCGGGCTTTTCCAGTCCAATACTGAGCGAACCTTGGCGCTGTCCATGGCGAGCCCCTTGTCCGACAGTTTGTAGCCTAGGAAATCCACCTCCGTCATGTCGAACTGGCACTTCTCCAGCATGGCGTACAGCCTGTGCTCCTTCAGTCTCTGCAGAACTTCCCTGACATCCCTCTCGTGCGCTTCTCGCGACTCAGAAAATATCAGGATGTCGTCCAGGAAGCATACGCACTTCTTGTAAAGGAGTCCCGCCAACACGTGATGCATGAAGGCTTGAAAACAGTGAGAGCCATTTTGTAATCCGAAGGGCATAACTCTGTATTCGTAGGTGCCCAGTGGCGTGAACATGGCCGTCTTCCACTCGTCGCCCTCCCGCATGCGAATCAGGTTGTACGCCCCTCGCAGATCCAACTTGGTAAAAACGCGTCCTTTCCTCACCGTCGCGAGCAGGTCGTCTATTTTGGGCATGGGGAAGGCCGAGGGCTTGGTTTTCGAGTTCAAAATTCTATAGTCCACCACCAGTCTTTTTTGGGGCGTATCCCGCTTCTTCACAAAGAATACTGGGCTGCCTCCCACCGCTTTCGACTCCCGGATGAACCCGCGCTTCAAATTGTGATCTATGAACTCCCTGAGTTCCTGCAGTTCATCCTCAGACATGGAATACAGTTTCCCGGTTGGCAGCGTCGCCCCCGGCAGGAGGTCAATCTTGCAGTCATAGGGTCTGTGCGGAGGTAGCTTGTCCGCCTCCTTCTCACAGAAGACCTCCAAAAATTCTGCATACTTGAGAGGCACTGCTTGCAGCGTGCCCAAATGTAGCTGCGGGTCATCCTCTTCCCCTTCTGGGCTGGGTAGGATGCAATGTTCCGCACAGTAGGACGAGCCAAAAGCCAGTTGGCGTTGGTACCAAGCCAATGCTGGGCTGTGCCTGTGCAGCCAACTCATGCCCAAAACTACGGGCGTGTCCGACAAATGGGTGACGTTGAAGCTGATGACTTCCCGGTGATTCCCAATTTGCATCACCATAGGTGGAGTCTGCTGTACCACCTGCCCCCCCAGCAGTTCCCTGCCATCTACTGTGACCACCTTCAGGGGCAGCGTGGCTGGCAGTAGCGCTATGTTGTGTTGCTGAATAAACTCCAGTCCTATAAAGTCCGCATTACTGCCAGAGTCAATCGTAATAGGCACTTCTAAGGTGAGTCCATTGGGCAGCTGGAGCGATGCGGTGAGCTGCACCACTGGTTTGGGCGGGAGGGGGTCTGTGGGCTGCAAAATCTCTGGGGACTTCTTCATTGACTCGTCTGGCTGGGCCCCAGTGCCTCCGTTTCCAGCCAGACTCCGTCGTTTCCCTGCTGTGGTCCTCTCTGCTGATTTGCTTCCATTACTGTCAATGAAGCTGCAGTGTGCTTGTGGAGCCTCTGGGGACACTCTTTCGCCATGTGCTGTCCACTGTCGCAGATATAGCACTTCCTGTTCCCTCTAGGCGGCTTCGTTTTGACTGCTCCCGGTGTTAAGGCTCTGGTTGCTGAGTGAGCCCTAGCACCGCCAATCTCCATCGGCTCTTCGCCCCCTCCCTGTGGAGGCGTGGACTGCGCACGCGCGACATCCCTGGGCAAGAGGGGGGGCCCTCTCGCTGGTGTGCGTCCCCAACGCCCTTCTTCTTTGCTCCATGGGCGTTCTTCCAGCCGCACCCCCACCGTTAGTGCTCTTTCAACCACTTGCTGAGTGGTTTTGGGTCTCTCCCCCCTTGCGATCTCATCCTTGACCTGCGGGCTCAACCCCTCCCAAAAGAGGTCTCTAACAGGCGGAGAATCCTTATCCCAACCCAGGACGTTGACTAATGCAAAACGGGAATGAAACTGCCTTACGCTGGCTTTCCCTTGTCTTAGCCCAAATTTGTCCTTCCGGGCAATGTCCACGTCAATGTTTGATAAAAAGCAGGAATCCATTGCTTTAATGAATGCATCTGCGCTTCGGAGCGCTGGATCCTTATCTCTCCACAGATTGCGCAGCCATGCTTTCGCGTCCCCTTGCAAATGGGACAAGATAAACCCCACCTTCTCTTGCTCATCTCTAAAGTCTTTTTCCAGCAGTTTCAGCGCAAACTGCACGTCTGCTCGGAAATTGGGGTAGTGCTGTAAATTCCCATCGAACTGAGATACAAGGCTGCCTCCTCTCTTCCCCAACCCAATCCCCTCGGATCTGGGTCCCGGTTGCCCCTGCTTCGCAAGCACTTCCAACCTGGCTTGGAGATCTCTGCAGGCAGCAGCCGCTTCGTCTTCTCTCTTCCTGGATGCGATTACCTCCGCGTTGAGTTGTGTCACCGCATTTTGCAAGGCAGCTATTTGCTGTTCGGTAGTCATTTCGCCTGACTCTTGTGAGCTCGCGAGGCACCAGTCTTCTTCCCACGCTGCGTCTACTCACGCAGCGACTCCTTCGGTGAAGAAAACTGATGAAATTTTGAGACGGAGCTTACTGTCAGAGACTGCCTCCAGGTCCCAGCTCACAGAGGACCAACGCTAGCCAGCGGTAATATACAAAAGTCTTTATTAAAGTACATTATCCATTTTCAAACCCTAGCGTGCGTTTCTACGTCTAGACACTAGACCGGCGAAGCTCCGTCTGAGTCTCCGCCCCCTGTACACCAGCTTAAGACTCTAGCCTTACTCCACCTTTTCCGTCTCTCCTTCCGCCTCTGGGTCCTACCACCCCCCGGGGTCCCTTCCTTCCTGGATGCTTCGGAGGCGGACCCCTCGGACTCTTCCCCCTCCCTTCGGCGGGCTTTAGGACCTGGCTCCCTATCCGGGCTGCTCATTGCGCCACCCTCTTGTACATTTGAACTTGGCGCGCGCGCGCTGCCTCCGACCTTCCTTTTGACCGTTTCCTCGCTCTCTGATGCAGGCGTGGCTAACCCTGACTCATGTCCTTCCGCTGACGGAAAGCTGCCTGCTGCCGATGTCTGGGACTCCTCCCCCCTACTGCTCTCCGGTGGGGAAGCTGGTCCCGATTTCCAGCTGCTGCTCTCTGAGTCCCCTCTGGCCCCTCCTTCCTGAGGTGTTCCCTCTGGCAACCCCCTAGCTCTGACCACGGGAGCCCCTTTCTGTGAATCCTCCGATTCGCTGGAGAGACTTAGAGACCTCGGGCGGCTCTCATCGCTCACTTCCCCCTCGGATTCCTCCCCCTCGGTCTCTAATTCCTCCCTCTCCTGTCCCTCTGCTCCTGAGCCCCTGACAGTATGTAACCTGAAGCGTATGTAACCTGAGGTACCACTGTAATATTTGTGGCCTCTTCATTCTGCTGCCTGGGTGCTCTCAGCTGGTGGGCAACTTCAAGGCCCTCTGCAAAATAGGGCACACACAGGAACGCAGGGAGCTGCCTTCTACTGAATCAGACCATTGGCCCATCTAGCTCAGTATTGTCTACACGGAGTGGCAGCAGCTCTCCAGGGCTTCAGGTGAGACATTCTCAGCCCTACCCGCAGATGCCAGGGAATGAATCTGGGACCTTCTGTTTGCAAAGCAGGCGCTCTACCACAAAGCTACGGCACTTTTCCAACCCCAATTCTTCGAGAGGAAATCCTTCCATCCTCTCCGGATGATGCCCTCCCAAGGCCCCAGTGGTGAAAGGACATTTCTGGAGCGCACTACATTTTGAACCCATCACCACTGATACATCTTTCAGCCTGTTAGGCTATTCGTGCAACTTCTCCTTGGAATGAATTGTTTTTAATTTTTAAGGAGCTCTATACAAAACACTGAATTATTTGTCGATCATTTTATTGGCACTAATTTCTCATTGAACTCTTTGCAAGTATTGATCCCGCTAAGTGCCACATAAAAATACCCGTACACCTTTATGAATTCTCCACAAACATTAGTTTAGCGGATTAATGAACCTTTTCTTTTATGATAATAATAATAATAATTTTATTATTTTATGATATTAGTTTTATGATAATAATAATAATAATTTATTATTTGTACCCCGCCCATCTGGCTGGGTTTCCCCAGCCACTCTGGGCAGCTTCCAACAAAGATGAAAAATACACAAAAATGTCACATATTAAAAACTTCCCTGAACAGGGCTGCCTTCAGATGTCTTCTGAATGTCAGGTAGTTGTTTATCGCTTTGACATCTGATGGGAGGGCGTTCCACAGGGCGGGCGCCACTAATGAGAAGGCCCTCTGCCTGGTTCCCTGTAACTTGGCCTCTCGCAGTGAGGGAACCGCCAGAAGGCCCTCGGTGCTGGACCTCAGTGTCCGGGCAGAACGATGGGGGAGGAGACGCTCCTTCAGATATATTGGAAACCAGAGACGAGGAACCTGTTCGCCTCCAGATGTTGAGCCATCATTTGTGGTACGACAAGGTAAAGTCTCATAAGTTATTTAAAAACCATATTGTCAGGAAATCTTTGTTTATTGTCTGGACTAAATACAAGGACTTACTTGAAAACAAAACTCCGAGGTGGCTGTCACCAATGGAGGCTAAGGCCACAAAAATACTTAATATGGGGGGTGGCTGGGCAAAATACTGTGAAATAATAGAAAAAGTAGGGGACACTTGGAGGTTGCAGAGCTTTGAAAAATTGAAAGGAAAGGTGCGAGACTGGTTTCATTACGCCCAAATTTTAGAGATCTTTAAAAAGGACAAAAAAATTGGTTTCCAGGTGGAAAAATCAAAATTAGAGTCAGAACTACTTGAACCTAAGACGAAAGTGCTTTCAAGAATGTATAACTTGTTGCTTAAATGGAATACTCAAGATGAGACAGTTAAATCAGCCATGATAAAATGGGCACAAGATATTGGATACAACATTATGTTTGAAGACTGGGAAAGGTTATGGACCACCGGTATGAAATTTACGGCATGTAGTGCCTTAAAAGAAAATATTATGAAAATGATGTACAGGTGGTACATGACCCCAGTCAAACTTGCAAAGATATATCATTTGTCTGATAATAAATGTTGGAAATGTAAGGAGGCTGAAGGAACATTCTTTCACCTCTGGTGGACATGCCCGAGGGTGAAGGCCTTTTGGGAAATGATTTATAACGAGTTGAAAAAGGTATTTAAGTATACCTTTCATAAGAAACCAGAAGCCTTCCTCCTGGGCATTGTGGGCCAGAGAGTGCTAAAGAAAGATAGAACTTTCTTTTTATATGCAACTACAGCAGCAAGAATTCTTATAGCCAAATACTGGAAGGCACAGGAGTTACCCACACTGGAAGAATGGCACACGCAACTGATGGACTACATGGAATTGGCTGAAATGACCGGCAGAATCCGAGACCAGGGAGAAGAAGCAGTGGAAGAGGACTGGAAAAAATTTAAGGACTATTTACAAAAACATTTTAAGTTATATGAATGTTGAGAATTTGCTAAGTTTTGAGAAAAACATGCTTCAGTATTGAGATTCGGAAATGATTGAAACTAAGTTATGTTTGAGAAAAGTTTAACTTTTAGAGTAAATAATTAGATGAAAATACAAATACACATGAAACAAGGTTTTAATTTGCTGTTGATTTTTATTGTAAAGAAAGCAGGGATGGAGGATGTGGGGAAGTCCAGTTGATGTTGAAAAAGGATCTGAAAAAGTGAATCTTTTTCTTTCTTGTTTCTCTACTTTGTAAAAAAAAAAAAAGAAAAAAAGCTTTTGTTGTGTTATTGACGATGTATCAATGCTGTACTTTGACCCTGGAAAACAAAGCAATAAAAAATATTTTTAAAAAAAAAAAAACAGATGTTGAGCCATCATGACCAATGGTCGGGGTGGTGGATGCAGGAGCTGTGAGTGAACAACCACCAGAGGACCACAGATTCTCCACCTCCCTGGATTTTAAATATGCAAGATGGACTATACCTTACTAAATGCTTTATAAATACTGCATTAATCCAAACTTCCCTGAGGCCATTCAGCACTAGCGTTGCACTAGTGAGGGCCGGTGAATTTCAAAGGTGGTTTCCAGGGCAGAATTGTCTGGTAGCCTATTTCAGCCCTGGGCACATGCTATCCCAAAGAGCCTACAAGCTGTTACTTCATAGTAGCATTTGGAAATCTTTGGCCTGTTAAGTATAATTGGTTTAATTCATCCTGAAATGGGAATGCCTGTGTGCATTGGTGAGAGCTGAACCATCAAGAAGGCTGATCACCGAAGAATTGATGCTTTTGAATTAGGTGTTGGAGGAGACTCTTGAGAGTCCCATGGACTGCAAGAAGATCAAACCTCTCCATTCTGAAGGTAATCAGCCCTGAGTGCTCACTGGAAGGACAGATCGTGAAGCTGAGGCTCCAATACTTTGGCCACCTCATGAGAAGAGAAGACTCCCTGGAAAAGACCCTGATGTTGGGAAAGATGGAGGGCACAAGGAGAAGGGGACGACAGAGGTCCATGGGGTCACGAAGAGTCGGACATGACTAACCGACTAAACAACAACAACATGTGCATTGGTGAAAGGGTTTAACTGGAAGACTCCACTGAAGCTAAATTAAGAGCAAAAAGGGCTCTCTGAGCTGCCTTGACGGGTTGATAATTAACTGTTATTGTTCTCAGGTAGCTCTCACCAGGGTGTGTTTAACCTTAGATCACATGAAAGGTATTGAATTGCAAATTTGCCATCTTGGAAGGGTAGTGGCTGGAGCTTTTTGTTTGCAGACTCTATGAGAAGAAGGATGTAAATGACTCTCCAGAATCTGCAGAGCCTAGGGCAGGATGCAGGCTGTGGGGAGAGTCAGAACTTTGCTTCTAGGTCTGTTGGAATTATTTCATATGTTGTACGATGTTGAGGCTATGTCTTGGACTGGCATACATCTTAGTTGAGATTCCTGCATTGCAGGGGGTTGGACTAGATGACGCTCAGGGTCTTTTCCAACCCCACAATTCTATGATTCTATTATCTGACGTGGATCTTCCAGCAAGGGGGGAAAATGCAGCGAACAGACCATGGGGAAGAACACCAGGCAGACACATTAATTTTGTTTCTGCGCGTTCTCTATCTGATTTCCTTCAGCTCACGTGGAAAAACATTATTTCAGGCCTGAAAACATATAACACCTTTCATCTGGAAAGGAGGAAAGTAAAGAAAATCTCTTGTTACTTCTGTTATCAGCCCAAGTACTTGTGATGCTATCTTTTTGGATTTTGCAAGCTTGGCAAAGCTGGGAGGAGGTGTGGGAAGTACAAGATGGATGGCAAAGTGTCCATGGAAGCCATAGGGAAATGCTGGCTATTTGGAAGGCTGAACAAGGTGAGGGGGACTTGGGAGGCAGCCTTGAGAGGTATGCAAGAGTTGTCTCTGCCAGAGAAGGGAATAAGCAATAAGAATAGAAGAATAAGAGCCTCCTGGATCAGGCCAGTGCCATTGTGTTGCCTGCGGGTGGTTTCATTCCTTTAGCAAAATCCTCCTCTCCTCTGGTGGTCCTTTTGTGGAGAAACCACTCGCCTTGTGCAAAGCATTTGCCACCTTCTCTTGGCAGTGCCTTTGCCTGGACTGCCATCGTAGGCACGGCCATTTCTTAATTTAAAGGTTGGCACCCTGATCCCGGTTGCCCATGTGTTTCAAATAATGGCTACCCAGCCCGGATCTGTCTTCCTTCTCAGCCAGAGAAGAAAAGGCTTGCGTGCGCAAATTGGAAATAATAATAATAATAATAATAATAATAATAATAATAATAATAATAACAATAATAATAATAATTTATTTATACCCTGCCCATCTGGCTGGGCTTCCCCAGCCACACTGGGCGGCTTCCAAAAAACCCTTCCCGAAACAGGTCTGCCTTCAGATGTCTTCTAAAAGTTTGGTAGTTGTTGTTCTCCTTGACATCTGGTGGGAGGGCGTTCCACAGGGTGGGCGCCACTACTGAGAAGGCCCTCTGCCTGGTTCCTTGTAACTTGGCTTCTCGCAATGAGGGAACCACCAGAAGGCCCTCGGCGCTGGACCTCAGTGTCCGGGCAGAACGATGGAGGTGGAGATGCTCCTTCAGGTCTACTGGGCCGAGGCTGTTTAGGGCTTTAAAGGTCAGCACCAACACTTTGAATTGTTCTTGGAAATGTATTGGGAGCCAGTATAGGTCTTTCAAGACCGGTGTTATATGGTATCGGCGGCCGCTCCCAGTCACCAGTCTGGCTGCCGCGTTCTGCCGCCACTTCCCACGTTACTGCCAGGTACCGGGGGCATCCAGAAATAAGATTGTTCTTTGTGGGGGGAGAGGGATGAATGGAGGGGGGAGGATTTCAAAAGGGTCTGCTTTGCCACTCAGGCCCCCTACTCCCTTCCCTGCATGTTTCCCCTTTTCCTGACGTTATCATAGTGTTTGGTGGGGTGGTAGGCCAGGGGCGGAGGAAGAGGGGTGCGGTGAGGGCGGGCCACCCTGGGTATCACGACTGAGGGGGGTGACAAAATGCCAGGCGGCACTCACCACGGGGCCTGCAGTGCGCCCAAGCCAAGCGTCTCTCCTGGGAGTGAAGAAGAGAAGAAGAGTTTGGATTTGATATCCCGCCTTTCACTCCCTTTAAGGAGTCTCAAAGCGGCTAACATTCTCCTTTCCCTTCCTCCCCCACAACAAACACTCTGTGAGGTGAGTGGGGCTGAGAGACTTCAGAGAAGTGTGACTGGCCCAAGGTCACCCAGCAGCTGCATGTGGAGGAGCGGGGAATCGAACCCGGTTCACCAGATTATGAGTCTACCGCTCTTAACCACTGCACCACACTGGCTTGGGCACCTGCAGGCTCCACGCTGCCCCAAACAGTTTGCCCACCGCCTCCCCTTCAGCTGTAGGGCGGTTGAGTGGGAGGAGGCAGGCAGACTCCTCGGAGGCCCCACAGAGCGTCCTGCCCTGGCTCGCCCCACCCCACGGGTGGCTGGCCCCGCCCCTGGGCACAAAGCACATGCGCCGCCCCAGGTTCCCTATCAGCTTGCTCCACCACTGTGGTAGGCGGCATGGGCATAGCCAGGGTTTTTTGGGGGAGGGCAGTCAAAACTTTTTAGGAAACCAAAGTTGTTGAGCTTTTCTTGGGAAATCACCGGTTAAAATACCCCCATAAACAGGACAGGCTTTTGCTGTTGGGGGCAGAACCTCAGATAATTGAATACTTTCAATGCTCTTCAATAATATTTGTGGATCTAGGTGGGGCAGGTGCCCCCCTGCCCCCCGACTATGCCCATGGTAAGCTCCATGCCTGAGCCCCTTCGAATTCCAGGATCCAGCACAGATTCAATTCCTGGAATAGCCTCCGACTTACCCCAAGTACGGTTTTCTCATGAACGTCTTCATTCAAGTGCGGCGCTTCCTTTTCTGCTCCTCACCCCCTCATTTTGGGCTTTCCCACCCTTGCCAGTGCCCATTTCCCCACTCCGTCACAATTATAAGCTCAATTTCCTGAATACCTGAACATGCTCCGCCGCCGGAGGAACCCGGAGCCCGAACAAAGATTAATGGGTGAAGAGCAGGAGGGAAGCTTTTAAAGATTAGCACTGGGATTGCAAGCGCCGGTTATGTTAACTGGCTCAAAGGTCTGAAAATGATGGACTGGGTTTTCAAGGGGCCTCCACAAGAGCTGGGCCCATGGCAGGGAGAGGGAACCCCCCAGCTTTGCTGGCTGAGGCTGATGGCTGTTGGAGTCCAGTAACAGCTGGTGGGACACTGGTGCCCCATCCCTGGCCGGTAGCAAATGCTACTGGGGAGATATGGGACGAGAGAGAGATTTCGGGCTTGAAAACATAGCACTAGAACTTGCTCACATGCACTGGAGCGGAATGTTGCGTGGTCCGGGACAGACAAAAGAAATTACTTCTTCACACGATGCATTGTTGGACTACGGAACTCACCCCCACAGGATGGTCACCAAGTTGCATGGCTTTAAAAGCAGATTCAGCAGATTCATGGAGGAAGGTAAGGCTATCGATGCCTATCCTCCAAGTGTCCGTATTTTCCAGTGACAGCCTTAGAATTACAGAATTACAGTTTCTGATTTGATCCCAGAAAGTCCCAGTTTTCCTTTTTCCTCCCCTCAACGTCTTGGAGAAGAATTAAATGTGGGGGTGGGTGGGGGTGTAGTTCCCAAAAACAGAGTCCTGTTTATACTGAAAATAAAATACCAGCACCAAGTGAAAGAAACGGTGAAGCTGGCGTACGAAGACGTTCCTATAATTTTGAAGGAAAAGGTCACCAACCTGCTTTAAATTCTTTAATCGCAATGCTGCAGCAAACAGCCATTTTTTAAGGAAATATGTGGAGTGTTTATCACTTTATTGTAAATTGAGCCTTACACGGCAAGGCTTTACGTGTCTACTCAGAAGTAAGTCCCACTGTATTCAATGGAGCTTACTCCCAGGTAACTGGGTAAAGACTGTGCAGCCTTACACTGCAATCCGAATTATTTTTTTCTCAGAAAGTCCCACTGAGTTCAATAGGATTTACTTGTCTGGTATGTTCCTGATGGGATGCGGGTGGCACTGTGGTCTAAACCACTGAGCCTTGGGCTTGCCAACCTTCCAATTGGTGTTTCAAATCTGTGAGCTCCCGTTGCTCGATCCCTGATCCTGCCAACCTAGCAGTTCGAAAGCATGTCAAAGTGCAAGTAGATAAATAGGTACCGCTCCGGCGGAAAGGTAAACGGCGTTTCCGTGCGCTGCTCTGGTTCACCAGAAGCGGCTTAGTCCTGCTGGCCACATGACCCGGAAGCTGTACACCGGCTCCCTCGGCCAATAAAGCGAGATGAGCACCGCAACCCCAGAGTCGGTCATGACTGGACCTAATGGTCAGGGGTCCCTTTACCTTTACCTTATATGTGTATATGGCATCTGTGTGTGCGGTGAGATCAAACGCGGGAGCAGCTTCCTGGTGTAGAATAGGATGCCCCTATTTTCATCTGAGAAATGTTGGCGGGTGTGCCAGTGGCTCCTAGCCATGGTGGCTTACGCTTTGCTTCCACAGCTGGAGGAAGGAATGCTTCTGAATCCCAGTTGCCTGGAAATCACAGGTGGGCAGAGTGCTGTGGTGGGCAGGTCCCGCTTGCAGGTTCCCCCCAGTCATCTAGGCCTTTGGACTGATCCAGTAGGCTCTTCTTAGACTGCCCACTCTGACTAATAATGTTGCTCCTCTCAGGTCCTGGGACCTGCCCACCCAGATCCTTTTCAAAGTTTGCTGAGGCCTCTCATCTAAGTAACTCTTTGGGACTTATTTGCAAGGCTGTTGCCACGGAATTTATGTGCATTTCAATCCAGAAATTCAAAATTTGGGTTTCAAAGTTTGATGTTTAAATTCTCAGATTTTCAGTTAAACTTGTTTGCAAAACAGGATGTTTCAAGCCTCAAGGACCCATTTAGAGGTCTCACCTTACGACTCCTGATAGGTGAGACCGGATGTGCGAGGGGGGTGGGATAACTGTGTTCACTCCGTCATGAGAGGAAGTCAACTTTGTTTATGCTCAGATGCTGTGGAATTGGGGGCGGGGGGAGATTCTGGGTCTGAGCCCAGGTATAAATTAAATCCTGCAAGTTCTGATGCCTATAAAGAACTTGTCGCCTGAAGCAAAACAGCAAAAGTTGATTAACACATTCAGATTCCTATCTGTAAGCAGAGGTAAAATTGCAACTTGTGGTTTTTGGGGTCTGCTCTGCTGCATATTTCCACGCCAAAGCGGTAAATTTGCACACAGAATTTATACAGAAGTTCTCTTGTTGCAAATGGGTTAGCCTTCCGCTTGAAACCTACCTCTCATTCTGTTTATCTCCCACCACACAGCAGAGATAAATAAGCTTGGAACTGGGTTTGAAATATTAACATCAAGGAAATATTTTACAACCCAGAAACCAGGTATTTTTTTTAAAAAAAAATCTAGAAGTCATAAATTGCACGCAGCTGTCACCCAACTCACTCCCCAGAACTTCGCTCCCCCTCAGCGACTTGTAAGATCCGGCTCCCGTTCAAGAAAAATGATACTTTGCCATTGAAGATTCCATCAGAATCTCTGCATTTTACAAGCCCAGAGTTTGCATCATTTCAGAGAAGCATACAGCTTTTCTCAGCCGGTGTCTTCCAGAGGTCGTTGGACTACAATTCCCACCATCCTGGCCATTGGCTGGAGCTGATGGGGGGGGGGTTTGGAGTCCAACAAGATATAGAGGGTATCAAGTTGGGGGAAGTTGGCATATGTTACCACTGGCAGAGTATTCCAATCATCTTTCTTCCAGCATGGCACTCAAGCTTCTAAGGTGGTCTCCCTTCCAGACACTGACCAGACCCAGACCTGCTTAGCTTCAGCACGGTGGTGGCCTCCTGTGGGGCTCTTCCTTCGCTGCCACATCTTCCATCAGCTCCTCTTCCTCCTTCTTGTGGGATGTGACACACAAGAAGCAGTCAAGTACAACATTCCTTGTTTGCCTAGAGTGGACATGCGAAGGGGATGTTTGTTCCAGCCAGTCGAAAACTTCCTGTTTCTCCCTGGGCTGGAGCATCCTTCCTCTTGCATGTGGACTAGAGGTGGGCATGACCTTACCTGTGCAGGTAACACAAAAGCACTAGGCACGCAGCCATCTCCCCCTTCTTTGACTTCCTCTTGTAGTTGGAGCAGCTTTTTAGCCAGAGATGCCCTGATGGCTTTCAGAGGACAAAGAAACTATCTCCATATGGGATAGACTCACGTGTATATATCTGTAACTAAGTCTGCCTTCAGGTATCCAACTGTGAACTGATGATGGTGTGAGTAAACTACTTTTATATATGTTAAATAAGATTGTGGCGTGTTTATTCTTTTAAGAGGGAAAATAAGGGCTCTTACCAGGAAACTATATCGAGAAGCTTAAACAAGCTTGCAACCAGCTACCCACTGTGCGCTTAAAGGGGAACGTTTAAAACTCTGCTACGTTATAGAACTTGCTAGTGCAAGTTAAAGGGAAAGGGACCCCTGACCATTAGGTCCAGTCGTGGCCGACTCTGGGGTTGGGGCGCTCATCTCGCTTTATTGGCCGAGGGAGCCGGTGTACAGCTTCCGGGTCATGTGGCCAGCATGACTAAGCCGCTTCTGGCGAACCAGAGCAGCGCACGGAAACGCCGTTTACCTTCCCGCTGGAGCAGTACCTATTTATCTACTTGCACTTTGACGTGCTTTCGAACTGCTAGGTTGGCAGTAGCAGGGACCGAGCAACGGGAGCTCACCCCGTTGCAGGGATTCGAACCAAAGACCTTCTGATTGGCAAGCCCTAGGCTCTGTGGTTTAACCCACAGCGCCACCCGCTTCCCTCTAGCGCAAGTTAGGAAGAAACAATATGTCCTCTCC
Organism: Podarcis muralis; assembly: GCF_964188315.1. NCBI lineage: Eukaryota > Metazoa > Chordata > Lepidosauria > Squamata > Lacertidae > Podarcis > Podarcis muralis. Next base: position 7,610,804 of record NC_135655.1, read on the forward strand.
TGCCTCCCTGAACATTCCCACACTTCTGGTCTATTTAAACAATAGTCAGGAGAGGAGTGCTGCTCATTCGCCTTACAATATCTTTATGCACATCCCAGTTCTTGCACATACCCTGGGTTGGTTTCCTTGAAATGAATGCCATTGGTGGAGACTGGTGACCATAGGTGTCGACGCCCTGGGTGCCCAAGCACCCACAAAAGTCCCCATGAAGGCACAAATTTTGGTGCCAGGGCCATGCATGCTGCATGGCACCCATAGCCATGGGCACCCACAGTCGAAGGAGCCAAGTTGGCACTCCTGCTGGTGACAATGCTTGAGTCATGCCCTGCACCTTTCCAGAAGGATCTTTGCCTGTGAGCTCTGATGGGAGCAGAAGATATGTGCATGCCCACCCACCCAACAAAATGAAATCTGTGCAGAATGCACTTTGATGCCGTTAATGCAAAAAAAGCAATGCGGGAAGCAGCCGTTATGAGTTACCAGTCTCTGCAGCCACAGCAGGTGCTGTGATCCTCCATTGGTGTGACTTCACCCCTGGAAGCACAGTCCATGGTCTCTCAAGACAGATGGCTGCCAACAGTATTTTTTTTTAAAAATCACTACAATGCAAGCAAACGTCTCCGTGGAAGCTAGCAAGATCAGCCGCGTAGGTAAGCCAGTACCAGCAAGGATAGAGTTAAGCTAGAAGGCTGAGATTCCCCTGAGAGGACTTCTGTCAAGGATGCTAAAAGGAGTATTTAAAGGTGGACCCCAGAGGATGGGGATAATTGGAGTTCTGCTGCTTCTAATCTAAATTAATAATCCAGTCTGAGACGTCGAATGGGAGCTGGCAAAACTCGCTGAAGAGAAGAGCCAAGATTTATTTCTTTTTGGAAATGAGTGGTGGGGCCGGGTTTTAATGTGGAGTTATGAGGAGCCACAAGTCATGCAGGGAGAAAGGGGGGTGGGGAAGACCTATGCCCAGCCATCACAAGACCTTCATTCTGGACCCGGGGAGCAGTTTGGAAACAATTTCTGAAGCTTAAGAGGCTGTTGACCTGATTGGAAGCATAGACAGAAGTCTGCTGCAAAGCAGGGGATGAACTTAAAGGACTCAGCTGAGATCAGCTCAAAAATGGAGGGAGGGGTGGAAATTGCTCCCCTTCAAAGAATCGTGGAGTTGGAAGGTAGCCAAGGTTCATCTAGTCCAACCCAACTGCAATACACCCATCTTACTTTTCCGTGGTACAAGCAGACCTGTTCCGCTTTTTTTTCAGCTCAGAGGTTCACCAAGAAGAAGAAGAAGAAGAAGAAGAAGAGTTTGGATTTGATATCCCGCTTTATCACTACCCTAAGGAGTCTCAAAGCGGCTAACATTCTCAATTCCCTTCCTCCCCCACAACAAACACTCTGTGAGGTGAGTGGGGCTGAGAGACTTCAGAGAAGTGTGACTGGCCCAAGGTCACCCAGCAGCTGCATGTGGAGGAGCGGGGAAGCGAACCCGGTTCACCAGATTACGAGACTACCACTCTTAACCACTACACCACACTGGCTCTCGAAGAAGAATGCCCCTGTACGTCATTGCATCCATCTGACATTGATTCTGCAAAACAGGAAATGGCAGCCTACAGGAAGTGGGCCCCGGGTACGGAGTCAGCATTCTTGGGCCCTGAACAAAGCCCCAACCCCACCCTCCAGAGCACGGCCAGCCCAATCACGAGGCAAATAGAGAAAATTTCTTCAGGCAGCAGGCTCATGGGGGGGGGGATGGTTGCCCCACTTCTTGCTGGACCAGCAGGGTTCAGTTGTTTATTTCGCAGAGGTTGGACGGCCATCTGTCATGGATGCTTTAGTTGAGATTCCTTCATTGTAGGGGGTTGGACTAGATGGCCCCTGGGGTCCCAACTTTTACGGAAATTACCGGGGGGGGGGGGACATCTTTAAAGTTGTTAAATGTTACAAATATTATGCATAAATGTATATCCTTTCGACAGCTCAGGGAAGTTACCTAGCTTTAAAAAATCATATAAAATCAACTCCTTTGCCAGTTTCCTTCATTCCACCGCCAAATTGCTTCATTGGCCAAGGACTTGGAAACCACTCATAATCCCTCAAGCGGGAGGTCACATACTCACAGGAAGGTGAGTACTCATAGGTGTCAATCGCTGGGCAAAGGCACTCCTCCGGACTTGCCCAGGTGGCAGACTATGCAAACCAAAGTTCTATTGTCCCTTTGTAGTAGGTGCTTAGAATGTACTTCCCAATACAGTGGTGCCCCGCAAGACGAATGCCTCGCAAGACGGAAAACCCGCTAGACGAAAGGGTTTTCCATTTTTGAGTTGCTTCGCAAGACGATTTCCCCTATGGGCTTGCTTCGCAAGACGGAAACGTCTTGCGAGTCTTGCGGGTTTTTTTCGCTCCCCCCCCTTTTTCTAAGCCGCTAAGCCGCTAATAGCCTTTTAGCAGCTAAGCCGCTAAGCCTTTAATAGCCGCTAAGCCGCTAATAGCGCTAATCTGCTAAGCCGCTAATAGGGTTGCTTCGCAAGACGAAAAAACCGCTAGACGAAGAGACTCACGGAACGGATTCTTTTTGTCTTGCGAGGCACCACTGTACATATATCCTGTATCCGCCTGTTGCCCCAACACATTCCTCCTATGTTAATCATGTATAAAGGTAAAGGTAAAGGGACCCCTGACCATTAGGTCCAGTCGCGGCCGACTCTGGGGTTGCAGCGCTCATCTCGCTTTATTGGCCGAGGGAGCCGGCATGTGGCCAGCATGACTAAGCCGCTTCTGGCGAACCAGAGCAGCGCACGGAAACACCGTTTACCTTCCCGCCGGAGCGATACCTATTTATCTACTTGCACTTTGACGTGATTTTGAACTGCTAGGTTGGCAGGAGCTGGGACTGAGCAACGGGAGCTCATCCCGTTGCGGGGATTCGAACTGCCAACCTTCTGATCGGCAAGTCCTAGGCTCTGTGGTTTAACCCACAGCACCACGCGCGTCCCAATCATGTATAACCCTCCACTTTTCTGATGTAGCAATGATGTAGTGATGATGCTTAATGAACTGTATGCTGGGATAAGATAGAAACTTTTAAAAGTCCTTGTCACCCCGTTCTCGGGGTTCAAAATTCCTCTTTGAACCTGTTGCACAATAAACTTTGGTCTACAGCTATTTGCTCCAGTTGGTGGCTGGACTCCTTCCTTTATTCCGCAGGGACCCGCGGGCTCTGCCCGATGAGCTGGGTGACTGAGCAGCCTCGCACCTAGATTTTTCCATAACACTTCCAACTCGACAATTCTATGATTTATTTTTAAGTTTATTTCCTGCCCCTTTCCCCCAAAGGAGCCCAGGCAAACAGCAAAGCAATGGTGGCTATTAGCCATGATGGTTTTGCTTGCCAACACAGCTGGAGGCAGCGATGCTTCTGAATGCCAGTTGCTGGAATCCCCACGAGGGGAGAGGGCTCTTGGCCTCAAATCCTGCTTGCGGGTTTCCCATAGGCATCTGGTGGATCCCATAGGCATCCCATAGGCATCTGTAGGAACAGGATGCAGGAATAGATGGACCACTGGCCTGATTCAACAGAGCTTCTTTCTTCTGTTCTTATGGCCCTGTTCATGCTAGAGAGTTTGCCAAGAGAGGGAGGGAGGGCTGGGTTGCTCGCCAATAACCATGAGAAACTGAGATACCTAAACAAAGCCAATATTTATTAATTTCCCCCTCCCCCACTTGCCAATTATTTCCACAGCTTCAAAAGCTTTCGGTCTGAAACAAAAAGAAACCCTCGTCGTTTTCGCTCCGTTCCTGGAGACGGAGACAGAGTAATGGGCGAAAGGCAATTAAAAACCTGTCCATTCAAACAGATTTCCTTCATCAAACAAAACTTTATTTGCTATATATACACACATACATAGATCCACCCACACGGGGAGAGGGGTAGATAAACGCCGCTGCCGGGTCTCATTTGGCGGCTTTGTTGATTATGCATTGTAATGAGCTCCATTACATAATTAAAAGAGGCTTCTCCTTATTGCATTTTATGCTAATTAACATTTTATGCAGCCTGCAATGGACACTTTGGGCTCCGAAGACGCGCCGTAATTATGCCGCGTTCTCCTCCGAGCTGTTTATGCATTATTAATTAATATTAAATCTGTTGATTAAAAGCTCATTTATAAGTCACCCTGCCATCTTTCTCGCAGAAGGAGTCGCTCCGTGCTTCCCCAGCCCTTCCCAAAAGGGTCAGGATGAAATCAAAGGGATGGCATCTCCAAAGCTCTGGGAATGCCTCTTTTACGAGGATGGCAGATGTTATTCCAGAAATTCCAGTTGTTAGCGCTTTTAATAAGACGGATCCATCTCGGAGGCTCTGGCAAGCCCCAGCAGGAATTCACAAATTTATCTGAGCGCTGAGTCTTCTCTCTCTCTCTCTCTCTCTCTGCATGACTTAGAACAATAAATGCTATGCACTTATACGGCACGGTGCAGGAATTCTGGTCAAGCCAGTAACACCTTGGCTGATTGGCTAACACAGCCGAGTCTTTGGATGCTAGTACCTGAGGCTCTGCTACAGGTGTGCAAAGTTCCACCCTACATCCTGGGGGCCTGACGCACATGTATGCCATCACACATTGCCGCCACAGAGGGAGGGCCCGATGGAGCACCCCGGCACAGCATGCGATGCATTGAGTCGCACCCACAGTAAAAAAATTGGCACCTATGCTCTGCTGCAGGAAGAGAACCCCAGGCCCAGGGCCAGGTGTGGCTGTCCAGGTCTCTCCATCTGGTCCTTTGGGCTCCTCCCAGGCCACACTCCTTCCTAGGCCATGCCCCCCGCCGCCTACTCCCCTCAGTGGCCTGACTCAAGTGCTTTAGTTCCTGGCGTGGGTCTTGGAGCTGCGATCAAGACCCTTGCTTGCCTGTGGGGGAGAGTCGTGAGAGGCAGGCGCGGTGTGGCTGCACGCAGAAAGCAGTGGCTTGGAAATTCCAGCGGTGCTCTGCGCAATGCCCCAAATCGGTGCGCCTCCCCACCTCTCGCCTTCCGCCGATCATCATTGTTGCAGCACCTCCTGCTGTGCCGGCTCGAGACAAAGTGTGAGCGAAGCAGTTGCGCTTCCCTCTGCAGGAAGCAAAACCTGTGGCTTCCACTGTAAGAGCACACCTGTGGCAGCACCCACCTTTGCCGCCCCATTGGAAGAATTAGAGTCCGATTTCTGCATCCCTATTGCTGCATATTTGGTTATTTGCTGTTTTATATCCTTTTGATTGGTTGGTTGGTTGGCACCTGTGTGTCTCGGGAGACAATGGAGGAGTGTGCCTTTGGGGGTGAAGTCAAACTGTTGAAGAGTTACAGTGCCGGCTGTGGCTGTAGAAGCCGATACAGGAGAGAAATGTTTTGTTGCAGCCGGGGCAGAGGAAGGCGTCCGGTTGTGCTGCTGCAGATGCACCGGGGTGTTTCTTCTCTCTGCGCTCCTCCCAGGGGTCCTTCCTCCTGTGGTCACTGCTATGTATGCACAACCTGACGGTCAGTCTCCAGGCACTGCGTTGATGTGCCAGGAATCCCCACAGAGCGGGGCTGAACTTGCCAGCCTTGTTTGATTATTTCTGTATTCATACTTTGTTTTGGGCCAAAAAAGCAGCGTGTGTCAAATTTGCCATATATTATTTATTTCATTCATATTCCACAATTTTTCCAAGGAGCTGAAGGTCATGTACATGGCTCCCCACCTCCTCAGTTAATCCCGATAACAAGCCTGTGAGGTAGGCTAGGCTGGTCCTGGATCACCCATTGAGCTCCATGGCTGAGTGGAGATTCGAACTCTGATCTCCCTGGTCCTGGTCCAACACTCTAACCACTAACACCGGAGCTACTGGGATAGCTCAGTCAGTAGAGCATGAGACTCTTGATTTCAGGGTTGTGGGTTTGAGTCCCACATTGGACAAAAGATTCCAGGGGGTTGGACTAGATGACCCTCGGGGTCCCTTCCAACTCTACAGTTCTGTGATTCTGCAGATATTGAAATCCCTGAAGATGGGTGTGTTTGTGCTGATTCTACACCTCTGATCTGAAGTAGGACAGTCCCTTCTAACCACAAACACACCCAAGACTCTCTCACCTCACATTAGCAGGATGTGCTGAGCCAGGATTTGAGAGCGGTGAGGAATTTTTGACATTCCATGCTCTTTCCAGTCCTGCGGCTCCTCCTCCAGCAGCAGCATCGTGATCCAGCTGAAGTTTTAATAACGTGACACAACTTTCCCCTCTCCCTCTCAGTCCCGGCTGCCTCTGCGCATCTGGGGTCAGGCAACTGCTTCAATGCGCTGTGAAGGATGTTTCAATATAACCTTCCCCTGAGATGGAAAACAATCATCCCTTCTGATCGCCTGCCAAACAGACCCAGCCCGCACACTGTGACAAAGTGACTTTATTCCCAGCTTAGCCAGGCAATAATTTTATTTGGCAGGAAGTACTTCTGCTCCTTTGTGGCCTTTTCTGAACACTCGTGCTGGGAGCTTGCTCACAGATCTTGAGGTTTGTGTTATCGTGCGATGGCACACACATTATCTGCCTCTCTGAGATCCAGGAGGACTCTCTGGAGAGAGCCTGGGAGGGGTCTGTTTGTATCCTAAAGGTAAAGTAAAGGTAAAGGACCCCTGACCGTTAAGTCCAGTCACGAACGATTCTGGGGTTGTGGCGCTCATCTCGCTTTACAGGCCGAGGGAGCTGGCGTTTGTCCGCAGACAGTTTTTCTGGGTCATGTGGCCAGCATGACTAAACAGCTTCTGGCACAATGGAACACCGAAACCAGAGCAGCACACGGAAACGCCATTTACCTTCCCACCAGAGTGGTACCTATTTATCTACTTGCACTTTGACGTGCTTTCGAACGGCTAGGTCTCCTCCAGCACCATAATTCAAAGGCATCAATTCTTTGGCAATCAGCCTTCTTTATGGTCCAGCTCTCACTTCCATACATCACTACTGGGAAAACCATAGCTTTATATGGACTATATGGACCTTTGTTGGCAAGGTGATGTCTCTGCTTTTTAAGATGCTGTCTAGGTTTGTCATCGCCAGTGTGGTGTAGTGGTTAAGAGCGGTGGACTCGTAATCTGGGGAACCTGGTTCGCGTCTCCGCTCCTCCACATGCAGCTGCTAGGTGACCTTGGGCCAGTCACACTTCTCTGAAGTCTCTCAGTCCCACTCACCTCACAGAGTGTTTGTTGTGGGGAAGGAAGGGAGAGGAGATTGTGAGCCGCTTTTAGACTCCTTCAGGTAGTGATAAAGTGGGATATCAAATCCAAACTCTTCTTCTTCTTCTTTTCTCCCAAGAAATTTGGTGGCCTTCAAAGTGCCACATAAGGAAGGAACTTCTGATCTTGCTTCAACGTGGTTTGTTCTCTCTCTCTCTCTCTCTCTCTCTCTCTCTCTCTCTCTCTCTCTCTCTCTCTCACACACACACACACACACACACACACACACCCTTCCTCCTGTCAGTTTCTGCCCTTCAGTGTCCGCAGTTGTGGCTTCATCTTCTCCTGATGCAAAACAGCTGGATTCTAATCTCTGATGTGGGCGATACCTGCTCTCCCCTTTGACACCTGTCAGTGACCTGCAAATTCCACACCTGCCTTTTGACCCTCACCACTTCCAGAGTTTCCTTACCTGCCAAAAGCAGTTTGGCCATGGGGGAGAGAGATCCTTTTTGCGGCTCTGTTCTGCCCTCTCTGCTCTTCAGAGTAATTAGATTTTTATGTATGTGTACATTTGCATAAGCTCTGCAAAGCACAAAGGGAGGGCATTTCCACACTCCAAACTTAAATCAGGTTTGAGCTAGCCATTCTTTCCTCCTCTGGGAACTATTATTCTGCACAGGCTGAGCATGCTGGCTTATTCTGAGTCAGACCATTGGTCCATCCAGCCCAGTCTCGTTGACACTGACTGGCAGCAGCTCTCCAAGATTTCAGGCAGGGAGTCTCTCCCAGTTCCGCCTGGGAGATTGAACCTGGGATCTTCTGCATGCAAGGCAGGTGCTCTGCAACTGAGATAACAATCATTTCCTGGTGCTGATAACGCCAAGGTTGCAGGTTCGATCCCCCTATGGGACCGCTGCATATTCCTCAAAATCCCTTCCAACTCTACAATTCTATAATTCTATGAACTGGAAACCTAGGAAGCTTATGCCAGCTAAGACCATTGGTCTATCTAGTTCAGTGCTGCCTGCACTGACTGGCAGCAGCTCTACGGGGGTTTCAAGCACACAATCTCTCCTATCTCTACCTGAAGATGCTGAAAAGGAAGATAAGAAATTTGACTATAATTGGAATATTGTCTTTGGAATAATGATATTGGAAAACTGCTACATTCAGTTACAAGGAAATTCAGGTGGGAGGGACTAGAGGAAGTAATATGTTTATGAGGTTGGAAGTTTAATTAATTAATTAATTTGTATTGTTTATGTTGTTATATTCTTTTTATTTTTAATTTAATCATTTTTTTTGTTTGTATGTTTCATTTATTTTATAATATGTGTTATATTTGTATAAAACTTAATAAACATTATTGTAAAAAAAATAATATGAAAATGCTGAAAAGGGTCCCCCACCTATGGAGCGAGTTTTGCACTAGATGGGCTCAAACGATATCATAGAATCATAGAATTGTGGGGACCCTGAGCATTATCCAGTCCAACCCCCTGCAATGCAGGAATATGCAGATGCCCCATGCAGGGATCGAACCTGCAACCTTGCCGTTATCAGCACCACGCTCTAACCAACTGAGCTACCCACCTGGAGATATGATTCTGTGCTTCTCTTGAATGACCAGAGCCCAGCATTTCCCCGACACGCTCATTTAACGTCCTCTACAATGGGACGCGGGTGGCGCTGTGGGTAAAAGCCTCAGCGCCTAGGGCTTGCCGATCGAAAGGTCGGCGGCTCGAATCCCTGCGGCGGGGTGCGCTCCTGTTGTTCGGTCCCAGCGCCTGCCAACCTAGCAGTTCGAAAGCACCCCCGGGTGCAAGTAGATAAATAGGAACCGCTTACTAGCGGGAAGGTAAACAGTGTTTCCGTGTGCTGCGCTGGCTCGCCAGAGCAGCGATGTCACGCTGGCCACGTGACCCGGAAGTGTCTCCGGACAGCGCTGGCCCCCGGCCTCTTGAGTGAGATGGGCGCACAACCCTAGAGTCTGTCAAGACTGGCCCGTACGGGCAGGGGTACCTTTACCTTTTACCTTTACAAAAGAAATATGCAGCTGCCTCCACTCTCCCCCAGCTCAGCAGGACAGGATCCGTCTGTGTGCATAAGAATCCAAGTTCAATTCTGGGCCTCTCCAGCGAGAGACCTTTGCTGAAACCCCAGAGAACCACGGCCTGCCAGTCAGTGTAGACAATACGGAGCTAGATGGAGCAAGGATCCAACTCATCATAGGCAGCTTTTCATGCTCCCACATCTGAGCACCTTCCAGCCTAACTTATTCTACAATTTTGCTGTAAAGGTAATTTTGCCTAGCCTTTCCTTCTACATAACATTTGGACACCATATGCAGGGGATCCGAGAGAGTCAGCATACTAATTATTTGAGAGCTGCTACCTTAAAAAGACAACAACTCTACCATTTGGCTTAAACCCAAATACTCCACAGCGTGTGCCCAGCAGCAATGCTTTTACTATAATCCAGTGAAGCCTGTGATTAAAACAGAAAAATGCAAGAACACCTGGAACAGTGCAAGACTAGCAAAGTGCATGTTGGGTGTTACAAATAATAATAAAAAAATATTTTTACAGGAGAGGCAGGGGGTGGAGTGGTGGACCTGAACAGAGAATATTGCCAGTTGCCCAGCTCCATTTTGGGATTTTTTTTGGGGGGGGGAGGGGAGCAGAATCCAATTCAGTTTGCATTTAAAGGTGAACCTACCTATTTCGTGATTTCCGAAATGATACACAAACTGAAACAGCCGTCCTTCAACATCTGCACTTCTCTGAATTTTTGCAGCACAGTTCTCCAGCTGGGCAACATGTGCAAAAGTCCATATATACTAGGGTAAAGTGTGCATAAGGTAAAGGTAAAGGGACCCCTGACCATTGGGTCCAGTCGTGGACGACTCTGGGGTTGCAGCTCTCACCTCGCTTTATTGGCCAAGGGAGCCGGCGTACAGCATGTGGCCAGCATGACTAAGCCGCTTCTGGCGAACCAGAGCAGCGCACGGAAATGCCGTTTACCTTCCCGCCGGAGCGGTACCTATTTATCTACTTGCACTTTGACATGCTTTTGAACTGTTAGGTTGGCAGGAGCAGAGACCGAGCAACGGGAGCTCACTCCGTCGCGGGGATTTGAACTGCTGACCTTCTGATCGGCAAGTCCTAGGCTCTGTGGTTTAACCCACAGCGCCACCTGCGTCCCTAAAGTCTGCATACAAGTGCATACAAATGCAAATATTTGTCAAAATTATATTAGGCAAAACTATATTATGCATATATGGGGGGAACTGCATGTGTTAGTGAAGATAACATACAAAATTGCATTATATTAACAACAACAACAACATTTGTCTACCAGCCTTCATCTGTAGATCTCAGGGCGGTTCACAACATAAAATTACAATATAAAAAACACAAAATGCATAATAATTAAAACAAGAGCTAAATTCATACAAAATCAGTGATGAATATTCATGAGGACTTTTTTTTTTAAAAGCAGACTTGGAAATGTGGAGATCTGAAATTAAAACTTGAAAAATTAAGAAAGGGCAGCAAATTGACAGATTTGAGACTCTTGAGAGTCCCATGGACTGAAAGAAGATCAAACCGATCCATTCTGAAGGAAATCAGCCCTGAGTGCTCACTGGAAGGACAGATCCTGAAGCTGAGGCTCTAAGACTTTGGCCACCTCATGAGAAGAGAAGACTCCCTGGAAAAGACCCTGGTGTTGGGAAAGATGGAGGGCACAAGGAGAAGGGGACGACAGAGGACGAGATGGTTGGATAGTGTTCTCGAAGCTACCAACATGAGTTTGAGCAGACTGCGGGAGGCAGTAGAAGACAGGAGTGCCTGGCGTGCTCTGGTCCATGGGGTCACGAAGAGGCGGACACGACTAAATGATTAAACAACAACAACAACCTGTCAGTCAATCTGATCTGTAAGTCAGGGGGACGAGAAGGAAGAGATGGGCAGCCCTGATTGGAGAACGTATTATTAATGCCCACCCCTACGGCACCATCTTCACCAACCTGGTGCCAATCAGTTGTTTTGGACTTGGGCCTTGCTAGCTGGGGCTGTTGGGAGTTGGAGCCCCAACCCCTTAGAGGGCACAAGCTTAGTAAAGAGTACCAGCCATCCTGTTATTTCTCTTAAGTCTCCAGCCTCTGAGTTCCTGGCATCTCACATTTCCATGCACAGCACACAAACACCCCACGGCCGTTCTCGATATGCCCAGCCCGTGGACCACATCAATTTAATCTTTATGAAGACACAGGTGGTCAATATGTTCTTGAAGCACCATTTAACTTACATCGACGGTCGTTTAAGAAAGTTTTCGATTTGCAGAAAAGCAAGCGAAGAGGCGAAAGGATGGCTGACAGAGCAGATAATACTATGTTTTCTTAAAAGGCCCAATCACCCAGTGCATGGGAAAGATCTGGGTATCTGGACTGGATCCTAAGCACACCATAAAACTCCAAGCATTTGCTAAAAGAGGGTTTCAGTTTTCTTGGTTAAATAATGCCTCTGGGGTTAGCGTTTCTTTTTAATCCCTTTTCTGTTTATCTTTGGCAATTGAGTTTTCTGGGAAGGTAACAGTCCAGGCAGCAATATGTTGACGAGTTTTGACAAAGGCTTTGGGTTTGTTTAAGGATGGAGATAAAAAGTCCCAAGGGACTGCAGTCCAGGGCTCACTTTCTTCCTCTTCTTTATAACAATCCGTCTAACCTACAATGATGTGCAGAAATGGCACTGTTGCAAGTTGCACATCGTCAGGCGCCAGGCAAAAACATTCCTCTTCTCCCTGGATTTTGGCTAATTAAACAATTGATGACCTTTTAAACTGGGGGGGGGGGGGCAGTATTGTTATTACCTGTTACCAGGGTATGTATTTTTACTATTTTCTATTGTAAACCGCCCTGTGCTCCTCAGCTGAAGCACAGTATAGAAATTTAGTAAATAATAGCATAAATAATAGAACTCGTTCCACATTTCTAGCGCAGCAACAGCACCCGCACTGTGGAACTCCCTGCCTATTGACTACAGGCAGACGCCTTCACTGTACTCTTTTCGGCTAAAAGCATTTTTGTTTAGGGAAGCCTATCTGGGCATGCAAAATGCTGACATGTGTTTTTCTCCAACTTTGTGCATATTGACACAGTAATGTGTCAACCTTACGTTGATTTAGTTTAACGTAAGGTTGACACATTACTGTCAAAAAGACAGATCTCCCCCCCACACACACACACCATGAAGCATTTATCCTGAGCTGTAATCTCCATCCCGCTTCTCCAGAGGGAGATTTGGGTCCCCCTCAAGGCAGATCTGGCACCTGCTAATGGTCTACGGGCGCAATTAGCTGCTAATCGGCACATTCACCCTAATTGTTTCCTTGGAGCTTAATTACATGATTCCTGAAAGAGCCCATTTGCTGCCTCTCTGGTTACAGTTAAGATGAAACTGTCCCTCCTGAGGAAGCCTCATAATGGGGCACAAAGGCAGCGCATTATGCTCAGGTGGGAGCGCACTGGCCCGCCCACCGGCACACCAGGACTGCAAACATTTGGGGGGAAACATGCATTCATGCTGTTCAGTAATTGCCAGCCCAATTCTAATAATTGGTGTGGTAGTTGTACGTGCAAACATCCCCAGGAGTGTTGTTAAATAAGCGACTGAGTATTCAAGGCCCATCTCTGAACATGGTTAACCTTAGTTCTGCTGGTGGGATTAGGGATTGCGAGAAAAGCCTTTTCCCGCCTTGCGGTACAATGCAGGAGAATCTAAACATCCAATGCGCTCATTCCATTAGTGCAAGGACTCAGACTTGCCCTGCTCTGCTTCCCACATGCTCTCCCCAAATCTGCTCAGGAGAAGTGGGGAAAAGCCCAGAACAGTTTGTGCAAGCATAAATCCTTGCGTTGATGGAAGAATTTACCTAGTGCTACATTGGTTTCAGCAGCCACAAAATTAAAAGACACCTGCTTCTGATGTATAAAAGTGAGAGCTGGACCGTCAAGAAGGCTGATCGCCAAAGAATTGATGCTTTTGAATTATGGTGCTGGAGGAGACTCTTGAGAGTCCCATGGACTGCGAGAAGATCAAACCTCTCCATTCTTTAGGAAATCAGCCCTGAGTGCTCACTGGAAGGACAGATTGTGAAGCTGAGGCTCCAGTACTTTGGCCACCTCATGAGAAGAGAAGACTCCCTGGAAGAGACCCTGATGTTGGGAAAGATGCAGGGCACAAGGAGAAGGGGACGACAGAGGACGAGATGGTGGGACAGTGTTCTCGAAGCTACCAGCATGAGTTTGACCAAACTGCGAGAGGCAGTGGAAGACAGGAGTGCCTGGCGTGCTCTGGTCCAAGGGGTCACGAAGAGTCGGACACGAGTAAACGACTAAACAACATTGGTTTCAACCAAACAATAATAATTCATCTTTTATATAGAATAGTGCTATTGGTGTATTTAATAAGGTAGGCTTTATGAGTTATCCACACCTTTCTGAAACATCAGTTTAAGCCACATGCTCCAAATTCCTAGCTTGGAAACAAAAACAAGTTGTCAGATTCTTTACCATTTAATCCTTTGAGAGCATCAAATCCCTGCTCTTCCTGCCTCAGTTGTCCACTGTCCTCTTCACCCTTTCCCCTCTCTGATTCAGTGTAGCAAGCAGGGTTTGATTGAGAAAAATGTCGGGTTGCTGGATTAGATCAAAGGCGCTAGACATTTAGAGAGTAGTACTATACCACTGGTTGGATAGTGTTCTCGAAGCTACAAACATGAGCCTGACCAAACTGCGGGAGGCAGTGGAAGACAGGAGTGCCTGGCGTGCTCTGGTCCATGGGGTCACGAAGAGTCGGACACGACTAAACAACAACAACTATACCTCTTTAAACAGCTTCCCCTGAAGAATTCTGGGTAGTGCAGTTTGTTAAAGGTGCGGGGAGCTGTTAGGAGACCCCCCAACTCCTCTCACAGCTACAATTTCTAAAGTGGTTTAACAATAAATTCCACTTTACATGGCACTCTGAGAACTGTAACTCTATGGAAGGAATAGGGGCGTGAATGTGTATGAGATACAAACACTGGTTCCTAAGACTTAAAGTCGCAGGATCCTTTTAAATAAGTTCTGGGCAAAATTGGTGAAGTAGCAGAAGTTTATTGAAAGGAAAACACCATTGCAAGATGGGGGACCAATGCAGACACTCCTGGTTCAGGAAATCAGAAGCATTTTATCCTTTCTCTGAGTGCAAAAGTCCCTCCTCTACACGCCCACGAGGAAGGGGCCTGCAGAGTTTACAGCGTATCGCGTCCGCCTTAGTAACATGTATAAAAAGTTTACAGTACCAGCATAGATCTGCTCTTAAGGCAAAATAGTCACCTTTAGGATTTTTCCGCATAGACAAACTCCAGCCCTCCAGGTGTTTGTGACTATAATTCCCATCATCCCTGACCACTGGTCCTGTTAGCTAGGGATGATGGGAATTGTAGTCCTAAATATCTGGAGAGCCGGAGTTTGCCTATGCCTGTCTTAAAGACACCACAGCCTCTGCTATGCCTCATTCAGAAAAGCAAAGGCGGACCTTGGATAAGCCTCAGGAACCCCTGGAATTTTGCTAATGGGACAAGCTCTTACGCTGATGGGATCAGAGATCTGTGCTAGGAGCCTTGGCTGAGCAAAAGGGAGCAACCTCAACATGACTTTCAGATCAGAACTCTTTAGAAATTTCTGCAGCCTCCTCCAATTCCTTTCTTCCTTAGGTTAAAGCGTTGCTCGAAGGCAGACCTAGACTTGGCTCGCTGGTAATTAAAAGCACCTCCAGCCTCTCAAGCAGGCCTGGGATTGGACAGAATCAATATAGAAAAGGCCGGCCTGTCAACCCCAGATCAGGTTGTTTCCATTTAATTTCCTCTCCGCCCGCCGATCACGTGCGCCTGTCACGGAAGGCTGATGTATGCTTGGCAAGAGGCCACATTAAGAAAACCTGACACCTGAGGCCCAGGGGATATAAAAGTATAATTAAACAATTATTTGCTCACATCAGAGCAGGTGGCTAGACGGCTCTCTGAGCAATGGGGTGTGCGACTGTGACAGACACTTAAAAGTTAGATTATTTTTTTTAAGACAGTAAGTAAAGGTGCCCAGATATCATGAGTCATCGCTTCATTTTAGAATTCTTGAGGGTGTACAGGTTTCAACCCAGATATTTGGCTTCCACCTTTAAATCAGGACTCAAGATTTCCCATGTTTTAGAATCGTAGGACCGGAAGGGACCCCGAGGTTCATCTAGTCCAGGGGTCTGCAACCCGCGGCTCCGGAGCCGCATGTGGCTGTTTTACACCTTACCCGCGGCTCCGGGGCGGATACTACCGAGGGGAGGAGGCGCATTGTGCGCCCCGGCACTCCCCACTGTGGCGGGCGCTGTACTGGCTGCGACATCGCATGGGGGTGGTGCGTGCATTAGTCACGCACCGTCCCGACGTCACCTTCCCGCCCGCCCGCCCGCCCGCTACATTGTAAGGGGCATGTACGCTGGTCACTGCATTGAAAGGGGGCATGTACGCTGGTCACTGTTTTGAAGGGGAGTGAAGAACACACACACACACAAAAGGTAACTTGTTAATTTAACGTTTATTTCTATGAGGAGGAGTAATTCTGAGGGGTCAAACAAAGAAATAATAAAAAAGTGACAAAAAAGTTATTTTTATAATGACGAGTTTTGCGGCTCTTTTTTTTCCTTCGGAAACGGGTCCAAGTGGCTCTTTTTGTCTTAAAGGTTGCAGACCCCTGATCTAGTCCAACCCCCCGCAATGCAGCAATCTCAACACACGGTCTCCCATCCAATTTGAAACCGGACCGGACCCTGCTTAGCTTTGCAAATGTGTTAGCAGTTTTCTGCACCACCACCCCAAAGAAACTTTTAACCTGCTCCCTCCACTGTCAGTAGCAAACAGGATTTTTTGGGGGAGGGGGTGTCCATACAAGTAAGTAGTAGATTTAAAGATAAAAGGGAAACCCCTGGTTGCAATATGGGAAGAGTATTCCCCCTGCAATCTATAGGGCTGAGGAACCTGTAGAATGCCAGAAGTTCCTGAACTACAACTCCCATCATCCTTGAACATTGGCCCTGTTACCTGGGGCTGATGGGAGTTCGAGTCCAGCAATAGTCGAAGAGCCGTGCTCTAAATTTGGCTGGATTGGAGACCTGTTCCAACCTATCTTTCTTTTTTGCCTTCATTCTTGGCTGCTGCCTGTTTTAGGCAAAACCTATTCTTTCTCGAGACGTTTTCTTAGCAGCAAACCAAAGTGATAAATAGGGGAACAGATGAGGCCAGAACCTAAATAGGCCCCAGCATACGGTTCGAATGGCTCCTGGGGGAATATTCATTCTGACAACTTACAACTTCCCTTGGGGGAAAACTAAAGTTTCATTTAATGCGACTCTGTGCAAGCTTTTTTTTTATTTTAAAGTTTTAATGATGCACTTGGTCAGTTATTTGCCTCCCCACCCCTCCACCCCCAGATGCTGGGTGCATTCGGCCCATGAGCAATCATGGGGTTGGCAGGTCTTGAGAAATCTCTGAGGGAAAATAGAGGTTATTCTGACTCCTTAAACCAGACCGTTTTACCTCAGACCGAGTGCAATTGTCTTGAGTGGCAGGGCTGGCCGTAGCATTAGACAGAGCGAGGCTGTCGCCTCAGGAAAATGTTTTGACGTGTCACGACAGGGCAGCAAATTGTTAGCTATTCAATTTATTTTTTATTGTGTTTTTACTGCCGGGGAGACAGAAAGGGCCATGAGGGATTCTCTGCCACAGGTGACAAAATAAACTCAACCAGCCTTGGGTGTTATATGCACCCTGACTGTGGAGAGGCCGTGAGGGATGGGAACATCTGTGGATCTGACTTCAGGGAGCAAAATGTCTTGGGCCAACCCGGGCCAACGGTATATAAGAGATCTAGCTGGATCACTTTGGAAAGCCTCTCTACATCCACCTGTGTGTTGTGGATTCTGTTATGTACTGAAGTTCTCACCCTGGGCCAGCAGGGGGATACTGTAGATAGTTATGCAAATGAAGGATCGAAAGTGACGTTCAGTGATTGGATAGTTTTGGAAAGTTGCTACAGTAACGTTGTACTGGAGCTCTATATAGGCAGGCTGACTGAGCTCTTCAGTTCAGTTCTGTTCTGGCCTCTGAATAAACAAGAGCTGTTTGAAGAATCGCTGTGTCGTCTGATATGTTCAGCCACAACTTAACAGATTCCACCGTGCCCATGTGTCAAAGTCACTGAAGTTTTACTGCGGTTTTCTAAATTGTTGGAAGCTGCCCAGAGTGGCCGGGGCAACCCATAAATATCATCATCATCATCATCATCATCATCACAATTCAAGCACCACTGTCAGGTCTTTCTTGCAATCCTTTTTTTACTTTTTGCAGCCGTAGAAAGATGAGGTGCTGTTCTCGAGTAAGGGAGAGCTCCCCTCCCCAGATCACAGCTAGCTTCTCGTATCTCCACGGAAGATCTTCTGTTCTGTTCTTATAGCTTACAGAGTCTTTTCCTTGGGAAGAAAAATTCAGGATAGACTCAGTTTTGATCTCTACATTGCCTCTGATCAGACTCTTCCCGCTTTCAAATGCAAACAGTCTCTCTCTGTGTGTGTGCAGAGAGAGGTGTTTCTCCCGGGCTGCCTTTGCCGAACATGTCCAATTAAACCAGCCGAACTCTTGCTAGACAGGGTTAAGTTCTCCCAGATGGCAGAGCCATCATTAATTCAGGGCATGCTGAGATAAGACCACTCGGCTGCTAGCGATCTCACCTGTGAATCGTGCTAAGCTTTCTGTGCAAATACAGATTTTTCCTTTTGGAAAGAAAGAAATTTGCTCCTCGTCATCATGGCCGTTTGTTCTGTGGATGTTGATGCTGGCAGGAATTTTGCAATGATGCAACTGATTTCTTGCTCTCCTTTCCATTCTCCCTTGACCCCTGGTGGAAGGAGGCGTTGCAAACCTCTCTTAGAGCTAGAGTAGCAGGTAAAAATCATAGTCCGATTACCGGCACTTAGGGGCATATTTTATTTAAAATATTTCTTGACTTCTCTTCACAGCACAGCAATTTCAGAGCGGGTTATAATTAAAAGAGCTGTAAACCCACAGACAGCATCTTAAAAAGCAGAGACATCACCTTGCCGACAAAGGTCCATATAGTAAAAGCCATGGTTTTCCCAGTAGTGATGTATGGAAGTGAGAGCTGGACCATAAAGAAGGCTGATCGCCAAAGAACTGATGCTTTTGAATTCTGGTGCTGGAGGAGACTCTTGAGAGTCCCATGGACTGCAAGAAGATCAAACCGATCCATTCTGAAGGAAATCAGCCCTGAGTGCTCACTGGAAGGACAGATCCTGAAGCTGAGGCTCCAAGACTTTGGCCACCTCATGAGAAGAGAAGACTCCCTGGAAAAGACCCTGATGTTGGGAAAGATGGAGGGCACAAGGAGAAGGGGATGACAGAGGACAAGATGGTTGGACAGTGTTCTCGAAGCTACCAGCATGAGTTTGACCAAACTGCGGGAGGCAGTGGGTGACAGGAGTGCCTGGCGTGCTCTGGTCCCAGGGGGTCACGAAGAGTCGGACACGACTAAACAACAACAAACCCACAGTAAAGTTACTGGAAGCAAGGCAGCCAAGTCACCAACAGCGAAACCGACAACATCCATACTGGCATCAGCTTCTAAGGTTGGGCAAGAGACACTGTCTTCAGCCGGTGCCTAAAATTTAAAGATCAGGTGCCAACCATTGAGGGAGTTCCACAACTGGAGTGCCACCACCAAGGAGGCTATTCCCAGCCCCAAAAAGGATAGTCAAATCTATCATAGAATCTTAGAGTTGGAAGGGACCCGAGGGTCATCTAGTCCAACCCCCTGCAATGCAGGAATCTCAGCTGAAGCATCCATGACAGGTGGCCATCCAACCTGTTTAAAAACCTCCATGGAAGGAGAGTCCACCACCTCTTGTGGGAGTCTGTTCCACTACTGAACACCTATTACTGTCAGAAAGTTTTCTGAATGTTTAGTTGGAATCTCCTTTCTTGCAATTTGAAGCCATGGGTTCGAGTCCTACCCTCCAGAGCAGGAGAAAACAAGCATGCTCCCTCCTCCATGGGACACCCTTTAAGATTTTCCTAATGTAAACTCATTATCATTTTAACGTGAATTTCTCTGAATATAAACATCTTTGTGAGCATTTTTCTGAATGTACTGCATATTTGTGGGTTATTTTCACCAACAGATGCATTTTCAAATTTTGCCTAATATAATACATTTTATAAGCATTTTTTCGATACACTAGTATATGCACTTTTTTGGGACACATTACTTGGAGTTTGGATTTCAAAGGATAGCTGTGTCTCAGTTCACATATTGTTTTGGGAAGCACAGATTGTGGGGGATTCACCTTTGAATGCAAACTGAACAGAATTTATCCCCAACTTCCTACAGTCAAGAGCGCCTCCCTGGCAGATATTGACAACTGGACAGGTCTATAGAGGAGGTGGAGTTCTGGGGTGGGGAGTCTGCCTCCGGGTTGCAGACGGCTTCGTAAATCACATGCAGCTTGAAGCAGCCGCAGCAAGATAGAATTTTATCTAGATTTATCTAGCTGCTGAAGATCACCAGTGGACAAAAATCACCCACTCATTTCAGCCTTCAGACAGTGCATGGATTGGTTTTATCCTATGTAACAATATCAAATTTGTTCCCTGAGTGTGGGTCTTAATGTAAACCAGAATGGCACCATTAATAATAATAATAATAATAATAATAATAATAATAATAATAATAATAATAATACATTTTATTTCTACCCCGCTCTCCCCAGCCAAAGCTAACATCAATAAAATCACAGTAAAAACATAAGAGGGGGAAAGGGGGGGGGACCCAATTTAAAATACAGGTTAAAATGCAATTTAAAATGCAGCCTCATTTTAAAGTAGCTGATAAATCAAGACCATAAGGGAAGGGAAACATAAGGGTCAGACCAAGTCCAAACCAAAGGCGGAACAGCTCTGTCTTGCAGGCCCTGCGGAAAGATGTCATAGAATCATAGAATCATAGAGTTGGAATAGACCAGAAGGGCCATCGAGTCCAACCCCCTGCCAAGCAGGAAACACCATCAGAGCACTCCTGACATATGGTTGTCAAGCCTCTGCTTAAAGACCTCCAAAGAAGGAGATTCCACCACACTCCTTGGCAGCAAATTCCACTGCCGAACAGCTCTTACTGTCAGGAAGTTCTTCCTAATGTTTAGGTGGAATCTTCTTTCTTGTAGTTTGGATCCATTGCTCCGTGTCCGCTTCTCTGGAGCAGCAGAAAACAGCCTTTCTCCCTCCTCTATATGACATCCTTTTATATATTTGAACGTGGCTATCATATCACCCCTTAACCTCCTCTTCTCCAGGCTAAACATGCCCAGCTCCCTTAGCCGTTCCTCATTAGGCATCGTTTCCAGGCCTTTGACCATTTTGGTTGCCCTCCTCTGGACATGTTCCAGTTTGTCAGTGTCCTTCTTGAACTGTGGTGCCCAAGTCCCGCAGGGCCCTAGTCTCTTGTGACAGAGCGTTCCACCAGATCGGGGCCAGTGCTGGAAAGGCCCTGGCCCTAGTTGAGACCAATCTAACCACCTTGAGGCTCGGGACCTCCAAAGTGTTGTTATTTGTGGACCTTAAGGTCCTCTGCGGGACATACCAGGAGAGGCGGTCCCGTAGGTATGTGGGTCCTAGGCTGCAAGAGCCTTGGCACTGCCCCACAACTTGCAGGTGGGGAGGGAATCGTCTATATACTCACTGAGCAGGCCTTGCAACACAAGCAAGGCAGGGAGCTCAAAGCCTCTTTTTGTGCTGAGTCCTCTTGGCACACAAAAAAAGTTTTTTAAGCTCTCTGCCTTGCTTGTGTGTTGGGGTGTGTGTGTGTCACATTCAGTGCACCAGCTCTGGAAAACTAGGGATGTTCACGCGAGATCTCACTGCTAGCCACAAGGTGTACGATCTCCCTCTGCAGTCAGCAGCATCAACGCTTCTGAGCATCAGTTGCTGGAAACCGCTGGGGGTTGTGTTCGAATCCTGCTTGCAGGCTTCCCACAGGCTTCTGTCTGGCTACTGTGAGAACAGGATGCTGGGCTAGGTGGGCCATTGGCCTGATCCAACCCTGACGGCCCCTCAAGGGAAACCTCTGCATTTGAGTCAGGGGCCCCTGCTTGCTCCTCAGGGTCCCTGACCTGTGGGGTGTCTGGTTCGTCTTCTATGAACTCCATCCCTGGTTCAAGGTCCTGACTAAGCATGATGTACGTCAGCTGGAACGTGTACAAAAGAGGGCAACCCATATGATCAAGGATCTGGAAACCAAGCCTTATGAGGAACAGTTGAAGGAGCTGGGTGTGTTTAGCCTGGAAAAGAGGAGATTGAGAGACGATATGAGAGCCATAGAAACCTAGAATCGTAAAGTCAGAAGGGACCCTGAGGGCTACAGTGGTACCTCGGGTTACATACGCTTCAGGTTACAGACGCTTCAGGTTACAGACTCCGCTAACCCAGAAATAGTACCTCGGGTTAAGAACTTTGCTTCAGGATGAGAACAGAAATCGTGCTCCGGTGGCACTGCAGCAGCAGGAGGCCCCATTAGCTAAAGTGGTGCTTCAGGTTAAGAACAGAGTCAGGTTAAGAACGGATCTCCAGAACAAATTACCGTAAGTTCTTAACCCGAGGTGCCACTGTATTTAGCCCAAAGCCCTGCCCACAGCCATCCCTGGGTGGGCTTGAACCAACAAACTTCTGGTTAACAGCCAGATGCCCTGACCCATTGTGCCACTGGGGGAAATAGCTATTAAAATAAAGAGGGATTCTATAGCCATCTTCAAATATCTCAAGGGCTGTCACATGGAGGAGGGAACATGCTTATTTTCTCTTGCTCTGGAGGGCAGGACTCGAACCCATGGCTTTAAGTTACAAGAAAGGAGATTCTGACTAAACATTCAGAAAAACTTTCTGACAATAAGAGCTGTTCGACAGTGGACCGGAGTCCCATGAGAGGTGGTAAACACTCCTTCCTTGGAGGCTTTTAAGCAGAGTTTGGATGGCCATTTGCCATGGATGCTTTAGCTGAGATTCCTGCATTGCAGCGGGTTGGACTAGATGACCTTGGGGGTCTTTTGCAACTCTACAATTTTATGATTTGTCATTAAGTTCCCAACGTGGGGCAGGGGGCCTGTCATTGGCACTGCTGGCTGGAAGGAGTTGAGATTTAAGCTTTCCCTCCCCAGGCATGACCAAGGGAGCTTAGTTTCTTTTTTTCCTCATGCTAATTGCTATACCAGCATCTTAAAAAACAGAGACATTACCTTGCCAACAAAGGTCCGTATTGCAAAAGCTATGCTTTTCCCAGTAGTGATGTATGGAAGTGAGAGCTGGACCATCAAGAAGGCTGATCACCGAAGAATGGATGCTTTTGAATTGTGGTGCTGGAGGAGACTCTTGAGAGTCCAATGGACTGCAAGAAGATCCAACCTCTCCATTCTTAAGGAAATCCCTGAGTGCTCACTGGAAGGAGAGATCCTGAAGCTGAGGCTCCAAGACTTTGGCCACCTCAGGAGAAGAGAAGACTCCCTGGAAAAGACCCTGATGTTGGGAAAGATGGAGGGCACAAGGAGAAGGGGACGACAGAAGATGAGATGGTTGGACAGTGTTCTCAAAGCTACGAACATGAGTCTGACCAAACTGCGGGAGGCAGTGGAAGACAGGAGTGCCTGGCGTGCTCTGGTCCAGGGGGTCACGAAGAGTCGGACACGACTAAACAACAACAACAGTTGCTTCACAGGATTCCCTGGGCAGGCTCAGGATGACAGTGCTGATGAAATCTCTGCTAGGTAGATCTAGCTTTAACCTCCCCTCCCTGAACGCCAATTACAATTCCTCTGTGGGTTTTTAATTTTTAAAGACCCAGAACACCATTGCTATTCATGCGTCGTTAGGCCCTGATTTGGCAGCGGGGGGAGAGATCTGGGAGGACGAGAGAGGGCCTGGGAGCCAACCGTCCTATGCATAGCTAAGGCCCAGGCAGAAAGATGCTCACAGCCGCGACTAGGGCCGCCCCCCAGCCCCGCTGCCCCCAATTTTCCATAACTGCTGAGCACCTGCAGTTCCTCAGCAACTTAATCAGGCCCTTGGCTCCAGCACATCGCAAACCACAGCTGGATCCAGCCACCGCCTGGAACTATTATGGCATTTCCAGAAGAGATAACTGTGTAGTGTTATTGCCGCTGGGAGGGGTGGAAATCACGTTTGCTGTAAAAACAATGCCTTGCCAGGGCTTCAGGAAAGATGAACCACATTGTGTTCCTCCCTTCCCCCCCTCTTTGCTATTTTCCCATGGGACAAAACGGCAAAAACACCCACTTCCTTCCACCACCACTTTTTTAAAAATCTGTATAAATGGATGGAAAACAAAACACATTCCTGACTGCTTGGGCTACTCTCATTAACCCTTTGCTTTGGCAGTAAATATTGGGATGTGGAGGGGGAGGGACACATCACGAATGTGTTAGATTATGTTGTGTGGTATAGGGCAAGTGGATGGAAGGGTGTTCTTCGCCCTCATTATATTCTAGGACTAGAGGACTAGATGACCCTAGTTAGACGAGGTGAGACCCTTGGGGTCCCTGCCAACTCTACAATTATAAGTTTCTATGATTCTTGGTCTGGGTCGCGGGTGGCGCTGTGGGATAAAACACAGAGACTCTTGGGCTTGCCAATCAGAAGGTCGGTGGTTCGAATCCCCGCGACGGGGTGAGCTCCCGTTGCTCGGTCCCTGCTCCTGCCAACCTTGCATTTCGAAAGCACGTCAAAGTGCAAGTAGATAAATAGGTACCCCTCCAGCGGGAAGGTAAATGACGTTTCCATGCGCTGCTCTGGTTCGCCAGAAGTGGCTTAGTCATGCTGGCCACATGACCCGGAAGCTGTACGCCGGCTCCCTCGGCCAACAAAGCGAAATGAGCGCCGCAACCCCAGAGTTGGTCACGACTGGACCTAATGGTCAGGAGTCCCTTTACCTTTATGATTCTTGGTGGACCACAAGCTTAACGTGAGTCCACAGCGTGATGCAGCTGCAAAAAAGGCTATTCTAGGTTTCATCAACAGAGGTATAATTCTGCCTTGGTCAGACCACACCTGGAATACTGTGTCCAATTCTGGGCACCACAATTTAAGAAAGATGTTTACAAGCTGGAAAGTGTGTGCAGAGGAGGGAGACCAAGATGATACAAGGGTCTGGAAACCAAGCCTTATGAGGAATGGTTGAAGAAGCTGAGTATTTTTAGCCTGGAAAAGAGGAGCCTGGAAAGGAGTCATGATAGCTATCTCCAAATATCTTAAGGGCTGTCACATGGAAGAGGGAGCATGCTTGCTTCACCTGCTCTGGAGGATAGGACTCAAACCCATGGCTTCAGGTTGCAAGAAAGAAGATTCCAACCAAACATCAGGAAAAACTTTCTGACAATAAGAACTGTTTGGCAGTGGAACAGACTCCCATGAGAGGTTGTGGGCTCTCCTTCCTTGGAGGTTTATAAGCAGAGGTTGGATGATCATCTGTCATGGATGCTTTAGATGAGATTCCTGCATCGCAGAGGGTTGGACTAGATGACCCTTGGTGTCACTCTATGGTTCTATAACTCAGGGAAATCCAACGTGGGACTCTGGACAGACAAAACTAAGTATTTCTTCACATAGTGCCTAGTTAAATTGTGACGTTCATTGCAGAGAAGAAAAGCCATGGTGCATCTTCAGCAGCACAACCGGACGTCTTCCTCTGCCGCAGCTGCAACAAAACATGTCTCTCCTGTATCAGTCTCTACAGCCACAGCAGCTGCTGTGGTTTGACTTCGCCCCCAAAGGAACACTCCTCCGTTGTCTCCCGAGATGGACGGATGCCAACAACCACGAAGTAATTTAGGCATAGTTGTCAACTTTTCCCTTTTCTTGCAAGGAATCCTATTTGGAATAAGGGAATTTCCCTTTAAAAAAGGGAAACGTTGGCAGCTATGGATTTAGGTTTGATGAGGCCCTCAGCTACTGAAGGTATTGGGGCCCCTTATATGTCCAGCTGTCCTTTGTCAACAACAAATTGTCGCTGGTTTTTTTGTGTTGAATATATGCTATGTGGTAATTGATGGACCTAAGAGGTATCTAAAGCCATTTGCACATAACAAAATATGTATGTTATCAAAGTAATTGTTACAACCAGTCCATGCAGAATGTAGGCACCCTATATATAGAAATGAGCAAACCAGTGATATTTGAGGGATCAGGCTAGCAGGCGGGGCCCATGACTTACATCACAGGAGCCTACACAACACAAAACACTGTTGCTGGATGTAGGTTTTATTTTGTTTTTTATCTTATATTTTGGAAATGTACGTCCAGTGGGGGGTTTTTTCTTCCTTTTGGGGGCCCCCCAAGAGAGTGGGACCCTAAGCTATAGCTTGTTTAGCTTATACGTAAATCTGGCACTGCAAGTAATCAAAAGAATATAAAATAGCAAATAACCAAATGGAGAAATCTGCCCATTTTGCTGCTCTAAATTCGGGGGAAGGCAATGGCAAAGGTTTAAAATAAATAAACAGTGTCAGTTGGTCACACCAAAAGTCCTGCCTCCCCCCCCCCCATGCAACCCCCTCTTTTCATTTCCATGGCAATTGCACATGGCGGAGAGAAGGGGAATCTTCCTTGCGCCTCCGGCCAGCTGTAAGTAATGCGCAAGGCAAGTGTGGCGCTCTCTCAAACACCGGGAGAAGCGTCCCCGGAGGAAGCCTTCGCAGCTGGGTGCAAAGTCAGGCTCATCTGGCAAAAAGAACAGTTCAGCCACAGAGAGCACATTAGCTCCGGAAAGTCGCGTCTCATTAATCCTCTTGCCTGGGAAAGAGCATTCCTGTTACGGTTTCGCTGGCCAGAGGCCCAGCGCCACCAACAGCCAGAGGCTAGTATTCTGCCACTCGTTTAGCAGCACGGCCGCATGCTGCCAAAAGGGGAACGGGAGGCCATCGCTGGTCCTACGAAACCTGGCAAGCTTTTACCTCGTAGGGACGACCAAACGAAACGATCACATGGGGAACTTTGGAGAGACTTTGGAGAGAGTGAAATATGTTTGCTGTGCTGTATGCGTTAAGGATCTTTTTGGAACTCGCCGGGACTGTTTCCAATATTGGTGGAACAACCAATCTTCTTTGGAGATCACTCGTAGCTGAGTAAGATTGTCTTCCAGAAACACGGTTTTAACAGTGAGTCTGTAAGTGACTGTGGGGGCCAGTTCTGGATCCACACCTCCTTCCACAGCGGGGACATCGGTTTCCGGGTGGGAGCTGATCACGGTGTGGATTTGCCAAGCGTGCCTTCCTCTTAGCACATTTCTCCCTTGCGTCCTGAGTTCGAGTGTCTTCAAAGCCCAGGACACCTTTGGTAAAGGCTGTTCTCCAACTGGAGCGCTCACAGGCCAGTGTTTCCCAGTTTTCAGTGTTTATACTACATTTTTAAAGATTTGCCTTGAGACAGTCTTTAAACCTCTTTTGTTGACCACCAGCATGACGCTTTGGAATAGAGTAGTTGCTTTGGAAGACGATCATCAGGCATCCGCACAACAGGACCAGTCCAACGAAGTTGATGCTGAAGAATCATTGCTTCAACAGTAAGGAACAACCAATAAAATGCATTGAACAAAATACAAATTATTCTTTCTTTTTAAAAAATCTATGTATTTTTTTTAAATAGCAGCACTGCCACTGAGCTGGGAGCTGCACTGAAGGGAGTGTTAGCTTGCCCTTGACAAAAATTCCACATGCACACCCAAATCCACACACTATAGACTTTATACGTGTCATATATTTGAAGCACATCCACAGACACCCAAAAATAATCTTGCAATTGCTGCTCTTGAATAATTGCTTTAAGTGCCTGGGTTCATCGACAAGCAGGAATGGAGGAATCTGCCAATTTTGGTTTCTCCCAGTTTCTCATCTCTCTGGTCTCAGGTTCAGTTTTGCATCAGTTTGTGGTGTGTGTGTGTGTGTGTGTGTGAGAGAGAGAGAGAGAGAGAGAGAGAGAGAGAGAGAGAGGGAGGGAGGAAGAGTTCTCACGAAAATTCATCACCATTTGAATGGTGCATTTCTCTTAAAAATACATTTTTGTACGCAGTTTTCCTGGCCTATATACTTTTGCAAGCATTTTTCCTCCGTGCAATGCATTTAAAATGTTACTTTCAATGACATATGCATCGGTTGCATGCTTACCCCTAACATAAAACATTCTTGGAAACATGGTTGGGGTGGAGAACCGTGCCACAAAATTCAGAGGCACGCAAAAGGATAGCTGTGTTTGCTTCTTGTTGTGGAAAGTATTGAAACCTGTGCTGAATTCTCTCCTCCGCCCCTCATCTCCATCATCAAATGAAGGCATGCTCAACATGAAATGCGGAAAACGATATAAATAGCATAAAGAGCCCGAAATTTTTGTCTCCCTCCATAAATCCAGCTGCAGCACAAAAACCAAATTACTGCTCTCTTTGGAGAAAAGGTGAGCTGTGAAACGAGAAGTAGGGTGTCCATGTGTCCTACTTTGGAGAGAAGATCTGAAAGCATCCTGTGTTTGAAGGCCTGCCCGGTCCAAATGTGCTTTAAAGATAAGGAGGCTGCGCTGTCTAAGCTGCTCACAATTAGCTTAGAATCCTACCATGGCGCTGAATGGTTACTCCAGCCCTAACAGCTGGAATTGTTCAGAGAGGTCACAAAAAGCATAACAGAAATTCCACACCTGTTTGAAAGGCTGTCAGATACCTGCTCACTGTTTGAAGGTGTCCTCTGTTTGCTGGGCGGCCTGATCCAAGTCCAGGTTAAAGGAAGAACTTTCTGGTGGTAAAACAGTGGAACAGTCTCCCTTAGAAAGCGATGGACTCTCCTTCCTTGGAAGCTTCCTCAACCTCGGCCCTCCAGATGTTTTGAGACTACAATTCCCATCATCCCTGACCACTGGTCCTGCTAGCTAGGGATCATGGAGGGCGGAGGTTGACGAAGCCTGTTTTAAGCAGAGGTTGGAGGGCTACCTGTCCTGGGTGCTTTAGTTGAGATTCCTGCATTGCAGGGGGTTGGACTAGATTACCCTCAGGGTCCCTCCTAACGTGACAGTTGTATAATTCTATGCAACTCAATGTCATAGACTAGCTGGATGCAGAGGACTTGTGGGAGACATCAGTTGGGGAACCCCCAAGGGAAGAAGGCTCAGAGCCTGGGGATTGGTGGTGGGACGACGATGTGTGGTCAGAGAGAAAAGAGGGAGGAGACTGGGAGGAGGAGGCGTCGGAAGCTGAAGAGGCAACAGGGCTTAGTGAGCTGGGAGAGTCTGTGGCAGAGAGCAGTCCAGAATCAGAGGCAGAATCAGAAGCTGGTGAGGAGTGGGGCCAAGAGACAGCTGCTGAAGAACCCAGGGAGTCTCCCCCTCCTGCTGCAACCAACTCCCCTCCGCCCTATCTCCCGGAACAGGTAGAGAATTGAAGAAGTTGGAACAAAGAGAGATGAGACGAAGGAGCCTTAGCTGCTGGGGAAGGAGAAGCCTTAGAGAGTGATGGAGAGGCAGCGACCTTCCATCCTCCCAACTGCCTCATGGGACAAAGCCTACTGGGGAGAGTTGCTGTGATCACTAGGACTGAGCTGCTTTGGTTCCTTTGAATAACACTGGGGCATTTAATAATAATAATAATAATAATAATAATAATAATAATAATAATAATTTTTTATTTATACCTCGCCCTTCCTGGTTCAGAAAACCGGGTTCAGGGTGGCTAACAACACATTTAAAACACTTAATTGATGCAACAAAAAACAGCATAAAATACAGTATAAAACGTGAATAACAATAAATTCAGAATTCAAAAATCAGTTTAGGGGGAAAATCCATCCAATAAACATTAGATGATCACCAGGGCTAGCTGGCTAAATTAGTCCTATTTGGGCTGAACAGCTTGGTAGGTTTCTGGAGGAAACATCGGCTTTAGATCCATTTTACTGCTGACCTGGGATGCGGGTGGCACTGTGGGTTAAACCACAGAGCCTAGGACTTGCCAATCAGAAGGTCGGCGGTTTGAATCCCCGCGACGGGGTGAGCTCCCGTTCCTCAGTCCCTGCTCCTGCCAACCTAGCAGTTCGAAAGAACGTCAAAGTGCAAGTAGATAAATAGGTACCGCTCTGGCGGGAAGGTAAACGCCGTTTCCGTGCGCTGCTCTGGTTCGCCAGAAGCGGCTTAGTCATGCTGGCCACATGACCCAGAAGCTGTACGCCGGCTCCCTCGGCCAGTAAAGCGAGATGAGCGCCGCAACCCCAGAGTCGGTCACGACTGGACCTAATGGTCAGGGGTCCCTTTACTTTTACCTTACTGCTAACTCTGGCTCCTGACACCCAAGAACAGAGACCTTCAGAGGCCCATCAATGGTGAGCACCTTGACAGCGGATTGAGCAGGTGCACACACACCTGGTCACAGAGTTCCTCACTACAGAGAGATGCATTTTCCCGTTTAAATTCATAGAATCATAGAGTTGGAATAGACCACAAGGGCCATCGAGTCCAACCCCCTGCCAAGCAGGAAACACCATCAGAGCACTCCTGACATATGGTTGTCAAGCCTCTGCTTCAAGACCTCCAAAGACGGAGACTCCACCACACTCCTTGGCAGCAAATTCCACTGTCAAACAGCTCTTACTGTCAGGAAGTTCTTCCTAATGTTTAGGTGGAATCTTCTTTCTTGTAGTTTGGATCCATTGCTCCATGTCCGCTTCTCTGGAGCAGCAGAAAACAACCTTTCTCCCTCCTCTATATGACATCCTTTTATATATTTGAACATGGCTATCATATCACCCCTTAACCTCCTCTTCTCCAGGCTAAACATGCCCAGCTCCCTTAGCCGTTCCTCATAAGGCATCGTTTCCAGGCCTTTGACCATTTTGGTTGCCCTCCGCTGGACACGTTCCAGTTTGTCAGTGTCCTTGAACTGTGGTGCCCAGAACTGGACACAGTACTCCAGGTGAGGTTACAGTCCCTGTTTCTAACTTTGCACCAGTGCGGTATATTAGTATATGCAAATTTGCGCCCTCTTTTTGGGCAATGCGTAAGTGGCTCGCCTAAGTGGAAAACTCTCTCCCACAACCTGCTGTCTACACCTGGATCCTGAATGCTTCCCATTCGCCCTTGGAAATGTTCCTTTATTACCCACATTACTCTCCATCCGGAAACACAAACAGTAATGCTATATTCTGGGTACAATTTTTGGGGGGAGGGCAGGGGAGGCTCTAGCTTGCCTAAATACTTTATTATTCACATTAGATAGCTTTTAGGGTGCTTTCCATCTCTTTGTCTTCCCTCCCTTGGAGGAAGAGAAATCTATAGCTGTTCCTCCACTCCGAGGGGCTTGATTTCCATTCACGCTTGTATGAACAGGAAAAGCAAGGGATAAGTTACAGCTCTCAGCTTCACGCAGAGCCAAAGAGGTGGCAATGACACCGCCACCTTCCGAGAGGAAAATTGCTGATTTACTGGATTGCATTAAAGGGGCTGCAAGCTAGTTCACAGTTCCGAAAGGCAGAAGGTAAGGATTTACGGCAGTCCCATCTTGCACTTCCTCCAGGGAGCTCAGAGAAGAGCGAGGGTTCTGCCAGCCACCAGACTTCTTATCTTTGCAACTGCCTCATGAGGTGAGCCGAGCATGAATCACCAGCCCATGGGCTGGATGTGGCCCCCTAGGGACTCCCCCACCAGACCCCAGTGTCTCTGCTAAGGACCCTCGTACCTACGGGGCCGCCTCTCCCGGTATGCCCCACGGAGGACCTTAAGGTCCATAAACAGCAACACCCTAGAGGTCCCGGGCCCTAAGGAAGTCAGATTAGCCTCAACCAGAGCCAGGGCCTTAACAACACTGGCCCCGGCTTGGTGGAACGCTCTGTCTCATGAGACCAGGGCCCTGTGGGATCTGATTTCTTTCCGCAGGGCCTGTAAGACAGAGTTCCACCTGGCCTTTGGCTTGGAATCAACTTGATCCCCTGCCCCTCTTTCCTTTCTCCTTCTGTGATGGAACTCCTATTTGGGGACTTCCCTGGCTTTTTTCTGGCTCACGTAGGACCAGTCTGGATAGTTAGCCTTGGTGCAGACTTGACGTTTTCATCCCCCAAAATTTTTTTGATTGAGTTTCCACTGAAATGAGGCTGCATTTTAATGTTTTACTGTTGTATTTTAATCTTGTTTTTGAAGCTGTATTTCAATCAGTTGTTTTTATATTTGGTGTTAGCTGCCCTGAGCCCGGTCTTGGCTGGGGAGGGCGGGGTATAAATAGAATTTATTATTATTATTATTATTATTATTATTATTATTATTATTATTATTATTATGGTACATGGGAAAATAAGACGAGCACTGCATTACAGGCGGTTGGACTAGATGGCCCCCGGGGTCCCTTTCAACTCTACAGTTCTATGATTCTATGGATCCATGCTCAGAAGGGCTACCCAGATGCCCTAGTGGGAAGCCTGCAAGCTGGACCGTGGAGACAAAGATAGCCACTGATAGCCCTCTCCTCCGTGTAGTTGTCTAATCCATTGGACTTGGCCATCACTGCCTCTTGCACAAGGGAGTTCCACAGTTTAACTACGCGCTGTGTGAAGAAATTCCGTGGAGTGGCAGAGTGTAGCCATCGCGGCTGGCAGCCATTGATAGCCCTCCCCTCCATGAATTTGCATCAACCTTCTTTTAAAGCCCTCTAGATTGGTGGCCATTACTGCCTGGTCGGGAACCAGTGTGGTGTAGTGGTTAAGAGAGGTAGCCTCGTAATCTGGTGAACCGGGTTCGATTCCCCGCTCCTCCACATGCAGCTGCTGGGTGACCTTGGGCCAGTCACACTTCTCTGAAGTCTCTCAGCCCCACTCACCTCACAGAGTGTTTGTTGGGGGGAGGAAGGGAAAGGAGATTGTTAGCTGCTTTGAGACTCCTTAAAGGTAAAGGTAAAGGGACCCCTGACCATTAGGTCCAGTCGTGGCTGACTCTGGGGTTGCAGCGCTCATCTCGCTTTATTGGCCGATGGAGCCAGCGTACAGCTTCCGGGTCATGTGGCCAGCATGACTAAGCCGCTTCTGGCAAACCAGAGCAGTGCACGAAAACGCTGTTTACCTTCCCGCCGGAGCGGTACCTATTTATCTACTTGCACTGATGTGCTTTCGAACTGCTAGGTTGGCAGGAGCAGGGACCGAGCAACGGAAGCTCACTTCGTCGCGGGGATTCGAACCGCCGACCTTCTGATCGGCAAGTCCTAGGCTCTGTGGTTTAACCCACAGCGCCACCCGCATCCCTTGAGACTCCTTAGGGTAGTGATAAAGCGGGATATCAAATCGAAACAACTCTTCTTCTTCTTCTTCTTCTTCTTCTTCTTCTTCTTCTTCTTCTTCTTCTTCTTCTTCTTCTTCTATAAAAAGTGGCGGCCCTAGACAGATCTGCGGTCCAGTACCAAAATAATTATTTCGTACATCACCATTCCAAATTTCACACGTGGATTTTGCTTTGCATGTGAGGAATTACCCCTCCCTGTGGAAAATGTTGATTTACGTTCAGCTAAGGAGTAAGAGCTCTGGAGCAAGCCGCCGTTTGCCCTATAAATGGCTTCCCCTGCTGGTGAGAGGAATAAATCATGGGCCCTCAATCTATTAACAGTGCTAATGGACATCCATTGAATGTGGACACATCATAGCTGGAGTGACTGCATGGCACCCATTGTCCCTGTTACATCTGAGGACTGATGCAAATTTACCGTTCCATGTGAGAGATGTAGGTGCTCTGGGGTTTACGTTGCAATATTCACCTAGAGGCCCTGCGCATACCACGGATGTGTGTATTATCGTCCCGTCTACGGACAATCGTGTTTTCGAACAGCTCCGAGCTTCTATAAACAAGCTGCTTTCCAATTGGACAAAAGGGTTATTTTGGCACTGAATACCCCCTTCTCTCCCCCCCCCCCCCCATGCGCACGCATTTACCCGATTGGCTGGCCCAGATCCCGCTTGGCATAATAATGAGTGTGCGGCTGCAATTGAGCCCTTCTGAAAAGAGGGCATGTGGTGGCCACAGGAATTGTAACCGAGTTTATCGATACCGGCACGCACACAATGGAAATCAAATTAACGCAGAACAATGGGGCAGCTCAGATGGAGCCAGCTGCCACCATCCCATCGAACTGCATCGTAATTTGTCTGAGGGAAAATTGGACACACAGCCCCTTATGAGGCAGGCGGCCTATTTTTAGGAGAAAGCTGGAAAGGACTTGGCCGGGCGGGATAGGGCAGTGCGTTCCTTTGTGCAATGCTTACGGCGTGTTTCAGAGGCAGCCAAATTTCGTGCTCCGGGACCTGGGAGAAGAAGCAGTGGAAGAGGATTGGAAGAAATTTAAGGACTACTTACAAAAATACTGTAAAGTGTACGAATGCTAAGAAGGATGCAAGATTGAAAATAACAGGGCACCAGCAAACTAGCTGAAAGGAATATGAGAATAGGTGAGACTAGAGAACAAGATAAATCTTGGAGTAATGTTACGTCTAAATTAAGTATTTAAGTTTTTGATAAAAGTATTCAAAATTAGAGACAGAATACTGGAAGAATATAAAATAAGACCTGAAACAAGGTGATAATTTGCTGTTTAAAATTTTACAAACCAGGAACGCAGGAACGAGAAATGTGAGGAAGTGCAAAAAGTAAAGAAAATGTGGTTATGTTTTTTGTATTATGTGTTAATTTTTTCTTTTTTATGTCTTTTTTTGTTTATTGTATTTTGGTGATGGGTTTCTATGTGTTGGGTGATTATAATGTTTAAAATTTCTAATAAATATTTTATAAAAAAACAACAACAAATTTCGTGCTCTGGGTTTTGGAAATGGGAGGTGCTGGAAATTTAGGAATCTCTCAGTCTGAGGCCCCACCCCCTGCGCAGTATAGGGATAATATTGACCCATCTTACAGGGTTGTTTTAATATTTGTGATGAGTCAATGGACATCAAGGAGCTTGAACACAAAGTGCTCAGAGATAGAATGGGGTCAAAGGGAGAAGAGGGAGCAGACCAGAAGGAGGTGGTGTTGGAAGCCGAGGAGGTGACAGGGCTTAGTGAGCAGGAAGAGCCTGTGGCAGAGAGCAGTCCAGACTTAGAAGCAGAAGAAGAGAGGGGCCAGGAGACAGGGACGAGACATGTGGTATACCTGAAGGAGCGTCTCCACCCCCATCGTTCAGCCCGGACACTGAGGTCCAGCGCCGAGGGCCTTCTGTCGGTTCCCTCACTGCGAGAAGTGAGGTTACAGGGAACTAGGCAGAGGGCCTTCTTGGTGGCGCCCACCCTGTGGAACGCCCTCCCACCAGATGTCAAGGAAATAAACAACTACCTGACTTTTAGAAGACATCTGAAGGCAGCCCTGTTTAGGGAAGTTTTTAATGTCTGATGTTTCATTGTATTTTTTTATATTTTGTTGGAAGCTGCCCAGAGTGGCTGGGGAAACCCAGCCAGATGGGCAGGGTATAAATAAATTTATTATTATTATTATTATTATTATTATTATTATTATTATTATTATGCTGTTGCTGCTGAAGAAGCCAGGGAGTCTCCCCCTCCTGTTACAACCAGCTCCCCTTCACCCTGATCTCCCATAACATGGAGAGAAATGAAGAGGGCAAAGCGTAGAGAAACAAGACGAAGGAGCCTTAAAAGAGCGATGGGAAGGCAGGGACCTTCCTCCCCCACAACTGCCTCTTCCCCATAGTCTCCCAGAACCAGAAAAGGCATGAAGAGGGTGGAGCAAAGACAGGCAAGACAGTTGAGCCTCAGATCACTTGGAGGAGGGAGGAGGTGGCTTAGGGAGCTGTGGGAAGGCAGGGACCTTCAGGCCTTGCAACTGCCTCATTGGGGCAAGACCTACTTGGAAGAGTTGCTGGCCTGGCCTCCTGAGCTGTGTGTTTCTTCAAATAAAGAGTTAACTTCACGGTAACTGTGTGGGCTATTGCTGGCCTGCTCCTGGCACCCGCCCTGGACATATGAAGGGGTGAGGACCCTCAGACGCTGGGGCTGAAAGTGGCCCTTCAAGCCTCTCCATCTGGCCCTTGGAAGTCTGCCCAGACCACACCTCTCACTGGGCCTTGTCTGGCTGGATTGTGTCCTTGACCTCTGATAATACCCTTGGCTTGCCTGCATGGAGGATACAGAATCATTGAATCTTAGAGCTGGCAGGGACCCAAGGGTTTTGTAGTCCAACTAGTCAACATTGCACAGGGTGATGCAGGAATCTCAGCTAAAGCATTCACGACAGATGAAAGGTGAGTACAGAAAGCAGCCCACCACACAAAGCTAGAATTTGCACATTGCTGCACCCATTTTGCTTCTGGCCTCGTCCACTACTGCCAGGTGGCCCTCAGAAGATTGCCCAGAATTGAATGTGGCCCCTGGTCTCCCCACTACATTATTTGCCTCACTGTCCTATGTGGCAAAATTACATAACTTACATGATGACACAGTCATTATGTCGTTATTCCACCTCATTTCTTTCAAGGAAATGCAATGCGTTTGGATGGGTGTGGGAAATGAAATCAATTACCTAACGTTTTAAGGGCCGAAAGGTACAACAACGGCCAGCGCCAATCATATTTGCAGGACCGGTTTGCATTGCGGATATCTGACGACTAAGCAAACCCTGGCAATTTCCACTCACTTCCACTTCCAATGAAATTCTCTGGCATTCCTAGTTGTAGTCCAGGTGAACCTTGACAACCTTGGACTAAACACAATCGTTTTCTGCAGGCTCATATTTAGTTCCCTGCCGGCAGGGCTGGATTTAGGTTTGATGAGGCCCTGAGCTACTGAAGGTAATGGGGCCCATTATATGTCCAGCTGTCCTTTGTCAACAACAAATTGTCACTGTTAGAAATGAGCAAACCAGTGATATTTGAGGGAGCAGGCTAGCAGGCGGGGGCCATGACTTACATCAGAGGAGCCTACACAACACCAAACACTGTTGCAGTATGTAGGATTTATTTTATTTGTTTTTTATCTTATATTTTAGAAATGTACATCCAGTTTTTTTCCTTTAATTTTTTTGGGGGCCCCCAAGAGAGTGGAGCCCTAAACTATAGCTTGTTTAGCTTATACGTAAATCCGGCAGTGTCTGCCGGGGAGCTGTAAATACTCATAGAGCTATAGAGCTGGAAGGGGTCCAGGGGTCATCTAGTCCAACCCTCTGCAACGCAGGAATCTCAGCTACTAAATAATGCTACTACAGTCATACCTCGGGTTACAAACACTTCAGGTTGTATTTTTTCGGGTTGCGGACCACTGAAACCTAGAAGTACCGGAACGGGTTACTTCTGGGTTTCAGCGGTCACGCATGCGCAGAAGCGCTAAATCGGTCTTTGCGCATGCACAGATGTGCCGAATTGCAACTCGCGCGTGCGCAGATGCGCCGCTGCAGGTTGCGGACGTGCATCCTGCACGGATCACGTTCACAATCCAAGCGTCCACTGTAAATAACTTTATTAGCAACACCACTAAGAAATGAGTGGTCAGGGCCGGCCAGTTGGTGTTAAAAAAAAAAAAAGATAGAACTTTCTTTATGTACGCTACAACAGCAGCAAGGATACTTATTGCGAAGTATTGGAAGATGCAAGATTTACCCACTCTGGAAGAATGGCAGATGAAGTTGATTGACTGTATGGGATTGGCAGAAATGACCGGCAGAATCCGCGACCAGGGAGAAGAGTCGGCAGAAGAGGATTGGAAGAAATTTAAGGACTATTTACAGAAATATTGCAATATTAAGGAATGTTGAATGATGTTGGATTGAAATTAAGTGGTTTCTAGCTGTAATGGTATAAAAGGTTATGAAAAAACGGTTATTTTAAGGTAAATGTTTAAGTTTCAAGAAGTTGGATAAAAAACAAGGTGTTATTTAGTGGTAATCTTATGAGATAAGTATTTGCTGAACAAATAATTTGAACTAGAAAACAGGAAGGGGAGGTATGAGGAGGTCAGGGAAATATGTTATTGAAAATAAGTTGTGAACGGTATGTGTTTTTAATATTTTTTGCTTTTGCATTTTTCTCTTTGTTTCTATAAAATTGAAAATCTTAATAAATATCTTATAAAAAAAAAGAAATGAGTTGTCAGGGGTTCAGACAAGCACACAGTGTGGAATCTATGCGGCAAAATGGACCACACAGACCCATTTATGCCCCACTGGTACTCCAGTAAGCACATTAAATGTGGCCCCACTGGTAAATAGTAAATAGTTTTTTCCTTCTCAAAAGCCGGGACGCACCAGATGCCTCTGAGCCTGAGGTTGCAAACCTGCCCATTAGGACCGTCCCAAAGGTAAGGGCATTACTTAAGCGGTTGGTTCCCCATTTGCCCAGAACCCTACACTTAGCAAAACGATTCTTCCAGCCCTACCAAACCACTATTATTGAGACAGGTCGCAGAAAGTGCAAAATAAACCCCACGTTTACAGGCCCTCGCAGAGAAGGGGGCAAACTCCTCCTGAGCAAAACCATCTGTGCACTTGTAATGAGACGACGAGGAATGAAACACATCTCTCTCGGCAGCGCCGCCACCCTGCGGATACAGATGGTTTTGTGCAGCGACCTGTGTGCCTGAAATGCAAACTTTGGTTTCTTCCGAAAAGGGCAGGATGGGCGAGATATGCTTTATGACTCCCGGAGGAGGCGAAGGGCAGCATCTCCCACACGGTGCTGCTCTGCGCCCCGTGATTTTCACAGTTCAGGAGGAGGACAGAGAAATGCAAGCTGCCACAACCGCGCAGTTAATGATGACGTCGGTGTCGGGCGCATTAACAACCAGGCCTATTGAGGCAGGTTATGAGGGCTTTCGAACCAGGCCTTGCGCCTGGAAACGGTGCCAAGTCAACTGTTCTGAATTCAAATGCGCGTTGCTGTGGCAACGGGGATAACACCCCTCTGTATGCTCCGGGCCCCACACAAAAGCCGCCTCTTTGGCTCAGCCGAGCAGTTTAATCCAAAGCATACACATACTTTATAAAAAATACGAGAAACTCTTGGTGGGCCTGGAGGAGGAGAAGGAGGAGGAGGGTCCCTGCTGACCTCTCGCCATGGAGGACAAGAAATCAACGGGCACAAAGGATGCACAGGGCTTTGAAGCTTATCCCCCAAAAGTAGAAAGATCGGGGGCAAGTTTAAACTACAGGGCAGGCAAGGGAGATGAACCCCAATTCAGCCCCAGAACCTACTTGTTAAGGACATCGTTTGCTGGCCTGGCTGCAAGTAACTAATGATATGGCTCAAAGACAGCTCAGAGAGAGAGATCTCAAATTCCCAAAAGTACCCTAGGGGACATAATTATAGGGGAATTATAGGGACAGAACTACCTAAACTGTATAGAAACTTATTCACGTATGCTACTACAGTGGCAAGAATGTTACTCGCCCCAAAATGGAAAGAAGCAGAAGTCCCAGCAAAGGAAGAATGGATACCAAAACTTACCGGAAGAGTAAGAAATCAAGACAACAAACTGCTTATAAAAGAATGGAAATGGCTTGTTGAACATTTACAGATACAGTGGTACCTCGGGTTAAGTACTTAATTCGTTCCAGAGGTCCATTCTTAACCGGAAGCACCACTTTAGCTAATGGGGCCTGCCGTGCCGCCGGAGCACGATTTCTGTTCTCATCCTGAAGCAAAGTTCTTAACCTGAGGTACTATTTCTGGGTTAGCGGAGTCTGTAACTTGAAGCGTATGTAACCTGAAGTGTATGTAATCCGAGGTACCACTGTAAACTGTAAACAGATAAGAACATTGGCAGGATTATTGTAATAACCTGCACTTTTATAAGAGTATATATTTAAAGTAGATGAATAAATGAGCAAATTAAGTTAATTTGGATATGCAGAAGATATTAAAAATAAATTCAAGGAACCGCAGAAAGAGGGGGAAGGAAGTCAAGCTTTGAAATGTTAAAATGATTGTGAAGTTGGTGAAATGTATAAACCTGAAAAGTATAAGTAAGTAGTTTTATTTTATTTTTTACAGAGAGATCTCAGTCGGGGGGGGGGGGGGCATTAGGTGAGGCAAGTTTTCTTCCTGGCCACGCTGGGCCTTAGATCCCCCTTCCTTTCTAGGGAATCAGTACTTTCCCATTCCTATTAAAAACTGTAGTCTTTTTCGCACCTTACACTGAGCACAGGTACAAGGTACCTAAACCGTTCCCAAAACACGAGGAGTAAGTTAAGATTCCTACAGGTGTGCAAGCATGATGTGGTGTGAGAGTATATGGGCTTGATTTGTTGTGGGGGGGAGAGAGAAAGGTGAGGAGATTTAGCATGTTTCCTTTTTCAATCACAGTTAGTCCTCTTCCCAATTCCTGATGTCACAAGTTTACTGCAGCAATATGGGCAAAGGAAGTGGGGTGCCGTTTGCTATAACTGCCACCCTGGACTTTTGGACATTGGAACTCTCAACTGTATAGAGAGGAGGAGGAGAAGGAGGAAGATGAGAAGAAGAGGAGGAGGAGGAGGAGTTTGGATTTGATATCCCGCTTTATCACTACCCTAAGGAGTTTCAAAGCAGCTAACAATCTCCTTTCCCTTCCTCCTCCACAACAAACACTCTGTGAGGTAACCACTACACCACAATGGGATGAGAGAAGAGGGTGCTGTAACGTCATATTGTCAAATTGTACCCTAGAAATTATTAGGAAATGGATTTTAAAAACGAAGCTGCTGATATCATGTCTCTGTGGCATGCCTATGGATTTGGGGTTGAAGATAGAAGACAACGCACCCATCGCATTTAATATCCATGGCGGTTTTCAATTGTATTTTAATTGCTTCTTTTATTTCTTATGCTGTTATGCTACCCTATAAGAATTTGGAATGCATTATATAAGAACGTCTATCGGAAATAAAAGAAGCAATAAAAATGCAATTAGAAATCATACAGTATCTAGCGCAGCCTATTTATTGCAGCTGCTACAACAGGCAGAAAACTCATTAAGTCGCTAAGACCCTCAGCCATTTTCAAGTGTGTGTTAAGTTTGGGAAGGACTGCTCTGCACAAATGTGACAACTTTTAATACTGTGTTCTGTTCTGTTCTGGCTGCCTCACCTCAAAAGGGCTACCGTAGAGCCGGAAAAGGATGGAGAAACTGCCTTATGAGGAAAGGTTACAATATGTTTAAGTGGGATTAGTTTGTGGGGGAAATGTGGTCTGCGTTGTGTAGAGGAGAGAAAGTGGTGATAAGTTTTTCTCCCCCCTCCCTCAAAAAAACTTAGACCCACAGGAGAGGCAGAAGCAAGCCTTTTTCACGCAGCTGAACTACGGAATTTGCAATCGCAAGTCATGGTGCTTGCTGTTGGGTTAGATCAGGGCTTTTCAAACTTGGGTCTCCAGCTGTTTTTGACTATTATTAGTATTATTATTATAATTATTAATTAAATTTGTATACCGCCCTATACCCGCAGGTCTCAGGGCAGTTCGCAGGATAAAATCACAATATAAAAACACAAAATACATAATCAAAATAAAAACAAGAACCTAATAACACACACACACACACACACATTCTAAAAGGGCACTGAATGTCAGTCAGCCCAAGTCCTGGTTAAAGAGGAACGTTACTGCCTGGCACCTAATGGTGTATAATGAAGGCGCCAGGTGAACCTCCTTGGGGCGAGCATTCCATGGATGGGGAGCCACTGCAGAGAAGGCCCCGTTGTTGTGTTACCACCCTCTGGACCTCTCATGAAGGAGAATACAGTTCCCATCAGCCTTGACCACTGGTCCTGTGAGCTAGAGATGATGGGAGTTGTAATCCAAAAACAGCTGGAGACCCAGGTTTGGGCAACCCTGGGTTAGATGGCTTTAGAAGAGGATTAAACACATGGAGGATAAAACTACATCCATCTGGCTTCTAGTCATGAAGGCTGCGAACAGCCAGCACGACTTGGAACAGCAGCAGCTGAAGAAACACAGAGAGGGCTGTTGCATTCATGTCCTGTTTGGCCATTCCAGATTTCGGCATCTGGCTGGCCACTGGGGAAAAGAAGATGCTGAACTAAATAGGCCCTTTGGCTGATCCAGCAGAGCTGCTCCCGACGTTGTCATGGCATCAGCTTAACCAAGGTTCACTGCAAGTTTATTTGTGTGTCGAATAAACAATCACTTGTGTCGAGGGCTGACTTTCCGTAGATCGCCGCAAGGGAGCTGCTCTGCTACGTACGAAACCTTGACCTCGAATCAGGTCGTCTACAAATGGGTTCCCCACGAACCTGTGGTGCTCTCTGCACTCATCCATGGTTGAAGGCAGCAATGCTTCTGAATCTCAGCTGCTGGGAGCCACAGGAAAGGGAGTAGTCTTGTGCTCAGGTTCTGCTTGATGGATTCCCACAGGCATGTGGTTTGCTCTTCTAGATGGACCACTGACCTAGTCCAGAAGGGCTGTCTTCTGATGTTCTTATGCTCACTGCAACTTGGCAGATGCCAACTTCCTCCAAGAAATCCCAGACTGGTTGGACGCAGAGGAAAGGTGGGAGGAACCACCAAGGGAAGAAGGCTTAGAGCCTGGGGATTGGTGGTGGGACAATGATGAGTGGTCAGAGGGAGAAGATTTGGGAAGAGGTGTCAGAAGCCGAAGAGGTTTAATAGGCAGGGCAGAGTCTGGCAGAGACTCCAGAATTGGATGCAGAAGCTAAAGCAGGAGAGGAGGGAGGCCAAGAGGCAGAGATGAGTCAGACTGGTGAAGAAGCAGAGGTGTCTTGCCTTCTAAGCTCCCCTCCCCCTAGTCTCCCAAGACCAGGAGAGGTATGAAGTGGGAGGAGCAAAGGCAGGCACACTGGCATAGTCTCAGATGGCTTGGGAAAGTTCCAGGAGGTAACAGGCTGAGTGAGCATGGGAAGTCTGTGGTTAAAAAGAGAAGTCCAGATTCAGGGGCAGAAGCTGGAGAGGAGGTCAAGTGTGTGGATGTTTCACCCCTCCCATTGCAAGAATCTCCCGACAATGTTTTCAGAAAGGAGGGGGCGGAATCTGCTTCTTCAGCTCCAGCCTGACTCTATGGGAGTCTGAGTATTAACTGTGTAAAGATAAGATGACTGCTTAAGCAACTGTAACACTCATGCAGTCCAGTAGTCTCCGATAGTCTTTAGTTTCTAGTTTATATTTTAGTTTTGCAGTACAGTGGTACCTCGGGTTACATACGCTTCAGGTTACATATGCTTCAGGTTACACACTCCGCTAACCCAGAAATAGTGCTTCAGGTTAAGAACTTTGCTTCAGGATATGAACAGAAATTGGGCTCCGGCGGCACGGCAGCAGCAGGAGGCCCCATTAGCTAAATGGTGCTTCAGGTTAAGAACAGTTTCAGGTTAAGAACGGACCTCCGGAACGAATTAAGTACTTAACCCGAGGTAACACTGTAGTTGTAAAAAAATTAAAAAGTTATGCTTCAGAGCTGTCGTTCGTGTAGTTCATACTCCGCTGTGCTCTGCTGACTTTGGCACTGAGTTTGGTGCTCACAGCTCAAAGTCGTGAGTCCATTGCACTTAGACCTGCTTCCCTGCAGTGGAAGGTCTCTGGAAGTGCTCTCCCAGCTCGCCTGGCCCAGTCGGGGCTGAAGAGGTTGAGCCCAGTCGTTGGTGCCACCGGCTCAAAGGCGAAGCTGACAAAGTGGCAGAGATGAGTCCAACTGGGGAAGAAGCCCAGGTGTCTCCCCCTCATAGCTGTCAAATGTCCCTTATTTGCCGGGACAGTCCCTTATCCCAGCGACATGTCCCGCTGCTGTCCCTTATTGATGATGTCCCTTAAATTTCCCGGGTTTCAAAGGAAGCAGCTCATCTCCCTCCCTCCCTGCCGGCCAGGGGGGAGGGAGGCTCCAACTGTGTTGCTTGGCTGCGTTGCTCACCCAACAAGGAATCTAAGAACGACTGGGGGGTGGAGTTTGCATGCCTTGTGCCGATCAAATCAGCCGCGTTGCCTGGGGACTCTCCTTTGCTCAGCGCTTCCCAACGGAGAGGTGACGGTGGTTTTCCTTGCTGCATCCCCTTTGCCGGGTTGCTGCGCTATGGGAACCACCGCTTGAGGCTTCGTTTGGCTGCTGGTTGACTAAAATCTCTTATTTTGGCTGCTGATCCCTTATTTTCGAGGCTGCTGGTCCCTTATTTTCAAATCTGTAAGTTGACAGCTATGCTTCCCCTCCTGCTGCGACAAGCTCCCCTCCCCCTGGTTTCCCAGAACCAGAAGAGTGAACAGGGCAGAGGTGAAGTCTCATATTGCTTGGGGAAACCCTGGGGAGGAGGGGACTTAGGCAGCTGTGGGGAGGTGCGGACCTTCAGTCTCAGCAACTGCTTCATGGGGGCAAGATCTGCCGGAAATGAGTTGTTGTGCTCATTAGGCCTGACACTCCAGTACAGATCGTGTTTTTGCCAATACAGGGTTAACTCCAACTTGGGCAGTGTGATTTATTGCTGGCTCACTCGAGTCACAAATCAAACACGCAACGCTACAGTCTGAGTAATAAGCATCCCTTTATTCGCCGACACCATTACAAAAACTGATTACA
This sequence comes from Podarcis muralis, assembly GCF_964188315.1. Taxonomy (NCBI): domain Eukaryota; kingdom Metazoa; phylum Chordata; class Lepidosauria; order Squamata; family Lacertidae; genus Podarcis; species Podarcis muralis. The sequence continues at coordinate 7,654,660 of NC_135655.1, forward strand.
TTAGCAACCAAAAAAAGGGGGCAGGGGAGAGAAGGGGAGGGGAGGAGTGTTTAATTGAAGGTGGAAGTCAGAGGCCGCTACTCCCCAAAATGTATCTAAGTAAAACAGTGTAGACTGTCAGTATTAAAACGTTACTGTTTACTGCTGCTGTTACCACGTCAGGTGGGTGTGTCTGAACAAGTTTTACTGAGCATAGTAAAGACAAGAGGTTATACGTTCACTGTAGGCTCCAGGAATGTAAAGCTCTAATTTATCCAAACTGTTTTGTTTATTTATTTATTTATTATAAAACTAAACTCTGGAGGTGTCTGCAGAGTCTTCTTCTTCATCATCTTGTTTAAATCAGTAGTCTAACAAGGAGTAGAAAAGACAAAACTCTGTTCAGTGTTTGACGAAGTAGAAAGGGTTGTGAACACATAAATAAGGCTTTAATTTGGCAAAATATAAAATACAGTGCCTTCTGCTACCCCCAAATTAACGGTCTCCCCATGATTTCATTCTGCAAAAGAAGAAACAACAAAAGAAAAGAAAGGTAAGGTAAGGTAAACCTGGGGGGTGCATGAGAAAGTAGCTATTACAAAATACTTTTTTAAAAAATTGTTTTTATACACTGAAAAAGGAGTCCTAAAACTTTAGGGTAAAGTAGGGTTACATGTAATTCCTCCAGATAGAAGAAAAATCAAGCGGGAAATGGCAGCCCAGGCTTTCACTGCGCCAGTTCATAAACAGTGGAACTCCTTCCCCAAAGAGGGGCACCCAACATCTTCACTGTACAGCTTTCGCCATCTTATTTCATTTATTTATTAAATTTATATTCCCACCCTTTCGCCCAAAGGAACCCAGGGCAGCAAACACACAAACCATAAAGCACCTAAAAAACAAACAAAACAAACAAAAAAAATCTGCAATGCAGATGGGGACCTTGAAAAGGTCTCTACTTAAAAAGGCTTCTTGGAAGAGGAAGGTCTTTAGTAGGCACTGAAAAGCCAACAGAGGCAACACCATATTCTAAAGGAACGCCTCCTTATTGCAGCAGAGCTATTTAATTTTGTGGGCCCTACCTCTTCGGTTGAATTTATTTGGGATGCATACAGCCTCTGCTCAGTGCTACCTTTAAAAATATTTTTTTCTACTTGCATTCCCCCTCTAAAAACTAGGTGCGTCTTATGGTCAGGTGCGTCTTATGGCGCGAAAAATACGGTATATCTCGCAAGAGTTCCATGAAATCTCACAAAATCTCGCTGGAAGCTACCACCGCCACAAAACCTCAGTAGCAACAGTCTCAGGCGGGGTACCTGCAGCGGTACCACCCTGTTGTATTCCACCGCCCGAGGCAGCTGCTTCACTCCGCCTCATGGGTGGGCCAGCCCTGCTTTTTGCCCACCCCCAGGAAATGCAGCTGGTGCCCCTCCCTGGAACTCTCCTACCTAGTAGCTGGTAGTGTTCTTTTCCTTTCGCAAGCAGTTGGCTGACTGACGCAAGCAGTTTCTTGAGATGGGCAACGTCCTGGCTCATGGCTACGTTGAGGCTTTTATCGGGCCCTGCCTAGAGGGGAAAGGAGGGGAGAGAAAGCAGTTAGCAAAGAGGAGTCGCGGCGGAAGGAACAGTGGGCAGGTGGGGGGATTTAACACTGAATTTTAGAGTGCAGGGTAGGCAATCAGCCAGAGGCCGAAGGGGCTTGCCATGCCCAAGGCTGCACCACTTAGACATCTCGAACGAAAGGGTGAAGCCCCTCCTCTGGAACAGAACGAAGAGCAAGTCAGGCTGCTGGTCTCCCTTCTGTTCCCCAAGTGATCCCCAGGACACAGCAGGGCAAAGACGCTCTCAGGTCCACTGCACAAAAAATAAAATGAAAATAAAAAATCCCTCTGCACCAAGAACTAGCACGCCAGGGGAGAAGGATGGGGTAGAACTGCTCTCCCCTGGCATGCTATTCTGTGTGCGTGGATTGGTTTATTTTTAATGGAGGGTCATTTGCTCCTATAACCACCCCCACCCCTGCAATCCGAAGTGGAACAGCCCAGGCGCGGCAAGAAGTAGGCCTTGATGCAGAAGCCCCAGGACAAAAGGCCCCTAGGGTCCCTTCATGTTAGGTTCAATAATAATAATAATAATAATAATAATAATAATAATAATAATAATAATAATAATACCTTTATTGTCATTATACAACCTGTGTACAATGAAATTAAGAAGAAGAAGAAGAGGAGGAATTTGGATTTGATATCCCGCCTTTCACTCCCCTTCAGGAGTCTCAAAGCGGCTAACATTCTCCTTTTCCCTTCCTCCCCCACAACACTCTGTGAGGTGAGTGAGGCCGAGAGACTTCAGAGAAGTGTGACTAGCCCAAGGTCACCCAGCAGCTGCATGTGGAGGAGCGGAGACGCGAACCCGGTTCACCAGATTACGAGTCTACCGCTCCAAACCACAACACCACACCGGCTCCCCCCCCCCACAAACACTCAATCTCTTATCAAACAACACACAACCTCACAAGTCAATTTCGCTAGGTTATTTTTCGTTCAACAGCCTAACAACCCACGGATAGAAGCTATTTTTTAGCCTGTTGGTACGGCTGATTATACTACTGTATCTCCTGCCCGAGGGTAGAAGATTAAAGAGGTGATGGCTGGGGTGCGAGTCATCCCTGAGAATTTTTCTCGCTCTCCTAACGCAACGATCCCTTGCGATGTCATCTAGCGGACTCAAGGGACAGCCCATGATATCATGTGCTGTATTCACCACCCTCAGTAGAGACTTTCTGTCTGTGGCTGTCAGGCCAGCATAGCATACTGTGATACAATATGAAAGGACACTTTCTATTGTGGACTGGTAAAAGGAGTTCATCAGTTGCTGTTTAATATTATTCTTTCGCAAGACCCTGAGGAAATGGGAGTCTCTGTTGGGCCTTTCTGACCACCCGAGTTATGTTGATTTTCCAAGTGAGGTCCTCACTAAGGTAAACTCCCAGGAATTTAAAGGAGGAGACACTCTCCACACAGCCCCCCCCCCCAATATACAACAGGGCAGGTTCCTCTGGAAGTCCAACACCATCTCCTTTGTCTTACTAATATTTAGGTGCAAGTTATTCTCTAAGCATCATGTAGATACTTTTCAAACCTCCCCCCTGTATGCTATTTCATCTCTGCCTGCAATTAGGCTCATTATGGTAGAATCATCTGCAACCTTAATAATTACTGTGGATGGATCAGATGATTTGCAGTCACATGTGTGCAACGAGTACAGGTAGGGACTTAGCACACATCCCTGTGGGGTGCTGGTGCTAAGCTTCAGGGAGGTAGATATACCAGTCCCAATCCTCACTGTTTGTGTCCGATCCCTCAAAAAGTCTTTAATCCAGTCACAGATGGTAGAAGAAAGGTTCAGATCCGTCAGCTTTTTAATAAGAATGTCATTTCTGCCTTTGGTTGGAAATGAGTTGGGCCTGCCAATACGCAGCCGCCCTGCCACCTGCTGGTGGGACAGAGCAGCGCTTCGCCTTCGTTCCATTCATCCAGAGTTGCAAACCACACACACACAAATACAAGGGAGTTGGGGCTGGGGGACACAACAGTGCTGTGTGACATCTTCAGATCCCTAAAAGTGGCCCTCCAACCACCACGGGCCTCAACAGCCTGACACAAACACACTGGGAGCCGCAGTGGTGTAGTGGTTAAGAGCGGTAGACTCGTAATCTGGTGAACCGGGTTCGCTTCCCTGCTCCTCCACCTGCAGCTGCTGGGTGACCTTGGGCCACTCACACTTCTCTGAAGTCTCTCAGCCCCACTCACCTCACAGAGTGTTTGTTGTGGGGGAGGAAGGGAAAGGAGAATGTTAGCCGCTTTGAGACTCCTTAGGGTAGTAATAAAGCGGGATATCAAATCCAAACTCTTCTACTGTGCTGGGCCACTCAGTCGTAAAGTGACGCTGAAAACGTGGGCAATGTCTAGGCCGAGAGGAGTGCGAAGAGGCGCTCTGAGCCCATGGCTAATTGGCTCTGCCCTTTTGCTTACCCACTTAACGAATATTGCATCTTCCAGGATCTCTGCAAAAGTGCCGTGCAGGCAGGACTGTGCAGAGCCGGATTAAGCAACAATTCATTCCGGCTGGTAGCCAAATACAGCCATTTGGCCACACACACACACACACACATATACACACACACCAGCGAAGCTGCTGCTGAAGGATTCTGGTAATGCCTGCACATCATATGGCGTTTTATGTGCCCAAGGTAACACTCACCGTCTGTGAGGAGACGTCACTGTTCTCAATCACATTGGTGTCCCCTGCGGCTTTTCCTATTTCCCTTTCTAGAGTAACGAGCGATTCCTGGGCCTTAAGGGAGAAGCAGCAGAGGAAATACTTTGAGTATTATTGTGCGTTTTGTTTAGGAATTGCTTCCTGTTGTTAGGCGCCCCAAAGTGATTAACAATATAATGAAAACATCTAAAAAACAGATACACATATAAAAGCAGGAAAAACAATTGCATGTATAAACACTCTGTGTGTGTGTGTGTGTGTGTGTGTGTGTGCGTGCGTGCGCGTGGGTGTAGACAAGAACAGCACATACATAAAATCAACTCAATTCAACACGGACACCAACTGCGATTAAAACCTCCATGTGGAAGGCTTGATGAAATAGTAAAAGGTAAAGGGACCCCTGACCATTAGGTCCAGTCGTGACCGACTCTGGAGTTGCGGTGCTCATCTCGCTTTATTGGCCGAGGGAGCCAACGTTTGTCTGCAGACAGCTTCCGGATCATGTGACTAAGCCGCTTCTGGCGAACCAGAGCAGCACACGGAAACGTCGTTTACCTTCCCACCAGAGTGGTACCTATTTATCTACTTGCACTTTGATGTGCTTTCGAACTGCTAGGTTGGCAGGAGCAGGGACCGAGCAACGGGAGCTCACCCTGTCGCAGGGATTCGAACCGCCGACCTTTTGATCGGCAAGCCCTAGGCTCTGTGGTTTAGACCACAGCACCACCCACGTCCCTGTTGAAATAGTAAAACACCAGATATCACTGTGAGCTACTAAGGTTAGGAAACAGAGAATTTACAGGTCAGGATAAAAAAACCAGAATGCTGATGACTGTTTTTGTGGGGTGGGGCCTTGTAATGCAGTATTTGAAAATACGAAGCATGGATGCAACAGCTGTGCTTCCAGACACAGGCGTCACGTGGGCTCACTTAAATCAGGAATCCAGGAGTGGCTATGGCTCCCTCTTGAGCATCCCTGGGCAAGCACTTTCTGTGAGACACAATCTCATGAGCTGCACAAATACAAGTGTCCATCTGGGCATCTGAAAGTGATGTGCTCTAGGCGATGCTTTCACCCTTCTTCACAAATGCTCTCGAGGCAGCCAAAGAAGTAAGCAAAATGGCATCACAAGCAGCCTAAGATCACAGCAGCCAGATAAAGCCATAAATAGCCAGAGATTAAAAAGTCTTTGCCTGGTGCTGGAAAGATGGAGGCGGTGGCTCCACAACACAGTCTTACACTCACATCCTGCCTAATTTCTGAAAGGGAGACGCACACCAGATAAGCATTTCAAGACAGCATCCTAATGCACAGAAAGCTTGACATGGCAGAAGGGGACAAAACAGGGCTTTAAAAATAAGCACAATGGCTTTTAATTAGAATGGAATCATAAAGGGACCCCGAGGATCATCTAGTCCAACCCCCTGAAATGCAGGAATATGCAGCTGTCCATACGAGGATCGAACCTGCAAGCTTGGCATTATCAGCACCATGCTCTAACCAACCGAGCTAATTTTTCTCGGAGAAACAGACCTGGGGCTAGGGAAGCTGCTGGAGAACAGGTGAGCTGTGTTCCCAACAGCCCATCCCTTGTTCACAACCTCGAAGCAGCATTTTGGAAAGGTTTTTCTGAATAGCCTTAAAAAGGAAGCCCCACAGGAAACACACAGCAACAGCGTAGCCTAGAGGCTGGCAAAGGATAGATAACTGTGACCGGAACTTCTCTGTCTGGGAGGGAGCCATAACTGGCACAGTAACTTAAGCTAGAGGAAAACACTGTGTGACACAGGCTGCAGTTGGGCCTCAAGCAACAAAGAACTGTATCTTTGATTCCCCCTAGACCACTTAGACCAATTCCTTACCTTAGGCAAGTCAATTGCTAGTTTCTGCCTCTCGCTTTGATCAATTTTGAGTTTGGATAAAGTCTCATTCAACTGGGTTTTCAGCTGCAACAGATAAGACAAAGCCAGTTGAGCACATCCCTCTTGGGTGAGAACAAGGGAGTAAGAGGTGGCTACAAGTATAAGCACACACACATGAGAAGGAAGAGTGAAGATTAGTCATCAAACATGTACTACAAGGAGAGTTGGGCAGCAAAGTGAGTCCATCTGCAAGACAGATGAAAAAGAACAACTACAGAAAGCTACAGGTAACTATAGAGGTTAGAATCAGTGAGAAAATTCTAAATGGATATGTTCTCCAAGCCTCACCAGCCTTATCAGGGCATTTGCACGAAGCTTTTCACAAGTGAGCATCTGCTCCACAGATCAGTTCCAATCATCATCAGTATTTTGTTTAAGGAAGCCTTAAACCAAAACATCTGGAAGCCACCAAAGAACTGAGGAACAGCAAGTTGACTAAAGCCATTGACACACAGCCTCTCTCCCATTTTCCTCCAGGGAACTCACAGGCTAACCTTCTGAGCTAGCCAGAACATCTGATATCTTCATAATTTTATTCACGTGCATCCAAAATAACTTGTTCTCACCAAAAAAGCAGTACCCCAAAAAGTTTGTAATAATACCTGGTAATTTTCAGAGTTTTTCAAATATGAGACCTAATACAGGTTTTTCCTTGTGGGGAGACATAAAGGTGAAACCACCTTCACCCAAAAATGACAGGATGGGGGGAAGTCACTGTTTGTAATGACATTTTCGTATTCAACGTGACCCTCGGTGATGCTCAAACTTTCATTCTGGGTTCTGGAAAACTCACAGCGACCCAGCTGGAGGCAGTTCAGCTTGAGAGTTTGTTATATGAATCAATTCCATAATGCCAGAAGCTTCAGCAAAGCAAGGCTGGTCTGGTTTCTTTTCTATGCCCAACAGGCAGTGGCTCATATGACCAGTATGGGACTGAATCAGTCTCTGTCAGGGGCACCTAGTGCTTCCCTCTCCTGCCTTTAAGAACGTACATTGCACTTGAAGGGCAGAAGGACTATTCCTTCCTCAAGCCAGTAGGCTGCATTATGCCACATTCTGTGCCCTTTGCCTGCTATAATCTCTTTGTATGCAAATACAAAAACTGTCCAGTTTCACCTTCCAGAAACTGGGACTTCCTTCAAGGGAAAGGGAAAGGTAAAGGGACCCCTGACCATCAGGTCCAGTCGTGACCGACTCTGGGGTTGCGTGCTCATCTCGCTCTATAGGCCAGGAGCCGACGCTTGTCCGCAGACAGCTTCTGGGTCACATGGCCAGCGTGACTAAGCCGCTTCTGGCGAACAAGAGAAGCACACGGAAACGCCGTTTACCTTCCCCGCCAGAGAAGTTTATCTCTATTTATCTACTTGCACCTTGAGGTGCTTTCGAACTGCTAGGTTGACAGGAGCTGGGACCGAACAACGGGAGCTCACCCCGTCGCGGGGATTCGAACCGCAAACCTTCCGATCGGCAAGTCCTAGGCTCCGTGGTTTAACCCACAGCGCCACCTGCTTCCCTTCAAGGGAAAAGGTGCAGCCTAAAAGCAAACACTCCCGTTCTGGTCTCACAACTCCACCTAGCACCGAATTGAGGCAAAGCAGCACTTTCCACACCTGTAGCCAAGACCCTCTGCGTTCCGAGAAAGCAGGCTTCTGAATTCACAAACCATCCCAAACGTTAAGGCTTTAAGCAAAAAGGGCCGGAGGGAGCAGCAAACACACTTAATGTTGTTATTAAGAGGCAGGGAAAGGGCTGTAAAAGTGGTTGAAGCAGACAAAGTCTGAGCTGGAGGGGTTAGCAGACAAGACGGGATTCAGAAAAGGTTCCCTCCGCTTTGGAGTAAGTTTGTATTCAGCGGAGGGAGGAGGGCAGGCCTCTTACCAAATTTAACTCTTCATTCTGCCTGACTGCTTCAGAATATGAGTCATCAAGTTTTTTCTGCAATTCAGTCAACAGATCTTTGAGCTGAAATGAAGTTTTCAGAGGCTTTAAGACGCATCTCCTTCTGCCACCCCCTTCCCCCCTGTTCTGGCTCCGTGGTTAGAAGTCACAAAGAGCAAACGCCCCTGAGGGGAGCAAGTATTTCGTCCTTGGGCCAACCAGAGCCATGCGTTGAGTGCAACAGAGAGCAAAAATAACTGCTGCATTTGGACAGGCAGCTTACCTCCCGGACTTCTGAAACATACGTTGATCGCTCTATTTCTGCCTTCTCCAGTTCTTGTTCCAGATGTTCTCGTTCCTTTTTAAGCTGCAAAAAAGGGGGCAAAGAAGTCAGGAAGCTACGAAGGTGTCCGCTCTGCTTCCAGATGTTTTCATTTGTTACCACCAAGCTGAAAGTCATTCTTCCAGCGCTAACCATAAACTACATTAATCACCAGCTTCCCCAATTCCTGAAATGCTAGTCAGATTTCATACCCTGATCTGACCTATTTTTCAGTAGTGTCCTTGGTGCTTCAGTGGGCATGAATTGAAAAACCCAGCCATGGCAACTTAAAACTAGGTGTTTAGCAACTAGCCTTTATATCATAACGGCTACGTTTAAACAGCTGCAATTTAATTTAATGGGGTGACTAGTCCATGGCCAGCACGGAAAGATTTGGCTTCCCGCCCTCAAAACTTGTCATTTTAAAAATTAGCTTTTAAATAAAAATACATTGACCACTCCTATGGGTCCCCTGTTGTGACAGCGCCCCAGATGCCAAAGACAGGTGCATGAGGTGAGGGAGGGGTCAGGGCAAGGAGAGCCATGTGGGCACACTGCTCATTCCAAGTCCAGTTTCTCAAACTGGGATCATTATGTCTGAACTGGGCCAGTTTTACACAAACACCCCAAGAAGGTTCGGGATGAATTAACCCTTCATGTACAGGTTAAACGAAACATACAGAATCAACTTCTTTGACTTCTTCCTTTAATCTTTCTACCGCCTGCTCCAAAGGAGCGACCGACGAGCGCATCTGCAATCAGACAAAATATAAACACTATTATTATTATTGTTATTAAAATGACATAAACGTCTTACTCTTCAAGACTGTGAAATGGACGATCAAGGGCTGCTGATTTCGCTAGACTCCAACTGGCTTCAGGGTGCTGTGGCTGTTCACAATTACTGTTATGAGAAAAGCTTCCTTTTGCCTGTTCTGAATCTCCTTCCAATCAATTCTGCCAAGCAACAGAGAGTTCCTACGCTACAGGAGAGGGAGAAGTTTCTCCCATCTACACTCTGCAAATTGCGAATAATTAGATGGCCTCCCAATCTTTTGCTGAAAGATTTGTTGCAAAGATTTGCCCGTGCAGAGATTTTCACTTGTGCGGTAGCACTCTTCCCCTCTTCCTAAATAGGTTCCAGGGACTCCCCCAACCCTTTGCAGCATATGGGGGAAGGAGGAGGAGGGAAGCCCCAAGGGGAAATCCTTGCACTGACAGGAAGTGCCCATTGTTTTTCATTTCTTTGGCCTTTGTGACCCACAAAGGTCGCTACCAATGTTATGCGTAGCACTCTGAACACCAGAGAGGGCTAACAAGCCTCCTTCATTTGGTGGCAAAGACAGCTCCCATCCGTGAACTAGAGATTACTAAACCCAGATCATTTAACTCCGCGGAAGGTAGAGACGCAGAGGCAGATGGTCTTTCCCAGCTAACAATGAAGTGCTGCTGGTCTCCTGCTGCCAGAGGGTGGGGCTGCGCAGACATTCTCCCCATTTGCATCAAGTCTGCTTCAGTAAGCACTTGCCGGATGCATAATCCGAATCATCTTAGAGAGATTAATTTATTTTGATGAAAGCAAAGGAAAGCCACAGAAGTACAACACTGGTGGTGCGTTTTCCTTTTTTGCTTTTCAAAAACAGGATTAAGCCCCCTGATATTACTTTGAGAATGTGCTGCTATTTTTATACACGATCGCAGATTTGCCAGCTCATGTACAAGAGGCTGATTACTTCAGGATGCTGTTTTCAGGAGACATGACTGATCCTTGCTTGCAACTAACTAACGCAGGCCATAGACTTAATATATGAGGCTCCTCAAATCAGAACATTCAGCCCCTCCAGCCTGGAACTGTCTCCTCTAGCTGAGAACAGAAGCCCCACACACAGTCCTGATAGACTTGGGCTCCAGCAAAGGACCCCTGACCATTAGGTCCAGTCGTGACCGACTCTGGGGTTGCGGCACTCATCTCGCTTTATTGGCCGAGGGAGCCGGCGTACAGCTTCCGGGTCATGTGGCCAGCATGACTAAGCCACTTCTGGCGAACCAGGGCAGCGCACAGAAATGCCGTTTACCTTCCCACCTATTTATCTACTTGCACTTTGATGTGCTTTCGAACTGCTAAGTTGGCAGGATCAGGGACCGAGCAGCGGGAGCTCACCCCGCCATGGGGATTCGAACTGCTGACCTTCTGATCAGCAAGTCCTAGGCTCTGTGGTTTAACCCACAGCGCCACCCGCGTCCCCGGGCTCTAGCATAGGATCTTTGAAACTGAGATGACAGAGACTAAACCTTGAACTGTTCACATCCAAAGCATGTTCTCTGCATCTAAGGCAGGCGTGGGGAACCTTTGGGCTGCCAGATGTTGCTGAACTTCAATTCCATCACCCCTGGCAAGCATGGCTCATGGCCAGGGAAAACGGGAGTTGCAGTTCAGCAACATCTGGAGGGCCAAAGTTTCCCCACACCTGATCTAAGGAACACCTTCCCTGCCCCCACTGGGGGAAAGAACCACAAGCCATTGTTTTGATTCCAGAATAATGACATGCTGTGAGCATCCTCAGTCAACTTGCCTCAAGCTGCTGATCCGTTAGGGTATCTATATATAATAAAAACAGACGTAAAAAAGGAAAACCAGAGACCCTCAGCTATCCATAACCATTATGGAAACAGGTATTCCTAATTGCTGGCATATGCCTTTTGGCATAGAAACATTTTCGGAAAGCTTTTAAAAGCTGAAACAGAAGGTGCCTGCTCAATCTCTGTTAGGAGAGCACTCCACAGGACTGGGCTGATGACACAACAGTCTCTTATTTCGTGTCGATGACAAATGAGCCATTGCTACCTATTCTCATCCTCTTCATATTGGGGGTTGCACTGATGTTTTAAACTGCATTTCTACTTTTGTTCCTCACCTTAAGAACCGTTATACTGAAAAGCTTGACATTTTATACACAGATAAAATTACATGAAGTGGGGCAGCCAGTGGAGCCATCTTCTAAATCTGAGCAGAGTTTTAGATAAGTGTTCCCCCCAAATCTGCCCCTTGGTGCTGGAAATGGAGCACCCCCAGAGGTTAGAGGGGCAGAGAGGAGAAACTCAAGAGTGAAGCTCTGGGGGCAGGATCTCCGCCAAAGTACCTGTTGAAGTTCCTTCTGCAATTCCTCGATTTTTATTTTCCATTTGCTCTCCTCCTCTTCCACGCTCCTCTGTAGTCTTTGCAAGATTCCCTCCTAGCAACACAGAATTTCAGTTACCAAACACCCATAGGAAAATTGTGGTGTGTGTAAATTTCACAGGACACACTCCTACCGTCTCTGCAAGGACCACTTTATACTTCTCGCACTCCTGCTGCAACATGACATGCATCTCCTCTGCCTCCTTCAACTTCTGCTCCATGGCCTGTGAAGGGAAAAAATAAATCTCATATAGATATCTTGCAGGTTGGCAAGAAAGAGCAACCAGTTTGCTCTTATTGGCCTGGGGTGAGGGGAGATTGATGGCTTGGATCCTAAGCTAAGTTAAACCTAACAAAATTCATGAATGGAACATTTCCCCTCCCCGCCTTCCCTCTTCAGTCACCGTCAACCTCCCTCCAATTTCCAGGCTTATTCCAGCAAAGGCAAGAACAGGTCTGTGTGCTTGCTCCTGTATTAGCCATATCCTTTCTGCTATGTAGAAGAGCTTCACTTGCTTCTCGTGATGCCTTCAAGTCAGCAGCCAGGATTGAAGGTGCAGGAGTCTGAGGAGGTCTCCAGATTCAGCAGCTGCTGGTTGTGCAAAACCCTCATCATACAATCAGCTTGGAAGGGACCTCGAGGATCATCTAGTCCAACCTGAATATGCAGCTGTCCCATATGGGGAATTGAACCTGCAACCTTGGTGGTATCAGCACTGCGCTCTAACCAACTGAGCTGCTTTTAAACAGCAACAGTATCACACTCCAAAGTAGGTTTTAATTTTGAGGAGACCTTCAGGAGGGAACCAGTTTCTCTATTTGTAACTAAATGGTCACTTTTGTAGAGATGCATTGTCCAGAATTCCTGAAGCATAGCCAGAGCTGAAGCCATTGTTAAATCAGCCAGGGAGTTTCCCATTACAGTTGTACCTCGGAAGTCGAACGGAATCCGTTCCGGAAGTCTGTTCGACTTCCAAAATATTCGGAATCCAAGGCACGGCTTCCGACTGGCTGCAGGAAGCTCCTGCAGCCAATTGGAACCTGCGGGAGCCACGGTGGATGTTCGGGTTCCAAAGAACGTTCACAAACAGGAACACTCACTTCTGGGTGTTTGGCGCTCGGGATCCAAGATACGACTGTATAAGGCAAATTTAAGATTAATTTTGGCTCACCTGAGCAGAGCTTCCTTTAAGGCTTTTTAAAACACACACCACTTATACCAACCTTAATTTCCTCTGGTCGAGATGGATCTTTTGTATGTTCTCTCACTGCCTTTTCAAACCCACGCATCCAGTCGCTGTGGCTCTGTGCAAGAGAGGGTAATCTTTTTGGTGTCCCGAGAATGACAAAAACCAGCTAGCTAGAGCTGCCCTTCCATCTGGGTGTAAAATTTACCTCTGTAAGCTAGGCTGGTTTCTACTCACACTCCCTATGCTCCATCCAGACACAGTATCTGGAAGAGGCAGATAACACTGATAACTGGGAAACACTGGCCTGCGAGAGCTCCAGTTGGAGAACAGCCTTTACCAAAGGTGTCATGGGCTTTGAAGACACTCGAACTCATGACGAAAGGGATATATATGTGCTAAGAGGAAGGCACGCTTGGCAAGCCCTCACCCTGATCAACTTCTGCCTGGAAACCTATGTCCCCACTGTGGAAGGAGGTGTGGATCCAGAACTGGCCTCCACAGTCACTTACAGACTCACTGTTAAGACTCTGTTCATGGAAGACAATCTTACTTGGCTATGAGTGATCGCCAAAGAAGACTGTTCAGATGTTCAGTCTCTGCCTGACTTTCCGGGAGAGCAGAACACAGAAAGCTTCTTTATACTGAGTCAGACCACTAGGTCCATCTAGCTCAGTATTGTCCACACTGATTGGCAGTGGCTCTTCAAGACCAGCTCCATCTGGAGATGCCAAGGATTGAACCCAGACCTTCAGTTGCTCAACCACTGAACTACAGCCCAAGTTAGACCATCGACCAATGTCCGATTCAGCTCTTACGCTTGCATGGAAGAGATAAGGAAACACCACCAATTTGCTTGGAGTCTTACGCATAAAACAGGGATACAAAACTAAGCAGCCTTTAAATGCACAATAAAAAGCAAGTACTGTAGTGCAAAACAGATCAATTAGCAGGAGCCTCTGGAGGTGCACACCAGCAGCTCTGAGCCAGGAAGCCCAGTCACTCCACTCTTCAGCAGCATCTACAAAGCAAACAGCTTTGCTTCCACTGTCGCCAGCTGGCAGCTGGAGGAGCACAGAACTGTGGCACATCTTACCAAGGTGGAAGGAAGAGACACTATGGGGAACAGCTTCTGCAATGTGCTTCTCGTCTCCGCTTCAACAACCTCCACATACTGCTGCCTCTCCTGGATTGACAGAGGGAAAGGAGGAAGGGCCAAGTCAATGCAAAATTTCCACCAGATGGCAAGATAAAAAATTTCCTTCCTCGGCCTAAACGTTCCTTGCCTAATTGAGAGCTACTGTTTCCGAGGGGCCAGAAACAGTTTCACCCATCGACCCTTGCATTCACACCGCAGAAAACGCTTCAGGGCTCGGCCTTCGTGTCGTTTTGTACTTTCAACAAGTTCTCAAAAGAAGCCTCCGCAGAGTCTGTTCATTTCTTTCCCTTGCTTAAGGGGTCTGGGGAGGCAGAATGCGTACATAACGGGGTGAGGGGCACGGGGGGTTGGCAGCTATGTCAACCCACACACTTAAGAGGTGAAGAGATCACAGGTTCCTGCTCTTTACTTTTGAAGCATTCCTCAAAGAGGCGCCAGGAAGAAATATTATTACAAAGCCCAACACATTTTGATGAAATCTTTATCAAGGGGCGATGACTGTCAAGTTATTCTGTGGTATACCACCCCCACCCCCCACTATAACTGGTTTTTTCCTAGAAATTTTCTGAGGGTCACCACCTTCCCCCTCCCCCTTATATTGCTCATCCTTTGTTGCCCTTAACTTTTAAATACATGGTACTTCCCCCATCTCCAGTGAATACACACTCAAAGTAATACAGTCTGAAGTTCTGGCCTTGATCCTTGATTTCCATTTGAATTAGGCCATGAACATAATATGGACTGCAAATTCTGAAAGGCCCAAGTAATTATGGGATCAGATGCAAAGCATCTTATTTTCCTGGCCATTAAGCCATCACAAGAAAACAGTGTTCTGTACTGAAGTGGGCATCAAAGTGAGATTTCTTGTGGGTGTGCTTTTCTCATATCCCCATTTTATCCCCTTTCTGTCAACAGGGGATGGAAACTCGGTTCAACATTGTGCAGCAACTAAAACTGCCGTCTGGAAAGCTCACTTTGTAAGCGGAGAGTTACATGTCAAATGGAAGGCGTTAGGGCTAGTTCACACATGCATGCACTCCCCTCGATTTCCTATCAACTTGAATCTCAGCTGAGCGTGTGAATTATCTCCACTAAAAGAGTTCCTTCCAGGTAAGAACTATGAAAAAGTACTGATCTCTGTTGGGAGATGGTACCTTCAGGTGTCCCAAGTCATCAAATGATGGATATGCATGTATGTACTGCCCATTATTCCCTCTGGCTCTTGCATCCTGGGAGAGAATGCAAGGCAGCCATTCTGCATCTCTATAACTAAGTATTTTTACAGTGCACTAAGCATACGCCTAGGGGCGTTGGGGCAGGTAGCTAGTTCACTCAAGCATCTCTTGTTGCAACGGACCCGTCACCATTTGCCGTATATGAAGCCCATCTCAGGACATGCTCTTGAGACTTATTTAGTCCAGGGTTCTCAAAGCCTACAGCAGATTCCAGGACACCCATCTGGCTGCTGAGTGTGCTTTCTGCATGTCTGGGAGCACAATATAGTGCAAAACCCAATCACAAGTGTAGTGCATCATCGCCTGGAGATGATCCAGTTCCCCTTTGCTGATCTAGCTGCTCACAATGAAACTTCCCCCCCCCCCCCCAAGAATCAGACCAGGAAGAAATGCTGGCAAACCAGAGATGTCTCTCCTAATGATGGGACTTTAGGAAAGGCATAGCCTCTTAAATACAGGAGTTTTAAGCCAGGTGTTGGGAACCTGTTGCACTTCAGAAGTTGCTGGACTCTAGCTCCTCTTAACCCTTGACCTTTTGCCATGCCAGCTGGGCAGGGGAGCTCAGAGCCTGGCAATGTCTGGGAGGACCACAGGTTTCCGAGCCCTGATTTAAGGACTTTGGAAAGGTTTGCCCCTTTCAAAAATGCTACGGAACATTCCTCAAGAGGCAATCTCCACCCACACTATGCCTTTCTCTCCCCAGAATACAGAGCAAAACGGAAACCAATTGATAGAGCTGGGCAGCGTTTTCCTCTCACCATCATCGATCCAGCAAACGTGAACGCTCACGGCCTCCAGTGATCAAGGCAACAAGGGAATCTTGTATGCATCCCTTCCCCATGACTGCAGACTCCGATATGCCACAAGAGACAGGACAGAAACCCCCTTTGCTTTATTTCCCTCCTAGTTTCAGTAGTAAGAATTCAACCTGTTGTGGAGGTATAGGTCTGTGGATAAACTTAAGGGGGGGGGGGACCGCCAGCAAAAAAATCCTCAGTCTTTGAGGCCAGGGTAAAGGTAAAGGCGCCCCTGACCGTTAAGTCCGGTCACAGATGACACTGGGGTTGCGCGCTCATCTCGCTCTATAGGCCGAGGGAGCCGGCGTTTGTCTGCAGACAGCTTCCGGGTCATGTGGCCAGCATGACTAAGCCGCTTCTGGTGAAACCAGAGCAGTGCACGGAAACCTTCCCACTGGAGAGGTATCTATTTATCTACTTGCACTTTGACGTGCTTTCAAACTGCTGGGGGGGCAGCAGCTGGGACCGAACAACGGGAGCTCATCCCGTCATGGGGATTCGAACTGCCAACCTTCTGATCAGCAAGTCCTGGGCTCTGTGGTTTAGACCACAGTGCCACCCGCATCCCTTGAGGCCAGGGTAGAGGAGTTTAAATATATAGGTTCTATAAGCAATGAACTTCATTTCCCCCAAGATTTGCCAGAGGTTGAAACCATCTCCACTGCACTTTTCTTTTATTTAAATTTGTTTGTTGGGGGAGGAGAAGTTGGGGTTCTACACAAAAGTTGCTGAGTCAAAGCCTGAAGGAACTCCAATGGAGCAGGCAGATCGTTCAAATCCGCTGTCGTAGTTCAAACTCCGGGCCCTGTAGAGCAGTGTTCCCCAACCCCCGGGCCGTGGACCGGTGCCGGTCCGTGGATCAATCGGCACCGGGCCGCCCGAGGAACTTCAAATCATTTCACTGTGGCGGGCGGCCGAGGCGCAGAGCATTGCGCCCTCTCAAGCCCGCCCATTGTGTTACAATAGCGAATGAAAATTCGCTATTGTTACACTGATGCTCCTCCTGGCCAATCAGATTGGCCGAAAGGCAAACCTCACGCCATTGGTCGAGGAGGAGGAGGCACCACGGGAGGACTGAGGACTCGAGGTCGGAGACGCGGGGACTGAGAGAAGCTGCCGTGAGGGAAGTGCACGGAGGGGGGGACTCAGCTCAAAACAAGCGGGCCACGGAAAAATTATCAAACATTTACCGGTCCGCGGCAATAAAAAGGTTGGGGAGCACTGCTGTAGAGCATTGCAGCAAACACCAATGAAAAACCCTTTCTTGAAACACTTCCAGGAGGGAGATTCTACAGCCCCATGCCCCAAAGCAGCTTATTCTTCAGCTAAATGGCTTTCATATCCTATCCAAATTCTGTGTAATTTCAGTAAGTGGGTGATACGATTATATTACGTTTTTTCAGTTAGTTTTTTTTTAAAAAATATGATTTTTAAAATAAGCTTAAATAGTAGCGCTTCTGTCAGGGAAGTGAATTGTCAGTTTGGCTGGCGGGAAAGATTTCATGTGCCTAAAGGGCTGCAAATGACAGGGGCAGGAAGACGGTGGCTATTTTTATTTGTGTAGTTTAAACTACATACCTGTTTCTCTTAAGCAGTTTAAAAGATTTCACATTTCTCAGATTTATTATTTAAAAAATCAGGTATTTGTAAGTTACTGAACCCTGTGGAGATTTGACAGGGTAGATTTTAGGTTTTAACCCCCCCCCCAGTCAACATGCACCTTAAATTGGGACTGAGTGAAGTTTTAACCATAGTGAGAATTAAGATGCAGCAACCTGAATCTGACGAGATTTAAACTGGGAGTCCTAAATACAAAACAGCACTTAAAATGAAGAAAATACGCAAGCTGAAACAGAATAATAATACCAGCAGACTTTATAATCTGTTCATATAACACCATATAATGGGTTGTATCCCATCACTCTAGTTCTGCTGGTGCAAAGGAACTTCCTCTCTCTTTCTAGTCTACCCCAGACCACTGTGAACCCTCAAAAAAAAAGTAGCTCTGGAAGGTTAAGGACCCTCTAGAGTGGATTTTGGGGGGTATACAGGGAAAAGAGAGAAAACAGAAGTGCTGTCGTGGCAGTAGAACCTCACTGGATACAACTCAAAACTGGCACACGATTAGCTGTCTGTGTGTCAATATATACTCCTTGTAGACCACTGATAAGCATTTCCCCCAGTTTGTGTATTTTGTTCATTTATATCAAACACTTAACTTTTTAAAATTTATAATTTCCCCTTAACTTGCCAGATCCGGGTTGCCACATCTAAATTCACACCATAGTCAAAACTTCACACCATAGTCCACATTTGAGGCTATTTTGCGATTTAGAATTTTGTTTAACCTATCCATACGCTTCGTTTATGCTGTTTCCTTTCGTCTGCAAAAATTATAGTGGGGCAACGACACTTCACTAGGAGATGCCGTGGCGGCAGCAGGTATCCCAATTTCGTTGCAATCCCAGCCCGGCTTGAACGCTTCCAAATCTTAGCCATTTCAAGGACTGTGTGCATGAAAAGCAAAAGCAGCCCTCGCTGGCCCGTAAGGAAACACTCCAAAATGCACAGCTTTGCTGAGACCAATGAAGTGAGAGGGTGTGCAGCTTGTGCTTCATTCTTCAAAATAAATGGGGAAAGTTTTTAGGTTTGTTTTTTTTAAATCAGCTTGAATCATGGCCTGCGTGTTTAATTTCAACATTAACGGCACCGAGTGTGACAGTCCTTACATGATGGACAGGTTTCAATGGGCACAAAAGTGAGAGGATGTTTGGGTGGCCAACAAGATGCTGGCAGGTGTGATTCCCAACTCCAGGGGGAGGGCGGAGAGAGGGAGAACACAGCCCTGTAGCTCTAGCAACTGTTCCAAGCAAAACCAGAGCAGACAGCATGCTCACAAATCAAAAGGGGAGGGGGACATAACATAAAGAGAAGGTTTAAGATGACATGCAGAAGCAGAGGTGGAAAGTGCAGGATGAGAGAGAGAGAAAGAGAGAGCATTCAGAACAGAGTGTATTTAAAATTGCAGTAAAAGCTAAATGCTTCCATTTGATTCTAAAAGGCGGCTGCCGAATCACTTCTAGTTTCAATGCAGTTGTTTCTAGCAGTTAGTATTACAACCTTAGCAGTCTTGTTCACTTTGTCCTGCAGCAATTTTTCAGTTGAGGCCAATGCTTCCATGGCTTTCCAGTTTTTCTCTCGAAGGTCCTAATCGTTTTTAGAAAGATATGGTTTCAGTTCAGCCAATAATCAAACGGTGTCTTGCTTTCACTTCAGAGAGCGAGAGAGCGCTTGCATTTAAGCGCAGGTTACTGCAAAATGATTTGGGTGGTCAATTAAGATGAGGCACACTAGCAAAAAAAAACAACCAAGTGTGATGTTAAAAAGGGAAAGAGAATTTGTCTGGGTTTTTTTTTCAAAAGCAAAAAAAAAAAATTTTAAAAAATGGCTAGTTCTTCCCCACTGTCCTGCCATTCTATTTCCTGGCTCTGCCTGCAGCATCACTACTAGGAACCCTCCCCCCTTTTGACTGCATTTGTGAGGAAGGAGGAGGAGGAGTGTTCAAAAGTGAGCAATACACACACACACACCCTGGGACCAACCAAGCTTTAATTCACCTGCAGAACCCAGAAATCAACAGCAATTCAGCGTCACCTGCAGCAGTCAGGGCCATCAGCCTAGGGAGGGTGCATAGCTCAGAAACAGAAGGGATCCTTTTCATACAGAAGGGACTCCGCTACACAGGTCCATTATTACGTTATAAATGTGTTATACAAATGTGACACCAGAGGGCGGTGTGGAGCTGCAATCCGAAGCCAATGGTAAATTGCATTGGGAGCTCATTTTTCCTATAAAGTTTTTATAGCGTTTTTTTATATCTGTGTAGATCCAGCCATGGTCTCAGGTTGAATCCTTAGTAGCTTCAATTACAAAAGGACCCACTTGACAGAATCTGGAGAGCTCAGCCGGTTAAGGTAAACAGAGCTGGGCTAGGAAAACCAATGATCTGACTCAATGTGAAGGTAGCGTCCGACGTTCACCCTCCTACCAAATTGCAGGTGGCTTCCAAGAGAAGGTGAAAGCCCTGCTCCAATTCGCGCTGCGTTGGCTGGACCACAAGGCAGACTAGAGGACTGACTTTTTTGTCGGCGTCAAAAATGTTGCATTTTAAAGAGAGCAAACGAAGCAGCATCTTAATGAAGTTAAGTCAAATCGTATCATTTCTATGCTTTCCTCAGCCATTCTGCTAGAAGGGCTTTACTCCCCCTGCCATGCTGACTCCCGAAATTAGCAACTATTGGGGGGAAAGGACCCCTTTTTCTCTGGCATCTGTTGCATTTCACCCACCTGCTCCTGAACCCAGGGCAAGGGCATTTCCTGCTACTCTACACCGGCTTCTTATAAGAACCTGAGAGCAGTTCTGCTCAACCAGGCCACAGGTACATCGGGTCCAGAATCCTGCTCCCAGAGTGGCCAGCCAGGACCTGGGTCCAACAGGGTTCTCCCCAGGTGAACCCCAGCATATTGCCTCTGAGAGTGGAGGCAGGTCTCCACTAGCAACTGTGGTGGAATGAAGGATCTAGTATACCAAGCCTATGTAACTTCTTCTCCACCAAGCTGACTTCAGAATATGATGGCCCCCCAAGGGCTTTATAAACCTCATTTTTTTACTGCCTGCCTAGGACTGCATGATGTGGGGGGGGGGGGGGGCGCGGTCCTATTGGCTCAAGGCAGGCTTCAATGAGGGCCTGCTTTAGCCATGCCTGAACCCAACTGTACTACCCACAACTAGGAATGTGTGCATGTAGTTTATGTGTGTATGTGTGTTTAAATTAGCTTGAAGAGGGACACATTTAATATTTTTTAAAGTTATTTTTTATATTATTTATATTGTGGGGTGGTTGGGCTTAAAGGAAGCTTAGGGACGTGAAAAGCATTTCAGGGGTGTGATACGTCAGCTTATTTATTCTCTTTTTTGCAACTGTGCTACTTCACTAGTTTGCAATTCTATAAATGCCCATTGTTGAGTTGGAAAGGTCACCTGGGCCAACCCCCTGCAATGTAGACATGTAGCACTGTGGCATGTTCAAAGGGCTTCAACACACAGGCTGGGGGGCCCTGAAGACACCCAGGCTCACAAGCTCAGCTCTTCGGGGAAATCTCAACTCTCACTGATATGAAATAACACAGAAAATTTGAGATCATGGTTGTAGGAGGAAAAGTGCCGTCTGCAAACGTAACTGTTCGATTCATTTCAGGGTTTCCAAATGCTCCTGGGATAGAGGAAGCAACAGATGGAGCAGACTTCTGGAGACACATGCAGAATAAGCAGCACAAGCCAACACTGCTCTAAACAAATAATGAGTGGACTAGAGGGCTGAAGTGGCCTTTAGTCGCCCAGAGAATATTCATCCGTTTCTTTTGAGGGCTGTGTTCTGCTTCTCGTTTTCTAGCTAAGCTGGCGTCCGCTAGAAAACTTCCTAAGAAGTTCTAGCTACTGAAAAAAAGAGCCCAGGTATAATGCCCATCCCAAATTTAGAGTGGGGGATATTTTTTCCACAGGTACTGAAGGCTTGAAAGGATAACACAGCTCCCTGAGAAGTTTGGTTCCGTGCATCAGTTCTGCTCCCACTCATTCCCAACAAGGGTGCAAAGTGTCTGCAAACACTAATCAAAGACACCCTTCTGTTCCAGTGTGTTGCTGGATCCCATGAATTTTAGGTAGGAGATCCAGAAAGTCTGTTTCTATTTCATTTAGTTACTTGTACTCCACTTGCCAAGGGAAAAAAACTGGCTGAAAGGGAAATTCAAAAGGACACAGACAGGCACCACACAATGCCCACCTTAGAAAAGAGTATTTGGTTTCCCGGAACATTTCAGCCTTGGTTAAATGAAAACACAAGGATTTAAAGCAGTGGTGGAGAGCCTGTAGCCACGCCAAATGACGATGGACTTTCGCTCCCATCAGCCCCAACCACTAACGATCAGGGATGATGGACGTGTCAGACCAACACCATGTGGAGAGGCACAGGCTCCCCTGCCCAAATTTAAGAAGGAAACCAAGCCAAGCCAAAGGATCTCTGGAACAGGTGAAATGAAGGCACACAACAAGGTGACAAGAGCTTGCTTTCTTGGACTGAGCAAGTACTTCCCAAGCTTCTGTAGCTCAGGTCTGCCCACGTTTGGATATGGCCTCCCAAAGTCCTTCCCCTTCGTTGTATTCATTAGACTCACACACCTAGGCATGCAAAGCCTTCTGAGGTTTTGCCCGCAAACCAGAGATCAACTTGCCCCCAATGGTGTGATCCAGTAGGCTGCATGCAGCAGTCTCTTACCACGCAGAGCAGGATCCGTCTCTGGCTACTGGGAAAGCCAGGCTGCTCTGGCTGTTACAGGAAGGAGAGAGAGCGCTTCCTGCTCAGTAGCCACATGATGGGCAAGAAGCACCTTAAAGCAGAGTCAAACTCCCCCAGGGAATTCCAGGCTACTTACGTTGTTCTTTTGCCTCTGTTGCTCCACCGCATGTTTCAAGGAGCCCAGCTCCTTCTGGAGGCTGGCGATCTCCCCCTCTTTCCCTGTGATGCTGAATCCATACGAAACAGAAAGCGTCAGAAACACGCATTTCACTGAACCCTGAGAATCCCCCCTCCACGCAGAACATGGCTCTGTGATTGCTGGACTTCCCACCTCACCCCACCCCATTTGGCCCCTTCCATGGAAAATATGCCCAGAAAAATGTCAAGGTTCTCCCTTGGGCCATGAAGGCTAGAAGCTTGCAGAGTTTAGAAACGTGAGAGCCTAGGACTCAACTGCACATTACACTTGACGGTGTTTAATGGCAACCTGGCAGTATATTTAGGAAGAGAAAAAGGCACTTTCTGATGGGAGAGAAAACAGGAGCGGGGAGGCAATTTAAGCGGGGAAGACCTGCTAGGGAAGAGAACTAGGAACACAATATTATCCATTCCATCCAAAGGAAACATATTTGCCTTCACCCGTGAAAAGGGAATATTACAGTTTAATTGGGGTAACAGTATTATTACAGATTGATTTACATTGCTGCTTACTTGCTAAACTGGCTTCTAATTGACTACCAATACTTACAGCTGTAGAAGCTGTTCATTCCTGATGGCCAGAGATTCCTGAAAGAGATCAAGACACCTTATTTAAACAGAAGAGGGTAGGTGCCTGGCAGATGACTGGCTTTTATCAGTATTAATTATGCAGCAGTATGTTGCTTTCGGCTGCAGCGTCCAAAAGTTGGTTTGCCACATTGCCACCTGGTTTGCACAATCAGTTCATAGTCAATAGGCAAGGGATGTGCACAAGCTGCAGAGAGGGCGCTTGAGCCCCTTTGTCAATACGTCTCTCTTTCAACCAGATACTCAAGGCTCAAACGCAGAGGCTGCGGTAGCAGATCACAGGTGGGGCCTGAAGAAGGATCAATGCAAAGGGAGAGGCAGCCAAAGCCTCTCTCTCCCCGAGAATCCACCAAGAAATCATGCAGGAAAATGTGTCCTCCCTCCCTCAAAAGAACACAGGAAGCAGTTACTGCGAGTGATTTAGATCTTCCTTCCCCGTAGACTTTGCCTCCTGAACGTTTTCAACCAAAATTATTTACCGTATTTTTCGCACCATAGGGCGCACCGGACCATAGGGCGCACCCAGTTTTTTGGGGGGGAAATAAAGGGGAAAAAATTATTCCCCCCCCCCCAGGCGCGGGGCTGGGGTGGGGGAAGCTCGAGCTTCCCCCGACCCCAGCCCCCAAACAGGCAGCTCTCTGCAAGCCGTGGGAGCGCTCCCACTGCTTGCTGAGAGGTGCTCGAAGCCTGGACGTGCTGAGCTGAGCGCGCGCAGGCTTCAGCATGCAGGCAAGTCTCCACAAGCAGCGGGAGCGCTCCCGCTGCTTGCGGAGAGGTCCGCGAAGCCTGGAGAGCGTGAGGGGTCGGTGCGCACCGACCCCTCTCACTCTCCAGGCTTCAGCGAAAGCCTGCATTCGCACCATAGGACGCACACACATTTCCCCTTCATTTTTGGAGGGGGAAAAGTGTGTCCTATGGTGCGAAAAATACGGTAAAATTCTGGCATGTACAAATACAACATAGCATCCCATCTCTCTCTATGCGCACTGCAAATCAGCAATCAGGAGGAATACCTGTTCACCATTTTCCTGCTTTATTTCCTGAATCTGTGCTCTTAGTAACTGATTCTCCTCCTGTACAACCTGCAAGAGAGGACGATGTGTTAGACATGGCTGCCCATTCACCTCTCTTGTCCCTCTCCTCCTAAGGCCCCTATGCTGTCACCTGCAATTCTTTTCTTTGGTGAGAGACTTCTTTCCCCCTCTCATCTAGTAAGATCTCCATCTTTTGCATTTCTTCTTGCTTCGTTTTCAGTCTGCGGACACAATTTAAAAGTTATTCACATTCCTTTCTCGGATACGATCAGATCTGCAGTTTATTTACTCCATGTATTGAGGTTGCTCTTGTTATGTGCATCCTAATTCTCTTTACCGAAATGAGGCAAAAGTGGTTCACAAAGCAGGTAACATGCTGGTTTTATGTAAGTTAAGGGAGGATCACAGTATTTACAGAACCTCCCAGATTTCTCTGCATAAGTGCTCAGATGATAACTCTTGCCAGTCTGTGTTGTGGCAGACATGTGAACTGGCAAGCAGATACTGAATTATTTGACACACTGCCCAAGATAGAATAGTTTTATTCTACATGACCAGGGAGCAATGTTTGGGCTGAGTTGTATGGAAACAGTTTTGCATGGACATCCCCCCCGCCCCAGTAACTAATGACTGCTGCTTTTGTTCATCTGCCTGGCAACAAATGATGTGCCAAACTTTCACTGCACATTTGAAGGCGATCAGAGAGAAGCAGCTCTTCGGGAAGGTGCAGAATGCTACTCTAGACAATGCCAAATACAGTGGTGCCCCGCAAGACGAATGCCTCGCAAGACGGAAAACCCGCTAGACGAAAGGGTTTTCCGTTTTCGAGTTGCTTCGCAAGACGATTTTCCCTATGGGCTTGCTTCGCAAGACGAAAACGTCTTGCCAGTCTTGCGGTTTTTCCCCGCTCCCCCCCCCCCTTTCTAAGCCGCTAATAGCCTTTTAGCAGCTAAGCCGCTAAGCCTTTAATAGCTGCTAAGCCGCTAATAGCGCTAATCCACTAAGCCGCTAATAGGGTTGCTTCGCAAGACGAAAAAACCGCTAGACGAAGAGAATCGCGGAACGGATTCTTTTCATCTTGCGAGGCACCACTGTACAGTCATACCTCATGTTACGTTTGCTTCCTGATACATTTTTTCAGGTTGCGTCCCGCAGCAACCTGGAAGTACTGGAAAGGGTTACTTCCGGGTTTCGCGGCTCGCGCATGCGTGCAAAATGACGTCATGCACTTGCGCAGACGTGGCGAATCACAACCTGTGCGTGCGCAGACGCGCCACTGTGGGTTGCGTTCTGCTCATGTTGCGAACAGGCCTCCGTTCGCAACCAGAGGTACCACTGTACTAATTGAAATGTGGTCATGAGTGCGCTCTCTCTCTCTCTCTCTCTCTCACCCCCCCCCCAAGAGTACAGCCATCACACACAGCTGGATGAAAGAGCAAAGTAACTGCGGTAGATGCTCCACTCGGTTTACTTACAGAGCCTCAAGGTCCTTGATCGACGAAGAAGCAGAAACCTAACAGGGAAGAAAGGATTTGCTTTCATTGTGGCAGTTCGGCTAACAATGCCATGACCCCTGCCTGGTTATGACTGCTTAGATAGGGCAAGGGATAGGAATGCAAGAAGCTGCCTTATACTGAGGTCAGACCCTTGATTCACGCAGCTCAGTATCGTGAACACTGACTGCAAGAGGCTCTCCAGGGTTCCAGGTAGTGTCTCTTGTTCCCGCCTGAAGATACTGGGGAGTAAAGATATTGGGACCTTTTGAACGCAGCACAGGTACTCTGTCACTAAGGTGTTGCCTTTCCTAGCAAAAGCTTTAGGATGCATTAAACAAACTCTGGAAGGAGGGACAGGAAGCGCAGCAAGTAGCCCCCACCTGCTGAGAGTTCAGCTGCTCGAGTTCCTTGACTTTGTTGTTCAAGTGCTGCAGTGTATCCTGTTGTCCCTATGGGCGTTTTTAAAAAGGGAGAAAGAACACCAGATGAGACATGCAAGCTCTGCACTCTTGTAGGCTCCAAGAGAGCTTTCAGCACTGCACAAGACCTTACCTGAAGCCACTCTCCTTTCTTGGCAATCTCACTCTCCTTTTCTCTCAACGACACCTCCATACTTGTCACCTGCTCCTCTTTCCTCTTCAATCTGCAAGAGGAAGCACAAGAGAAGTCAAGTCTCATTTTTAAAAAAATGCAGACTTAACACTGACAAGCAATAGTCAAAAGATGTGATTATAAAAATAATAATAATAATTTATTATTTATACCCCGCCCACCTGGCTGGGTCTCCCTAGCCACTCTGGGCGGCTTCCAACAAAGTATTAAAACACAGTGGTCTGTTAAACATTAAAAGCTTCCCTAAACAGGGCTGCCTTCAGATGTCTTCTAAAAGCCTGGTAGTTGTTTGTTCTCTTTGACATCTGGTGGGAGGGCGTTCCACAGGGCGGGTGCCACCACCGAGAAGGCCCTCTGCCTGGTTCCCTGTAACTTGGCTTCTCACAGTGAGGGAACCGCCAGAAGGCCCTCGGCGCTGGACCTCAGTGTCTGGGCAGAACGATGGGGGTGGAGACGCTCCTTCAGGTATACTGGACCGAGGCCGATTAGGAGATTTTGGTGTGCCGCTACTGTGTCACTGCGGTGTTGCCTTGAAACTGGCCAGCATTTATAACCTGGGTCAACGTCTTTTGTTCTGTGTGCCCATAAGAACACAAGAAGAGCCTGCAGGATCAGGCCAGTGGCCCAGCTAGAACAGCACCCTGTTCTCGGACTGGCCACCGAGATGCCAGCGGGAAACCTGCAAGAACATTTCCCCCTTCTGCAGTTTGTAGCAACTGATACCCAGATGCATTACTGCCTCCGACTGTGGAGGCACAGCATAGATATAAATCAGGCCCACAGCATGCAGGAGTTTGATGGATAGAAGCAGAAGTACAACAACAACAAAATTATGTGCCAAAACAGAACTCTTGTGGTTTTAAAGGCCTTGTTGACTGGCTGCCACTCTCCGCTTTCTTCTTTAGGAAAGGGCCAAAATATTCCTGTCCCTGGAAAGCATTTTGAGATGTAAGCATTTCCTAAGTTCTAACACTAGAACTTGCAGACATCCGGCAAAATTGAACGTTGGACAATTACGGACAGATAAAATGAAGCACTTCTTCACACAGCACTAAGTTGGAACCATGGAACTCGCTCCCACAGGAGGCAGTGAGGACCACCACCTTAAAGGTAAAGGGACCCCTGACCATTAGGTCCAGTTGTGGACGACTCTGGGGTTGCGACGCTCATTTCGCTTTATTGGCCAAGGGAGCCGGCGTACAGCTTCCGGGTCATGTGGCCAGCATGACTAAGCCGCTTCTGGCAAACCAGAGCAGCACACGGAAACACCGTTTACCTTCCTGCCAGAGTGGTACCTATTTATCTACTTGCACTTTGACATGCTTTCGAACTGCTAGGTGGGCAGGAGCAGGGACTGAGCAACGGGAGCTCACCCCGTCGCGGGGATTCGAACCGCCAACCTTCTGATCTGCAAGTCCTAGTCTCTGTGGTTTAACCCAAAGCACCACCCACATCTCGGACCACCACCTTAGATGACTTTAAAGAAGATGAGAGAAATTTATGGAGGAGGGGGCTATCGACAGCTACCAGTCATGGCGGCTATGATCTGCCTCGACAGCTACAGGCAGAAATGCCCCTGAATGCCAGTTACCGGAAACGGCAGGAGGAGGAGAGGCGCTGGTGCTCGAATCCTGCTTTGGGGCATCTGCTCAGCCACTGTGAGAACAGGATGCCGGATTAAACGAGCCATTGCCCTGATCCGGCAGGCTCTTCTTATGACCTTATGCAGTGATATGGCTTATTTTATTTGTGCTGCTGGACATTTTGATTTTATTGGTTTATGCTGAATTGAATTTAGGAGGTTATGCTTTGGAATTTTTATGACTCTGTGGATTGTTAGCTAGAATTTGGTTTGTTTTTTTAAAAAGTGGAAGGGGGTTGTGTTCTCCACCCCCCCCCCCCCGTTGTTTGGCATTGCTATTTTTTTGCAGCAGCTATCAATTTATTTTTATTTTAAACAGCCCCTTTTGAATGGATTGGGGGGTGGGAATAGTATATCATGCCAATTATCAAATTAACTTATTACAAGAAAATGCTGGCAGACCAGCTCAATAAATCTATGAGGCACATGGGTGCTGTTTGTTGCCGTTCATGCTTTGGAACAATAAGTGCAAAGAAAATGTATAGCCATATGTTGTTTTTGGTTTATTGTGATGCTACTACCAGGGACGCGGGTGGCGTTGTGGGTTAAACCACAGAGCCTAGGACTTGCTGATCAGAAGGTCGGTGGTTCGAATCCCCACGACGGGGTGAGCTGCCGTTGCTCGGTCCCTGCTCCTGCCAACCTAGCAGTTTGAAAGCACGTCAAAGTGCAAGTAGATAAATAGGTACCGCTGTGGCGGGAAGGTAAACGGCGTTTCCGTGCACTGCTCTGGTTCGCCAGAAGCAGCTTAGTCATGCTGGCCATATGACTCAGAAGCTGTACGCCGGCTCCCTCGGCCAATAAAGTGAGATGAGCGCCGCAACCCCAGAGTCGGTCACGACTGGATCTAATGGTCAGGGGTATCTTTACTCACTACCCCTTGAAGCTTATACTAATGCACAAAGCTGCAGGATCTTTTGCCAGCTCAGCAACCCAAGATCCTTTTAACTGGAATCGCCAAGGACTCAACAAGATGACTCTCTGCTTATGCAGCACCGACCGCAATCCACATTATCAG
Source organism: Podarcis muralis (assembly GCF_964188315.1). Lineage (NCBI taxonomy): Eukaryota > Metazoa > Chordata > Lepidosauria > Squamata > Lacertidae > Podarcis > Podarcis muralis. Next base: position 7,683,543 of record NC_135655.1, read on the forward strand.
AAACCAACTAAAATAGTTAATGGTATTCTGAACCTCTTGATCCAACTCTCCATGTGCTGGCGCTCTTTGTGACAGAAAATGGCAATTTATCTTATGTCAAAATTATCTAAGTGCTTTCCCCTTGCTTTTAAAGTCTTAGCCTTAGATTAACATCGAAGTGCACAATCCAATTCAGAGACTGAAGGCAGGTTAAGGAGTTCTCAGATTCTAGAGCTGTTTGCTCATAAATCAAGATCAGTCACAAAAAGGCACCTGTAGGGGGGGAAAACCCATTATCATGTTAACAAGGACACCTGCAGTTTTATAAACCAGCAAAAACCACTTACAGATTCTGAAGATCTCTGACTTCTTGGGCAGCTGATATCTACAGAAAGTGTACACAACACAGAGTTATTCTGAAAAGAAGCACTAAGTATATGTAAACAGTAATGTCCCTACACCCCTCAAAAGTATCAGATTTGAGGATAACAAACCAATGGCCCATTTACCCAAAAAGATGCAAAAAAAGAAGAAGAAGAAATGAGAATTTCTAGAAGTAGCTGAAAGGCGTTAACTTCTATGGTCCAATAATCTGCCTATATCTTTTCTTTCACATTTCAAATCATTTCCTATTAGGAAAAGCTCTTGTTTCTGTAAGCCATTTTGAATGCACAAATAGTTTAAACGCATTAAATCAACACATCTTTAACTTGCTATTCCTATTCCCAAATGCCAGGAGATTAGCCACTGTCCTTCCAGTCTCACAGTCTGGAGGATCTGCAGGCCAGAGAGATAACGGCTTGTTTTGAGGCCATCCGGAGGCTAAGACCAGCTTGAAGGAATTAAGGTTTGAAAGTTAAAGCATCACACTCTAACCCATCCCTTCCCAGTCTTGGATATTGCAGAAGCTGTAGGACTACAACCCCCATCGTCCACAGCTAGTATGACCGGTGGTCAGAGATGAAGTGAGTTGTAGCTCAATAACACCTGGGGACGCGGGTGGCGCTGTGGGTAAAAGCCTCAGCGCCTAGGGCTTGCCGATCGAAAGGTCGGCGGTTCGAATCCCCGCAGCGGGGTGCGCTCCTGTTGCTCGGTCCCAGCGCCTGCCAACCTAGCAGTTCGAAAGCACCCCCGGGTGCAAGTAGATAAATAGGGACCGCTTACTAGCGGGAAGGTAAACGGCGTTTCCGTGTGCGGCTCTGGCTCGCCAGAGCAGCGATGTCACGCTGGCCACGTGACCCGGAAGTGTCTTCGGACAGCGCTGGCCCCTGGCCTCTTGAGTGAGATGGGCGCACAACCCCAGAGTCTGTCAAGACTGGCCCGTATGGGCAGGGGTACCTTTACCTTTACCTTACCCCTGCCCGTACGGGCCAGTCGTGTCCGACTCTGGGGTTGTGCGCTCATCTCACTTAAGAGGCCGGGGGCCAGCGCTGTCCGGAGACACTTCCGGGCCCCGTGGCCAGCGTGACGAAGCTGCTCTGGCGAGCCGGCACCAGCGCAGCACACGGAAACGCCGTTTACCTTCCTGCTATAAAGCGTTACCTATTTATCTACTTGCACTTAGGGGTGCTTTCGAACTGCTAGGTGGGCAGGAGCTGGGACCGAGAGACGGGAGCTCACCCTGCCGCGGGGATTCGAACCGCCGACCATACAATCGGCAAGCCCTAAGGCCACCCGCGTTGGAAGAGTAAGTAATAGCAAAGACACCTCCTGGGATGACAAGGAATCCAGGCAGTTCAGAAGGAGGAGCAAGGGCGTTTTAATGCTACAAGCTCAGCTAGATGCCACAGGCTCCTTGCTCATGCCCCTGCCCCATTGAACTCTCCCGTGCTTTATGCCCTCATGCGCCACCACCCAAACCAAATGTGCCGCCTGTCATTTATTTTATTTTTAAAATCATTACATTTGTTTACCCCTTAATACATAAAATGCCTCGTGTGGCATGCCTCCTATGGTCCTAAACCTGCGTAGCTGTGAACATTTTCCAGGTGTAGACCTTACAGCACACAGTGAGGCAGAAAAGATCAAGCTTCATGGGTGCCTCCCCCAAGGAAAATGGGGCATTATTTGGAAGCTAAGCTTCGCCCCCCCCCCAACCCGGCTTTCAGAGAAGCCAAGCTCACCTCACGGGGGCCCTCTTCCATAACAAATTAAGAGAGCAACATTTCATGGCAAGACAAAATATGCTCCATGTAGCCCAATATACAGTGGTGCCCCGCAAGACGAATGCCTCGCAAGACGAAAAACCCGCTAGACGAAAGGGTTATCCGTTTCGGAGGCGCTTCGCAAGACGATTTTCCCTATGGGCTTGCTTCGCAAGACGGAAACGTCTTGCGAGTCTTGCGATTTTTTTCGCTCCCCCCCCCTTTTTCTAAGCCGCTAAGCCGCTAATAGCCTTTTAGCCGCTAAGCCTTTAATAACCGCTAAGCCGCTAAACCGCTAATGGGCTTGCTTCGCAAGACGAAAAAACCGCTAGACGAAGAGACTCGCGGAACGGATTATTTTCGTCTTGAGAGGCACCACTGTATTCCCCCTCCAAATAGATAATAAAGTTGCGCTCCAGACAAAATGTATAGCAGCACACAGCTGTCTGGTAACCTCCTGTGCCAGGCACTCAGATTATTTAGGGAGACAAGCGATCCCTGCATTGCAGGGGGTTGGACTAGATGACCCCTAGGGTCCCTTCCAATGCTATGATTCTAAGAGGGTGCTATACTCTTGGACACGTAACTCCAGTGGTTTCGAACCACCCTGAGATCTATGGGTACAGGGCAGTGTACAAACTTAATACAGTCGTACCTTGGTTGTCAAACGGAATCCGTTCCAGAAGTCCATTTGACTTCCAAAAACGTTCCGACAACCAAGGCGCGGCTTCCGATTGGCTGCAGGAACTTCCTGCAGCCAATTGGAAGCCACAGAAGCCGCGTCGGATGTTCGGGTTCCAAAGAACGTTTGCAAACCGGAACACTCACTTCCGGGTTTGCGGCGTTCGGGAGCCAAAATGTTTGAGTCGCAAGGCGTTCGGGATCCAAGGTACGACTGTACATAGTAATAAAAATAATTCTTGAAAGCTTCTTCCTGCTGAAACTCTTCCCACATAGATGTGTATCCCTTCCACGGGGCTCTCTGCACATGGCAGGGAATTCTAGGCAATGTCCCAGGGTGCTTTGCTCAGCTCCTGACAGGTGCCAAGACAACTTTGCAAGTGCTCAGTGTAAGGGTAAGAATACAGCAACTGCTTGGCTATGGATTGCAGGGCTCTGCATGAAGGGAAGGGGGTGCTGTAGCCCATATGCTTCACAGGTTGCGGGTGGGGATAGATTTGAACTCTGGTCTCTCCAGATAAATAATTATGTAACAGGTGGAGATCCCAGAAAGTGAGTGGACAATACTGAGGCAGATGACTTGTATGCTCTGAAGCCACTCCCAGGAACTTAAACAGGGCTGACTCCCAAGGGTGTGCTTAAGACTGCAGTCGGAAACTCCTGGGACTGTTTTGGACTCAATGTGAAAACAGTTTCCCACTGCAAGACCCTCAGGCTTGTGCGTCCCCCCTCTTCCTCCTCTGGCATGCAACCAGGCGGAGGAGGCTGCTTAAACGTGGGTGCAGAAGCTTTCAAACCGCACTGTGAAACAAATCACTCGCAGTTTTATTATGTGCTCGTAAATTTTGATTTCCTTTTAACAAGTCGCCTGACAGATTGGTTGAGAATGTCTCTTTTGCAAGAGCGATAGGCTTTTAATCGTTAATCTGAATGTTTAATTGATTAGACATATATCTCACGGTTCAATCAGCGGCAGCTGGCGCCCACCAGGGACTAACAGGGCACAAGGCAGGGGGCACAAAAAGTAAGGGCAGCTAACAGCAGAGTAAGCAAATTCTGGTCTTGTCCCCATCCTTCCTGATGCTCAGTTCTACAAGGGCAACACTGAGGCCAGTGCCACCTCCTGGACTGGATGCAAGTCAGAAGGCAGGCAGGCAGGGAGGGAGGGGCTGGCTGATGTTGGTGAAACAGAACCCCCTTCACCTAGTGGTCCAGCCTCCTGTGGGTTCAATGGCAATGCATGAAAGTGCCAGGCCTCTCCCAGCAGGAGCCGCCCCCCACCCCTGACAGATAGGAAAGGAGAAGCCACACTGCAGGAAGAGGAAGACTGCAAAGCAAAGGACTCCCTCCAGCTGCCGGCTCAAGACCACTTTACCTGTGTGTCCTTTCCAAGCTGGGCCTTTCCTATTTCTTCTTTCAGAGCCTCTATTTCCTGTGCCAAACCCTTTTCAATGACAAAACAGACAAGGTTGTACAATGGAGACAACACATCCCACAAAAATGAGAAAAAGAAGGGTGCGAAAAATTGGGCCACAAACAGGGCAATGCAATGACAAACACACAAACACACAAGAAAGGCAGCGCACGACAGATCCAGCACCTACCTGGACAGTTTTTTCCTTGGTGGCAACTTTAAGGACCTCAGCCTGGAGCAGTTCTTCCACAGACTTGATTTTCCCATCCTTCTCACTAATTCTTTAGCAGAGAGAGAGAGAGAGAAAAGAGTAGAGAGGTTAAGAAACTCAGTGGTACAGCATTGGAAGGGGAGGCATTTGCGCAAGATGGGAAAGAAATGCTTCAGGAAGTTGCTGAGGAATATAATGCAATACTGCCCAAATGAATCAGAGCAAGCATCAAGAAGTTGGTATTTTTAGGTATAAAGTAAACTGATTCACAACTGAAAGAGTCGGGTGGCATCTGCTGGTAGAGAAGCTTCTGCTTAAAGAAAAGCAATTTCTTCAAGTAATCTTCTTCAAAGAATACAGCACTGCTACTATTATTGCAGGACATTCTTTCTGGTTTTAAAACAAGGTTGGGTTTTCACCCAATGCCAGTGCAGCTATTGGCACCTGACTTGAAAACTTCCTGGGACTTTAAAAAGGAAACCCCAAAAGTTATAAATCTCCTGCAAGCTATCAAACTTTATTCGGTGTGCACTGGTGTGACCTGAGCAAGCACACAGGGGGGAAATTTTGTTTCAACACACAAGTAGATGATATTATTGTTTTATTTAGGTTGGGGAGGGGGGCTGAGCTGGCCCAGAATCAGCTGGATCCCAAGTTGGATCCATTATGGTCACATGACAGCATTGGGTCTGCTCTGGTTCTGACTACTGTACTAGCTCCAGAATGGTGAAGTGATCTACCTGTCCTCCTCCCTTCCACCCCCGCTGTCAAGCTTGGCAGGACTATAGATGCAGTGATGGCCCTGCTGCTCTGTTAAGCCCTGCTGGGCAGCAGCCTGAATTTAGGCTGCACCCTGAAGCCTTTCATTTCACAATCATGGTTTCTTCTGAAGAGTCAAATGCAGCAACTTCGAACATCCCACTGCACAGATCACATTCTAAAGTCTGGGTGCTTTTGTAGTAAAAGCCTGCCCACACAGGCTTCGTGGATAACAGAAACGTAAGGGTAAAGAGGCCTTTCAAACTGAAGAAGAGGAAATGTGCTTTTACTTACACTCTTTGTAATTCTTCCACCAACGTTGCAAAGGAAACCTTGGGGAACAAAAGCAAGGAGGACGAATGTTTAGAGAGAAAGTCAGAATACTGAAGCTAGCAGATGGTACCAGCTCTCACCAACTTTGCAGATGGAATTCGTTTTGGAAAGCTAATCAGTCCTATTTTTTTTAATCGGACTAAACTGTAGCATTTTGCAGCACCTGTAATTAGTTCTTTGCAAAATTTAAGAGTGAGCTTGAGGAATACAGGTGTCCTCACCAAACGGAGATAGGGCAGCTTTATGAAGGATACTTTGCAAGCTCCTGTTCTAATGGAATCTCACTGAGACGCACAATTTCCCTCCTTCTGCAATGCTAGAAACTACTGTGCCTTGGGAGGGCACTTGGAAAGTGTGGAACTTTGCTGCACGGCCAAAGGTTTTACCTTTGCATGGCATGGCTTGACCGACAAGTTCTGCTTACACTCTGAAGATAGTCAACAACCCAGCTCAAGGTTGAATGCTGTTGACATTTGCATTCCACCTTAAGGAACAGGCGTGAGATTGTTGCATGTCACAGGTCTGTTTACATTCCAGCACAGTATGCTGGGAACTTCCGTATCTGTATAGCTTTTGCTTTTGCTGTTCTATCCGAGATGACATGAGAGAGACAAGATGTTTCTTTGTTCTGATTTATGTTTAATAAATCTGTAGCTGTAGCATGATTTCATACGCCTCACGCCTACTTCTGTGTGCGCAGTACACTCTGCTAATTGCGTGCCCTGGCTTCTAAAGTCCAGGTCGCTGATTTACGTCGGAGCACGGGCCGATGGAAGGAGACGTCCGAGCTGGGCTTGCCAGCTGGCCTCTTGGCCCCTCTGCATGTGGAATGCATGCACGGCCAAAGGTTTTACCTTTGCATGGCTTGACCGACAAGTTCTGCTTACACTCTGAAGACAGCCAACAACCCAGCTCAACCTTTCCACAAGCCCAACTGGGTAAATGACTTGAAGGGCTGCCTATTTTCCTGGATGTGACTTGGCTCACTTGTTTGACTTCTCCAAAGATGTTGACAAGTTTTCAACATTAAACCCCTTCTCCCTTTGTCAACACGGGCAAACCCTGCAAGTAGAACTGCAATGAAACCATGAAGTCGATGGCTGCTCCAGGGCCAGCAGTGCTGGGGTAGGACTTGCAGAAAGTCACAGCAACTACTTTCAAGGTTAGAAAAACCTTCACCTTGCTTTGAATGGGCTTCAAAGGATCGAGGGCTGAACTCAGAACAGATGGCATCACCTCTCGCTAGCTTTGCTGAGGGAAAGGGTACCCACAGATCAGAATGTTGGTCCATTATATTTTTAGATGGGATTAAGCAGCAGCAATATTTGCATCGCGTGTCACACGAGGGCTAATGCAGACATAACTGCAACTGCCGTTTATGCATAAACAGCAGCTCACATGCAATCTTCCTACTCATGGAAGTAGGCCACGGAGAGCATCTCTTTACACTATTCCTCTGCTCGTGTGGAGTAAGACATTTGTGCAGGCATTTATTTACAGGGGTTAGCAGACTGCAGGAATGTCAGCAGTTAACTCTTCAAGGGCCCAATTCTTTGAAATCCAAGTGAACGAAAAGCGCAAGGCAAAAGCAGTGAGGCACATTGCAAAATGGAAGCAGCAATTTCAGGCGAAATCCTCCGACAGGGATTGACTTAACAGCAACCAATTTGAAAAACTTTCTTAGCAAAACCAAGGCAACGTACCTGCTCTGTCTGTACCCTCTGCAGATTTTCAACTTCACTTTTCAAGGATGCGTTCTCTGTTCTCAGTGCCTTTTAAGAGGAAACACAGTACTGTTAATTGCAACCACAAAAGGGAAGATGATACATTTGCCAAGAACAACATTCTTTTATCACTGCTGACTTATCTGACAACATTTTTAACGTGTGGAAGTCACGGTTTACATGGCTGGGTCCCTTTCCTGACATAATCTTTGTTTTGTACCCTAGCATCTCTCCTCAAGAATAAAACCTTTAAAGTGGGGGTTCTCACCCTGTGAAACATCTCAGAAAAACTCTGTCCTGGTCCTCCTATCCACTGATACGTGCCCTTAGGTTTTAGCCTGCAAGGAGCTCAGCAACATTTACCCAAACAGAGTAAGCAGGTCAAAGGAAGAGCTTCACACCCAAGATCTAAGCATCACACGCTCCTTCAAGCTTACAAAGCTTGGCTGGTAGACAAGTACCAATGGGGCAGGTGGGAGAGTCTGAATGGATGGCTGTTACCTTACGCTGAAGGCTTTCACTTTTCTCAAGTGTAGAAAGAAGAAAGCCAAAGGGAAAAAGCTTGCCCTGTAAGATTCAAGTCCATAACTACATTCTTAAAGGGATTGCAACTGGAAAAAGCTTGTGCTGCTTTTCAGACAGGGAATACAGTCGTACCTTGGATCCCAAACACCTTGTTACTCGGACGTTTTGGCTCCCAAACCCTGCAAACCCGGAAGTTTGCAGTTCCAGTTTGTGTGTTCCAGTTCGTGAACGTTCTTTGGAACCTGAACGTCCAACAGGCCTTCCGATTGGCTGCAGGAGCTTCCTGCCGCTAATCAGGAGCTGCGCTTTGGTTTCCGAAAGTTTTGGAAGTCGAACGGACTTCCGGAACGGATTCCGTTCAACCTCCAAGGTATGACCGTACCTGGATTTTGGTGCAGCTGGGGTACTCCATCATGGTCCCCTCCCTTTATAGACTACAAGACATGGGTGTGCCACTGTCACATTCAGTAAGATCTTCAGTTGCTGACTTCATCTCCTGCTGCTAACTGCTGTATAAGATACAGTGGTACCTCGGGTTAAGTACTTAATTCGTTCTGGAGGTCCATTCTTAACCTGAAACTGTTCTTAACCTGAAGCACCACTTTAGCTAATGGGGCCTCCCGCTGCCGTCGTGCCGCCAGACCACAATTTCTGTTCTCATCCTGAAGCAAAGTTCTTAGCCCGAGGTACTATTTCTGGGTTAGCGGAGTCTGTAACCTGAAGCGTATGTAACCTGAAGCATATTTAACTCGAGGTACCACTGTATTTAACTAGTTCTGTGACTGGACTCAGGATGGGGCTGAGGAAGTCCTCTTCCTTTGCCAGTCTTTCACTGTCCCTCGACCTAAGTTGAGTTGCTGGATTAACCCATTATTTTTCCAGGGAGAGTGGGGAGGAGAACAGAGCAACCGAGGCAGGACAGCAATGGAGAGACAGAAAAGGGGAGCTTGGGACAAAAGTGAAGCAGCAGCTGCTGTTGCTACAATCCGGGCATGTAACTACCCTGTGGTGGAGCGAGACACACTGTATTAGCACCCAATGCCACACTGTGACACGTCCGACTCTTAAGAAGATTTACCTTTAACTCGTCTTCTTTATTTGCCATCTCTATGAGTCCAGCTTCAAGGAGTTCCTCAACCGTCTTTATTTTGTCATCCTTGTCTGTCATGCTGAGGAGGAGTTGAAAAGGATGTGATGAACTTCAACTCAAAACCAACTGGTGCTACCAGGACAACAATCCTATGTTCATATGTTTGGGTGTATTTCCTGCTGAAGCCAGTGGGCATTGTGGCGAGCAAGCAAGAACATACGAAGCAGCCTTAAAACGAGAGCCAGACCGCTAGTTCATTTAGGCCAGGACTGTCTCATTTAGCAGACAACGGTTCTCAGGCTGTCTTCAGCAGAGCAGTTGTTCCCAGTCCAGGTACAGAAAATCTTTTAACTGGAAATGTTAGGGATGGAACCTGGGACCCTCTCCATGTCAAGCATGCACCTTAGCACAGAGGTATGGGGTCCTACCCCTGTTAGAATTCCTGCTCCATGATTGCAGTCATGGGATTGTTCTCTATCACATGACAGTATATGTTTTGACTCCACAGAGTGGGAAGTGACGGAGACAGGATGTTTGTGTTACTGCACTCCGTGAAGTAGGACTATTGTCCTTTGTTCTTTCTCTTTGCTGTCTGATGCTAGAGAGAGAGGGAGCCATGTTGCAGTGCTCCATGTGTGTTTATATGTAAATAATGTAGATTAGCCAAAATGCTGAGTTGCTGAGGTCTGTTATGTGAACTGCACAAACTCTGCGGATCCCTAAGTGTGCCGGTGTCTGTTGGCATCGGTCGCTGTGATGTTCGGGCAGAAGAAAGCTTTTGAAGCTCCCGAACGAAAGGCCAAGAGGGAGGGAACATCCCAGTCGGGCATATGTCTCTGCCAGGGTCCTACTCGAGTGTAGGCTGAGCTCCTGACAGCTGCTCTTTTTGCTGGGGGGGGGGGAGTTTGCTAGTGCAATAAACGAGAGGCTACCTACTGCCCCATCTCTTACCTTCTTTCCATTTGCTCCAACAAATCCTTATTCGTCTGAAAGCAGGAGAGAAAGAGAGAAAGTCATGCTTAATGCTGGTTTGCAGCTCTAGCGAGCAAGACAGCTGCTCAGAATCCAGCTGTTTGCATTTGTGCTGATTATCTGAAGCGCCGATGCAAAAAAACCGTCAAACGTTAGAAAGTCTGAAGCTGAAAATCCCCCTCCCCAGCCATGATAATAATCATGTTAAAAGGTGATTAGATTTCTTTCAACGATGCTCCAAAACTGCCATGCGTTGCCTGGCAGTACAAATGGCCCAGATATCCTGACTCCTATTAAGCAGGAATTCTGGAACTGCCACTTTTATCCAAGCCAAATAGAACATGTTCCCAGCTCTCACTGTTACAGTTAATATTTCAAAGCAAAGTGGCCCATTATGCTAAAGATAGCTTGAGAACGAGAGGACAGAAAAGGGCTTCCTGGAGCCAAGGAGATGCTTTCCTACTCTCTAACATACCTCACCCCAGTCTCTGTACCATTAGATCAGGCATAGGCAAACTCGGCCCGCCAGATGTTTTGGGACTACAACTCCCATCATCCCTAGCTAACAGGACCAGTGGTCAGGGATGATGGGAGTTGTAGTACCAAAGCATCTGGAGGGTCGAGTTTGCCTATGGCTGCCTTAGATAAAGGTAAAGGTACCCCTGCCCGTACGGGCCAGTCTTGCCAGACTCTAGGGTTGTGCGCTCATCTCACTCAAGAGGCCGGGGGGCCAGCGCTGTCCGCAGACACTTCCGGGTCACGTGGCCAGCGTGACAAGCTGCATCTGGCAAGCCAGTGCAGCACACGGAACGCCGTTTACCTTCCCGCTGGTAAGCGGTCCCTATTTATCTACTTGCACCCAGGGGTGCTTTCGAACTGCTAGGTTGGCAGGCGCTGGGACCGAATGACGGGAGCGCACCCCGCTGCGGGGATTCGAACTGCCGACCATGCGATCGGCAAGTCCTAGCCGCTGAGGTTTTACCCACAGCGCCACCCGCGCCCCCTGCCTTAGATACTAGCCACCAAAATCCTCTGAACGACTTTACACCTCACCTTGTAATTATTACACTATTTTGTCATTTTGATTCATTCAATGAGCTAGTCTCCAATTTAAAAAAAGATTACTTGTAAGCAACATCACCTACTTCCCTTTGTTAAGACGTTAAAGCCCCCCTTTTCTGTAATAAATGTAAGGTTATTGCCTCCACATAAGAGTCACTTGCCAAAGAAAAAGGAATTTTTAAAACATCCTTTACTACTTAAATAAATTTATTTCGTGTTTAAGCAATTCTGATTTGGTCCCTTGCACTCCTGGCTAAACCAATATAGCCTGAATGCAAGATGTTTCAACCTTTCTGCTCTTTCCCCCATTCCCAGAATCCTGCCCTTCCTTTAACCAGAACTCTGTATGCTCTGCACTAAGAGAAACTAGAAAATTAATTGAAATCTAACCAATTAGCAGAGCTTTGCATGATTTATTCTGCTTCTGCTGGACATATGAAGGGCTAAGGAGTTACACAATGCAGTGAAGCTCCCTCCCGGGCTGTCTCTTAAGTGCTGGAGATCCTGTTCAGCCATCCCCCTTTTCAGTTCTCAAGATTTCACATTCTCAAGCAGTACCAGATTCTGTTTCAGCAATTTCTGCACAATCCTAGGAAACACATATAAACCCTCCCTTCTGTTACTTCTTCCAAGCTGAGGTATTATCTTTATGCAACTAATGTTCTGCTACTCTTCCCATCCACAGGAGCATCAATTAGAGGAATTATCTCAGCCTCTTGCAGTCCCAGCTTCCTAGAAATTTGTCCCTAGTGCCAAGTTTTTTTGGTCAGATTCCATTTTTCCACATATTCTTCAATTTTCTTGCAGAACTACTGAAGTATTCCTTCATCAGCTCTGTAGCCTCTGGAGCTTTAAGCAATCTTGCCAAAAGAATGCTAGATGTCCGTCTGCCATGTTTGGTGATCTGTAAGAGACTCTACCCCTTCCCACTTTTCTGTTGACACAGGAGGTTCCAGATTTGATCCTCGCCATGTTCAGTTAAAGCCATGGTTTTCCCAGTAGTGATGTACGGAAGTGAGAGCTGGACAATAAAGAAGGCTGATCGCTGAAGAATTGATGCTTTTGAATTATGGTGCTGGAGAAGACTCTTGAGAGTCCCATGGACTGCAAGAAGATCAAACCTCTCCATTCTGAAGGAAATCAGCCCTGAGTGCTCACTGGAAGGACAGATCCTGAAGCTGAGGCTCCAAGACTTTGGCCACCTCATGAGAAGAGAAGACTCCCTGGAAAAGACCCTGATGTTGGGAAAGATGGAGGGCACAAGGAGAAGGGGACAACAGAGGATGAGATGGTGGGACAGTGTTCTCGAAGCTACCAGCATGAGTTTGACCAAACTGCGGGAGGCAGTGGAAGACAGGAGTGCCTGGCGTGCTCTGGTCCATGGGGTCACGAAGAGTCGGACACGACTAAACAACAACAAATGTCCAGTTAAACCAAGGGTAGGCAATGTGGTAACCCAACGGATGTTGGACTGCAGCTCCCGTAATGCCTGAATAGGGATATGAGATGTAGCCGAAAACATCTGAAGGCACCTTGCTGGCTTCCCCTGGGTCAAGACACCTCAGAGGGGGGCTGAGAATGACCTCTGCCTGCAACTGACTTGCTGCACAGCAGCTCCTTATAACCCCAAAATTATATCCACCCCTGCTCCTGGCATAACTTCCTCAGTGAAAGTTCTATTAGTTAAACCAGGGGTCGGCAACCTAAGACCTAAGACCCATGGGCCACAAGTTTAACCGGCCCATGGACCCCCGCCACCCGCTCGGTTAGCTCCCGTGTTCTGCGCTAAACCAGTGCAGAGCAGAGCGGGGACCACCTTCCGTGACGCTGGCCGGCTTCCCATTGGCTGCAGGAAGCTCCTGCAGCCAACGGGAAGCTGCACACGCCTCCTCCGCGCCAGAAATAGCATTTGTGCATGCACGCGCACTCCAGCCCACCGTGGAGTCCGCGGGACCATGAACTGGCCCAAGCCACAAAAGCTTTGCCAACCCCTGAGTTAAACTATTGTAGCAAATAAAACTATGAGCTCTGCAGCAGATCAAGGAAGACCCATTGGAATTGATGGACACGGGCAACTTAGGTCCAGTAATTTGAATAGGTCTACTCCGAGTAAGACTATTTTGGAGACATTTCCCAGTTACTTACAATGAGATATTGTTCCATAGACGTTGGCAAGAGCCAACTTGGTCGGCTACATTTGCAGGACCTGTGCACCCAAATGTGGCCGCTCCTTAGTGGCAAGAAGTAAAGGGCAAAGACATCAAAGAAGCTGAAGGAGCTAAGCAAATTGTTGCTCCCAAAATGCTTCCTTTCAAGCTATCCGATGGTGGCGGCAGCCCTTCTAGTCCTTTGTGGATTCCCTTTTTCCAGGAGCTGCACCAAAACAACCATTTCTAGGTCAGAGATCAGAGGGGCTTATATGCTCTGCCATCTGGAGCAGGGAAGGCAAACGGCGACCCCAACATCTCCATTCTCAGCCCCTGAGTCTCAAATGCAAACCAAACCCTCTCGTTATCCAAGCAAAGAGCAAAGCTAAGGTTTGTACCAAAGGCCTACCACTGACGTCTGGTCTACTCAGCAAGATCTAGTAGATAACACAAGCAGCTGGTGCTCTCCACCCTGGCCAAGAGAACAGCAACCCTGATTATCACAGCATTGTCCACCCATCTGAATATTGTAATACTGTACTGCCAGAGGCATAAGCAATTAAAGGCATCCCTTACTGAAAACATCACCTAGAGCAGGCTTCCTCAACCTTGGGCCTCCAGATGTTTTGAGACTACAGTTCCCATCATTCCTGGCCACTGGTCCTGCTAGCTAGGGATCATGGGAGTTGTAGGCCAAAAACATCTGGAGGCCCAAGGTTGAGGAAGCCTGACCTAGAGCACCACTGGCATTCGCGAAGCAGGAAAAGCCTATTAAGTGGGTTCCAAAGAGTTGTTGGGCCTGCATGTTCTCAACGTGCATGCGTAGTTTTTGTATATTTCAGATTGTCTACTCCAACTCCGCGCCCCGCCCCCCAGCAAGACATAATGGTATTGTGAGAGGATAAGAATCGTAGAGTTGGAAGACGCCCCAAATCATCTAGTCCAACCCCTTCCAATGCAGGAATTAGTGGCCAGTTGAAGAAATAGTGGCCAAATGAAGTGGGGGGTCTGTTTGGCTGCTTCCTACCCTGAAGTTGTATGATTAAGAGAAAGAGACTGGATATTATAAGGGGGTGCTTTTTGCTGCACGCATTCTAACCCATGGTCTCCCATGGAGGACCAGAAACTTATTTTCCAATTAATATCTCATATAGTTAACATTAAGATACGGTATTACATAAACGGCTTATGAATCATGCATATTAAGGAGCATAAAATATTGTCAATAAATGGTGAAATCGTCAAGATCTTGCACCTGTTTCCAGTCTATTCCAAACACCACGCATATACCGTATTTTTTGCTCTATAAGACTCACTTTTTCCCTCCTAAAAAGTCAGGGGGAATGTGTGTGCGTCCTATGGAGCAAATGCAGGCTGTGCAGCTATCACAGAAACAAGAACAGCAATAGGGATTGCTGCTTTCACTGCGATCTCTCTTGCTGTTCTGGCTTCTGGGATTCAGAATATTTTTTCCCTTGTTTTCCTCCTTCAAAAACTAGGTGCGTCTTGTGGTCAGGTGCGTCTTATAGAGCGAAAAATATGGTACATGCAGCAAATAATACCAATCTAGATACAAAAGCAAAGGACAAGAGCAGGCACAAACGTTTATGCCCCACTTTTAAAAAAAAAATTAAATGATTTTTGAAACTTAACTATCTGGCAGATCTGCACCATGTACCGTATTTTTCGCACCATAGGACGCACCGGACAATAGGACGCACCTTGTTTTAGAGGGGGGGAAACAAGAAAAAAAAATCTCCCCCTCTCTGCCCAGCGCCCCTTCAGCGAAGCAGCAGGAGGCGTTGCGCAGAGAGGGGGAGAATTTTCCCCTTTTGTTTTCCCCCTCTAAAACAAGTTGCCGTTTAAGGTGCATTCAGGCGGCTACCTTGGAAGCCTGGAGAGGGGTCGGTGCGCACCGACCCCTCTCCTCTCCAGGCTCCTTTCGACCTGCTCCTTGGGGCTGGCGGGGGGAAGCCCACCACCAGCCCCAAAGAGCAGGTTGAGGAGAAGCGGAAAGGCGCGCAGCGGAGAGGCTGCTGCCATAGTCGCGCGTCACCTCTCCAGCCGGGAAAGGGTAAGCGGGGCTATGGCTTCTTCGCTCCATAGGACGCACACACATTTCCCCTTCATTTTTGAAGGGGAAAAAGTGCGTCCTATAGAGCGAAAAATACGGTAGTTAAACCACATGACTTCCCCCAAGGAATCCTGAGAACTGCAGCTTTACCCAGAGCTACAATTCCAAGCACCCTTGGCAAACTATTGTTTCCCGGGATTCTTTGGAGGAAGTCATGTGTTTTAAATGTGAGTTGGGTGCGGATCTGCACCCTGTCCTCCTGAAATACTGAAGAAGTTAACTGGGGCGTGGAGCTCACTTAACCAAGCAAGTATTGTCCACCACCAAAGACAGCTCCGGAATTCGAATTAGATACTAGATTTCTGAGCATATGACCTCCCTTCTCAGGTGTGATGTTGTTCGGGGGTGGGGGGGGGTGAGCAGGGCATCCTACCTAGAAGTAGTTCCAAACCCAGCTCTATAAGCAACTAGAAGACACAGGATAAACATCCTTTAACCCTCTGCTGGCTCCCACATCCAACCCTCAAATCAGCTGCATCTACATCAACAGCCGTTTCTGAACAAAGGTAGTATTATTAGCAGCAATTTGTCTGCCATACCTGCTCAGACAAGAGAGCCTGCAGCTTCTGAACTTCCAACTGCAGCGCTTTGTTCTGATCCTTTAGAACCTGAAATGAAATCACCAGACGGCGCTGTCAGTTCGGAATTCTGTACCCAGACATTGCTCCTGCAATCTTCTGTGTGTTATTGGAAGAGAAATGGTGGTTCTGATGAACAGCAATTGGCAGAAATGTTAAGAGAGTCCTGATCCCTGTTTGGGTTGGCTATCTATCCGTTGAATTGAAAAGGGTTGATCGCCACCATGATTATAATGATAGCACTTCTGGGAAGGGTCTTCGCTTTAACCCGCTTATGGCGATACCAGCTTGTTCCAGATGATCCCAAGGGGCACAGATTTACTGGAATAGCCTATGTGAAGTGCTTTGAACACAGGGGAAAGTGCTTTGATGGAGCAGAAGGAATAAGGGGGGGGGAGTACAAATTTGATCTTGGGGGGTGGGGTGGGAAGAGACACTGAACACATGAAGCTGCCTTATGGCAAATCAGACCACTGGGTCTGTCTAGCTCAGTATTGCTTGCACTTCTGAACTCCTGGAGAGCTGCTTCCGAAGGGGAAGGAAGGTCCTGGACCTGGAGGTGCCAGGAATTGAAGCAAGGACCTTCTGCATGCCAAACAGATGATCCACCACTGAGCTCTGGCCTTTCTTCCTGAATGCAGGAGATCACATTTCAACAGCATTGAGCTGGAAGGGAGAGATGCTCAAAGGAAGAACTAGAATAAACTAGGGAACCAGGGAAGGGGGTAGACTAGGACCCCCCCAAAAAGGTCTAGCAAGTGGAAGCAAATCTAGCATTTGGGACAAAACCTTGCCCCTATTAGCAGCACTGCTGTGAACAGCACCTCTGGGTATGGTCATTCTCCAGCAGGGAACCCTGCAAGCCTGATCTGGATCAGAGCATATTCTAGATAAACATGTCCTGAAGCTACTTTCTCCTCAAAATAAAAGAGTTCAGTTTAAGCACACTTTTAAAAATACTGAATATCGTAACATGTGGTTTAGACCTCAAGTCCCCTGATTTAAAATAAAAATAAGGAAAAACAGCTGATCTGGAGAAAAAGCATGGGGAAGGGGAACGCTGAGTGCATACTTTTGCTCATATTGAAATCCCTACTTGTTTCAGAAGCTCCTTAGCACTGGGGTCTGCACAGACACTGCAGTGCCCCTCTGCTCGCTTCATGCTGAGCCACAATTTTGTGATGAGACATCTCACTCTTCTTTCCTGCATCACTGACAGCAATTTTTTCAAGCCGCATCTCCATTTGTTTTTGGGACGCTGTGCTGCTACACTACCATCCAGCACCTTTTCTTGTGCCCTTCCTAGTCCTGCTGCCAAGTTGTCAGCTGTCCTGTTTTGAGTAAGGCTGCTCTAGGCAATGCACACACACACACACACACACACACGCACTACCTGAAGTTCCTCTTTTGCACTTGAAGCTTTGGCATGGTGTCCCTCAAGCTGCTCCTCCAGTGCTCTGATTTTTTCATCTCTGGCCTGAGTGCTGAAAAACAGGGCAAAAGGTTAAAAAGAAAAAAAGCCCCCCCCCCTTGCTTACAAGGCCCAGCCCACTCCAAAGCAAGCACAGAACAATCAAAGAACAATGGCTTATCAGATGGCACTCTTTGTTTATTTACCTTTTCTGCATCCTTTCCAGCTCATGCGCAGCAGCGGCCTAGATAGAAAGAGGATTAGCACTATTTAGTGTGTTGCATCCGAGCAAGAGTCAACAAACACGGCTACATCCAATGTTAAAAAGCCAAGATTGAGCCCATGAAATTTAGCTTCTTGCTGTGCCTCTCATTTTCTGCCACAAGCAAAAAAAAGGGGTGGGGTGGGGAGACACATGTTTTGCACATCTCCGAAAAAGGCACCGCCACATGCTCAGTAATCTGCTCATCAGACTGTGCTCTGCAGCGATGCTTTCAAATCTAGGAAAGAAAGCACTTTATATTAGGTAACAGGCTAGGAAGTGAAAATGCTCAGGGCACCGTTGCTCTGGATAATGATGTATATGACTGCATTAGAGGAAATGCCACAGAGCTGGGGGCGGGGGGAGAAGATATCTGCCCACGAACGGGCAGAGAGTCATTCCACTGTGGGGGCACCAACTCCATTACTCTGATATTATGAAAATGACTTCAAGCCGCAATCTAGAAAAAGGAGGATTTCCGCCTTAAGCTGGAGGAGCTTCAAAGCAGGCTGAAGCCACAAACACAGGGAAACTTCCGCCTGCAATGAAACAATCCACAAACAGGTGCTTAATTCCCCATGGTGGCTCAACGCTTTGTACGGCACTTGGATTTGCTGCAGTTAATGCAGATTCTGTCTGCAAAGATGTGAAAGCGTGAATGATAAGACACATGCCCTTTAGCATCGGGAAGACATGTGCTTGGAACCCGACTGGGCTGCAGCTCTCCGGCACATGCCCATAGGTGAATGAAGAGCACATTTGTCTCTCCTACTCTGTGCACCTGTTGCCTTTGTCCATGGAGTAGTAGTGATGTTCCCAGTAGTGATGTATGGAAGTGAGAGCTGGACCATAAAGAAGGCTGATCGCCAAAGAATTGATGCTTTTGAATTCTGGTGCTGGAGGAGACTCTTGAGAGTCCCATGGACTGCAAGAAGATCAAATGCATCCATTCTTAAGGAAATTAGCCCTGAGTGCTCACTGGAAGGACAGATCCTGAAGCTGAGGCTCCACTACTTTGGCCACCTCATGAGAAGAAAAGACTCCCTGGAAAAGACCCTGATGTTGGGAAAGATTGAGGGCACAAGGAGAAGGGGACGACAGAGGACGAGATGGTGGGACAGTGTTCTCGAAGCTACCAGCATGAGCTTGACCAAACTGCGGGAGGCAGTGGAAGACAGGAGTGCCTGGCGTGCTCTGGTCCATGGGGTCACGAAGAGTCGGACACGACTAAAAAACTAAACAACAACAACTCTGTGCACCAGCCGCAGCAAGCACAACTGTGATGAAAAGTATGTGTAACCTTGCAAGTTATTTTTGGCTGAGAAACACTGAGAGGTGCGCCATCGCTCAGCGTGCTCCAGGGCAGAGAGATGATCTAGACCTGGGTCTCCTTAGCCTGCTACACGTGGCCTTAGCATGAACCATCCTCCACTCAGTTCAAGCCCACAAGGACAGAGAACAAGAGTCTCCCATTGTGCAACACTTTATTTCAGGGGTGGGGAAGGAGATGCCCTCCAAATGTCGCCGAACTACAACTCCCATCATTCCTGACTACTGGCCATTCTGGCTGAGACTGATGGGAACTGAAGTCTAACAACATACGGAGGGCTAGATTTTCTCCACTCCTGCTTTTTGTTTACTTGACTGAATAGTCAACTGTTTCCTTCACGTTTCCCTCGAAAGTCCTAGATCTCAAATTGTCCCATCTGTTTAGGCAGGGCAAGCACGATTTCTTATCACAACTTGTTAGCAGTAGCAGTGGATTAATTACAAAACAAAAAATTGTGCAGATGTTTGGAACTGAGGAAGAGAGGAGGGTCCAGGGCAAAGGTGGATCATCCTAAGCAACAAAAATCACTAGATTTTTCCAGGCGGTCGAAAACCAGTAGCTCTTGTTTAAGAAGTTTAGGTAAGCAGAATGTAGGCCTAGGCTGGATAAAGAATTGTTGCAATTATATACTATGCTTAAATACACATTTGGGCTGAATGTGCAGCACAAAATCTGAGCTACGGCTCTAGAGCATGTGCAAAACGCCCCTATCACTAACGATCAACTCTAACCAGCCTCTAAGTTTCTGACTGCAGGGGGAAAGGGGCTTCCATGTGTGAGGTCAGGCGTGAGCCAAAGCTTTTCTTTTCAAGATTTTGTGCAAAGAGCAGCAGATAAGAGATTAAGCTCACCCCCTTGAGGTGTGCTTCCAATTGAGCACACCTTAAGTACTTTTGAGTTTAGATCATTCCTAAGAGGCACTGAATGATCCCACCTTTTACATTTGGAGCCTTAGCTTATGCTAAGCACAAATATTACTCGGCACGAATAACACTCAAGTGTTGTCAGTGGAATGGCAGAACACAGTACTTGTCAAGATATGAATATGGGTTTCTTAACCTGCTCGTTGGTGAGCGCCTGCAACTTCTGCACTTCTGCTTTGAGGGACATGTTCATGTTCTGTACAACCTGGAGAGGGGAAGAAACAGGTTTCACATTACAGGGTGCGGCCAGGAAGTCCCTGCCATGAAGACCAATTCTACATTTCCAACTGCACCAATCTCAGTTTGGGCTTCTCATCTGCAGCAATCAAAACATACATTCCATGTACAGTGGTGCCTCGCAAGACGAAATTAATCCGTTCCACGAGTCTCTTCATCTTGCGGTTTTTTCGTCTTGCGAAGCACGGCTATTAGCGGCTTAGCGGCTTTAAGAAAAAGGAAACAAACTCGCAAGAACTCGCAAGACGTTTCCGTCTTGCGAAGCAAGCCCATAGGGAAATTCGTCTTGCGGAACGACTCAAAAAACGGAAAACCCTTTGGTCTAGCGAGTTTTTCGTCTTGCGAGGCATTCGTCTTGCGGGGCACCACTGTACCTGCCAAGAAACAGCCTCATCTCATCTCCTTCCACAGGCAGGTTAAAATCCCATCTTCTCCCCTACTTTCCCAACATTGGGCAGATTTCTGCGGTTGTGCTGCTACTTGTTTATTTCACACAGTTTAAAAACAGCAAACTCGATGCAACATTTAGTGCATCCTTCAAATACGTATATATTTTTAAGAAAGACCACTTTAGTTATTGATTTCTTCTGTAGATAGATGACCAATAAATCCTAACCACAAAATACATTCCCAGTTCTTCTTAGATTTCAAAATCTAGAAAAGATGGAGGGCAATCCTGCTTGTATACCTAGTTCTCAATTTTTCCATGCTAGCTTAAAGACCACTTGCTGTCGTAACATTCGAATCTTGCCGAGCAAGCTAACAAGTGAGAAAGTGAGACAGTAGAATGCTCTGTACTGCCTTCAGATCATAGCCCAAATATATCTGAATGCTCCCTTGCATGTCAAAAAACAAATAGGACACCCTCCGGAAAACTAGCCCAGAAGGGAATAAGATGGTCTTGCTCCAATGTGCAAGATTGTTTGTTCATTTACACATGCAGGGAGTTAATGATGATGATGATATTTCCCCTGGGCGGCGTCCAACAAAATATTAAAAATACAATAACTTTAACACCACAAGGAAGCATTTCAAAACAACATATCCCTCTGCAGGGGCACAGATCATCTCCCCCAGCTTCAACCACCTCATTCTGCTACTCCCCTTTGCAGGGGAGGGCAAAGAGGGATTTCTGGAGTTTGGAAGGGCTTGCTGAGTTCCCAAGAGATCTTTGCAGAGTTTGAGCTTGCAGGGTTGCTGCCATCACAGTTCTTAGTTCTCTAAGAACTAAGAGTTTCCTTTGGTGCCCTTGCAATACCCATTCTACCTGTGCACTTGCAAACGAACAGATTATTCAGTACCACGTCCTTTAAAATGACACTGTAAAAGGGTTGCCCAGACCCTGGAAATTAAGCAATTTCCCCCCTGCCCCACTTCACACCCAAAGGTATGATCTGACTTTTGAGGCTGAGGACTAGGAGGTACTACAACCTCAGAGGAAACAGGTCAAACTGGGACAGTTTAGGAGAGGTTTGCTCCAGCCATCTTAGATCTGCTGCAACTCGTTCCTCTTCATCACTTCAGTTGCACTTGCTGGGGCAAATCTCTGCCCTTGGAAGCAAGGGAGTAGGAAATCTTGGGAGTCTTGGAACCAAAGCAGAACCAGCAGCAGGTGCAGGCAATTGCCTCTGGTTACTTCTTGCCTTGTTGAAAACCGCAAGACTGAGATGTGCAAGCACAGGAGGGAAAGGAGAAAAGCCATACCCCACCACGACTCAGTCACAATGTCTGTGGTGTTTGGCAGAGGGAGAGGAAGGAGCAAGGTGGTCTCCTTACCCTAAGGAGTCTCAAAGCGGCTAACATTCTCCTTTCCCTTCCTCCCCCACAACAAACACTCCATGAGGTGAGTGAGGCTGAGAGACTTTAGAGAGGTGTAACTAGCCCAAGGTCACCCAGCAGCTGCATGTGGAGGAGCAGGGAATCGAACCCGGTTCACCAGATTACAGTGGTGCCCCGCAAGACGAATGCCTCGCAAGACGAAAAACTCGCTAGACGAAAGGGTTTTCCGTTTTTTGAGTCGTTCCGCAAGACGAATTTCCCTATGGGCTTGCTTTGCAAGACGAAACATCTTGCGAGTTTGTTTCCTTTTTCTTAAAGGCGTTAAGCCGTTAATAGCCGCTAAGCCGCTAATAGCCGTTCTTCGCAAGACGAAAAAACCGCAAGACGAAGAGACTCGTGGAACGGATTAATTTCGTCTTGCGAGGCACCACTGTACGAGTCCACTGCTCTTAACCACTACTTGCCAGGATTAAAATATACATGCTACATCAGGTTTAATAACAACTATTTCTTCGTGTGTGTGTGTGTGTGTGTGTGTGTGTGTGTGTTATTGTGGTATGTGCTTTTGTGTTTTTATACTGCAAACCATCCTGTGATCTTTGGATGAAGGGCAGTATAGAAATGAAATCATTGCCATCATCAAAGCCTCCACTTTTCGCACGCAACTCTTGAGCTTTTGCTATACCATGAGATCCTCTTCCTTGCTGGTTAGCTTGATGCGTTCGTTGGCTAACGAGTCCTCAGCCTGGTTTATCTGTTTATCCTTTTCTGCAATCCTGCAATAAAAAAAAACCAAACAAAATGAAAGGGCACCCCTCCATTAGCAATGTATCATCACAACAAGCAGAGCCGACAAAGAGGTAATGAGAATCTGCTCAACTGCAGTTGACGATCAGTAAGTTATTGGTTTTAGAAATGCAAGCAACAGGGCCTCCGTAAATGAAAAGAAAATGCACACAGCTTGCAGCTGCACACCCAGCATGACTTGTCCAAAATTCTGCACTTCAGCTTTTGATGACCAGGGTGATAATACCGCAAGATCCAGTCCTTTAAGGACTGCTACAGAACCTAATACTGATGTATGTTGGGGCGGGAGGAGATATTAGCAATCCGCAATGCAGAATACTTTAGTGAGAGGTCAAGACAGTTCCCAGGAGAACAAACAGCTCACCAAAACCAGCACCTTGATGGGGCCAGAGAGTCAATCCATTATCAGCACATGCCCTATTTCCACTGTCAAGAGCAGAAGCTCAAGGCCGCCGTGGAAGCAGGGCAGCTCATAGGACAGTGTCCTTCCACCGCCACTCCCATGGTGACTTTAGTGAACCCTGTGAGGTCATTGTGACCCCATTTCTCTTAGTCTCTGCTTCTGACCTTCCTTCTCACAGGGCAGAGGGCAAAAAGCAAGGCAGGTCTGACTAACCTGCCCCAGAAAAGCTTGAGCTTCCCCTCTGAACCACTGGCCTCTGCCCAGGGCCGAACCTCACCTACCATGTTGCATAACTGGTGTCAGGTTTACACTAACATATTGCAACAGGGAAGTTAATCACACAGATGTGAGGAAAGAAAGAAGATCAATGCAAACGGGGGTGGGGAGAACCAGAGCTGGAGTATTTTTGTAAAAAAAGAAATCAGCACATTCATAACTAGGTATCAGCATCCAGGACTCTCTATTTAGTCCTCACGATTCTCCCCAAGAGTCTCTTCTTACTGGACTCATCAGCCCTGCTCCACAATCTCTTCAAGCGCTTCTGCCAGATACCCAATTAAAAATCTAAATTCCCATAAAAGACCTCCCCCTGCCAGAATACTAGGAGAGCTGCAGCTAATCAGAGCACTGCAACCGGCTGAGATGGACCCAAAATCTGAATCTCATATAAGGCAGTTTCATGCATGGTTTGGGGTTTTGTGCAACAGGCTACAAAAAGCTTCCATACACAAGAACTATTCTAACCACACCCACAGCCTGCCTCACCCACCGCCACACTCAGAAATCTCATGGTCACTCAACTGAATCTTACAACAAGAGGGTATTTTGTTTTATTATTTTTTTAAATGAGGGGGCTGAGTTAATTTCTCCTGCTAAAACAACACACAGTATAATGTACTGCAAATGTTAAGCACGGAGGGGAAATCCTTAGGAAGATGGTTATGGCTTCTTAGGGGAATCTGTAACAATGGCGGGTATGATTTTTGGAAATGACAACATTTCCTCCAAGAAAAATCTCTTCTATATAACTGAAGTGCCTACACACCAAAGCAAATAACAAACCCAGGAATGAAATAATACTTACACCTTGTGCAATTCTTCTGCAAGGGCTGATGCTGAACTCTGAAAGAGACAAGAAGATGCAGATGAAATTGCTATTCTGAATTGAACACTTGATCAGGCATCACCACGTTTAAGGGCATTTAGGGTCTTTGCAAGCTTCGTATTTCAAAGCTAGAAACCAGATTGAAAAGGAGGCTTCGATCCATCGTAAATGGATCTCTTTAGGTAAAAATGGAGCCACCCTGCTCAACACCAGTCTTACTCCAAGCAAGCCCAACCAGGATTTGACTGTGCAATCGTGATACAGTTGTTTCGGGTCTCCAAGAACAGAGGGGCTCTTCATATCTCCCTGCCTTCAAACCCCCTCCTTTTCCCAGTGGCCTTTGTCTCATCACCTTACCCAAAATTCCCAACTGTAGCCTTGGGGCACCATCGATTTTTACCTATGAAACTCTGCCAGGCACCATGTACAGCCTTTACCTAGCAAGTTCTGCAAGGACACCCAACTGCAGGAGAGGGTGCCAGGAGGCTGCGAGAGGTGGAGAGGGGGGATTGTTCTGTCTGTCAAGTGGAAATGCTTGTGCAGATGGAGCATTTGTCATACTGCGATGCTGAATTCCCCCCCACGTGAATGCACGAACGTGCCGTGTGCCATCGTAACGTAGACTATGGCACTGAGCTGCTCTTGGCATTCCTTGCCATACCAGTTCAGTTCCAAGGTACTTGGCATTAGCTCTGAACGCAAAGGAGAAGGCGGCAATGACAGCTACGAGCCATTCCAATGCTTCCATACCTGGACTGCCATCTGGGAATGGAACTTCTGAAGCTGAGCTTTTAAAGCCTCGTTCTGTTCCATCAGCTCCTTTTGGAAAAAGAGATGCAAAACGTCAAGCAGGTAGCACCTTTAGGAACACTTTGTTCTGAAATGGCTTTGTACAGGAAAAAGGATAACACAGTACCGTTCCCCCCCAGCCCCACTAGGATTATTCTGCTTAAATGGTTAAACCTGGATGTATAGTGAAGCTGCCCCAGTCTGCATCGGGGTTACAGAAAAAGAAAGGGAGAGATTGAAAACAAAATCCAATCTGCTGAAGCTATCATAAGCCGTTTGAAGGATGCTTACTGGATTCTGAATAATTGGCATTGTACCCAATATTACATTGTTTAATGTTGCTTTAGGAGTAGTTTCCACCCAAGTCCTTTCCAGAACGTGTCACCTACACACCTCCAGGTCATACAGAGTCAAGAGAGTAAAGAGGGCACAGGCAGCAACCAGGTGGCACCTGGTTTTTTTGAGAACACCTTGCCCAGGAAGGCCAGCCTGCCCCGGCCCCTGAACTGGCCTCACTCAGGCAGAGAACATTTATTTAGAAAATATATATTTCGAGCCAGCAGCTGGGTGGCTGGAACATTACGCTGTGTTGCCACTGCCACTTAAGTTGACCTATGTTGAATTCAGTTGTCTGTAAGCCATTGCAATGATGTCTTCACACTAGATTAGCAAGATATAGGAATGTTAGAAGTAGATGGGTGTTGTGTCATCTTGCACTTCATGATAAAACAGGGGTGGGCGTGAAAGAGCACCTAGCCAAGGTTTGCTGCAAGCTGCTTTTGTTGGAGGGGGTGGCACATAGCTTGACCAGTGAAACGGTCACTAGAATGGTCTCTAGAAGGTGGAAACAGAACGCATGCTAAAGCGCAGAATCTGTCACAAGCTCAGAACCTCTGGCGTTCCAATCCTGCAGGAGGCATCTTGCTGAGCTTGGAAGGAAGTGGCCAATGGATATCCCCAAAGCCAGGAGGTGCACTTGGATTTCTGCATTATGGGTTAACCATAGTAAACCATAGTAAAAGTAGTGATGTATGGAAGTGAGAGCTGGACCATAAAGAAGGCTGACCGCCGAATAATTGATGCTTTTGAATTATGGTCTGGAGGAGACTCTGGAGAGTCCCATGGACTGCAAGAAGATCAAACGCATCCATTCTTAAGGAAATCAGCCCTGAGTGCTCACTGGAAGGACAGATCCTGAAGCTGAGGCTCTAGTACTTTTGCCACCTCATGAGAAGAGAAGACTCCCTGGAAAAGACCCTGATGCTGGGAAAGATTAAGGGCACAAGGAGAAGGGGACGACAGAGAACGAGGTGGTGGGACAAAGTTCTCGAAGCTACCAGCATGAGTTTGACCGAACTGCAGGAGGCAGTAGAAAACAGGAGTGCCTGGCGTGCTCTGGTCCAGTGGGTCACGAAGAGTCGGACACGACTAAACGACTGAACAGCAACATGGGTTAACCATGGAAACACAAGCTATCTGCCTGTAAAGCAGAAAGGAGTTCCACCACTCTGATGTAGTAAAGAAAAACCCGAGAAACTAGAAGGCGCATCGAGTGGGTGAGATAGAGCCATACCTGAAGCTGCCTCTGTATTGAATCCTCCGCTGTTGCCCTCTTTTGTTCTGCGTCCATTAACTGCATCATCCTTTGCTCCAGCTGTTGCTTTGATACCATCGTATCGGTGAGCTTGCTGTGCAGACTCTGGATCTCATTGTCCTTAGCCACAATCTTGTTCTGCACATCTGCCACAAGAAGAACAATATGGGGACTGATAGGCAAGTGAAGACTTAGCAAAAGTTACGTTTACTTTTTTCTCCCTCTGGACTGAAGGGTATCTGATGGCGACAAACCCAGGCTGGCTACCGAGTGCACACTCCACAAAGGTAAGATAAAATGTCAGCCTTGCAGGATTGGACTAAGGGTCCGACTCTTCCAGTATTCTGCTTCCCGCAGTGGTTAGCCAGATCCCTCTGGGAAGCCCCTAAGTAGGGGATCAATGGGGCAAGGGCCCTTCCTCTTGCCCTGCCCTTCACCAATTTTTCCATTTTAAAGCAAGTTCACCCACCACCGGGCTGCAGCCACAGCCCTTTACTCCAAAGAAGTGTGGCCCTCTTCAGAAATGAGGTTGTCCACCCTTGTTTTAAACAGTACAGATAAGAGTGAGTTTGGTGGACCAAGTATAAGGTATATACACTTATAGTTTACAAAAATTCATTAACAATAATGGACGACACTTCAACAATTTCTATTACATGAAGTCTTAATAATAAAAACATGTGCAACTCAATATCTCAAAGCGAAACAGTCCCAAGTATTTCTGAAATACGTCCATGAGAACAACAACAAAGGCCTTTTCAAAAAGAGAGCAGAGTGCCATTCTGAGGTTGGAGCAGACTTATTTAGTGGAGAACTGAATTGCCATTGTAATGTTCCTTTTCAGGCCGACCAGAAGAAACAGAGATTGAAATCCAGGTATCTCAATGTTGAGAGTTCTGTTGGGATCGCACCAGCACAAGTACACATAGAGACAGTTGTTCTCATGGACTTATTTCAGAAATATTTGGAGTGTTTGGCTTTGAGATATTGAGTTGCACATGTTATATATTAAGTAAGACTTTGTGTTTTGGGAATTCTTGAAATGTAAGTTAGCCAAAATGTATAAATCAAAAAGGTGCTGGGAATGTAAGGAGAAAGGTTTATAAGATAGGAAAAGAAGAAGAAGAAGAAGAAGAAGAAGAAGAAGAAGAAGAGGAGGAGGAGTTTGGATTTGATATCCCGCCTTTCACTCCCTTTAAGGAGTCTCAAAGCGGCTCACATTCTCCTTTCCCTTCCTCCCCCACAACAAACACTCTGTGAGGTGAGTGGGGCTGACAGACTTCACAAAAGTGTGACTGGCCCAAGGTCACCCAGCAGCTGCAAGTGGAGGAGTGGAGACGCGAACCCGGTTCCCCAGATTAGGAGTCTACCGCTCTTAACCACTACACCACACCGGCATGCCTCCCAGTCCTACATCTCTCAGGTACTCCTAGGTGTGCATCCAATAAGGTAGCTGCCGCAATGTAGAGGCCCCGACCCCGACCCCAGCTTATGTATCTCCCCCACCCAATCAGGCAGACTATGCCCAAGTATAACCTGCTTCTGCTCCTCCCTCTTCAGTCCTCTCCTGGTCCTGGGAGACAAGAGAACAGGAGAGATGAGGCAGGAGGAGGAGGAGGTGTGGAAGCCTCTGACTCTACACCAGCCTGACCTCTCCCTCCCTCCTCCCGTTCTTCAATCCTGCAGCTTCTCCTGCCTCTGCCTCTTGTCTTCTGGAGATTGCAGGCTCTCCCAGATCACTGACTACTTCTTCCAAGTCAGTCTCCAAACTCCGCTTCTCCCGGTCCCCCCTCCTCAGTATCCAGCCACCACTCCTCCGAGTCCAGCCAGTCCCTGACACTAGCACAAAGCCACCACCGGACGCAACCCAACGTCTTTAAAGAGGCTTCTACGGGATCCCGTGGAGGGATTTCTTCCCACTGATGGGAAAAGGATAAAAGGGGGAACTGAATAAGGCACCTTGCTGGGCTGCCTCATGTTCTGCCGTTCGTTTCCTGAGATAGCTCTGCATTTCCTCCCATCTTCGCTCAGCTTCCTGTAGTTGCGCCTGGATGTTAAGAGAACAGAGAACAATATACATCTCTGATCATGTTATTGCATCACCTCTCAAAGACAGACACACACACACACACACACACACACGATAAAGAGAGAGCCTCACATGTCTCTTGTTGCTTTAGTCATTTCTGAGCAGCTCTCAAGTCCAACATTTGCTAAGGGAAGAGCGCTCAACCCTAACATTTTTATTTCATCCTTTGAATACAGTGGTGCCTCGCAAGATGTAATTAATTCGTTCCGCGAGTTTTGTCGTCTTGCGATTTTTTTCGTCTTGCGAAGCACGGTGTCGGGAAAGTTTTGGAAAAGCTTCAAAAATCACCAAAGTCTTCAAAAACCTCAAAAAAGGCTACCACACCGCGTGCTATGAGTTGCTCCTCAAAGTCAAGTCGCAACTGTATTAACGGTGTTAAGAAAAAGGAAACAAGCTTGCAAGACGTTTCCGTCTTGCGAAGCAAGCCCATAGGGAAAATCGTCTTGCGAAGCAACTCAAAAAACAAAAAACCCTTTCGTCTAGCGAGTTTTTTGTCTTGCGAGGCATTCGTCTTGCGAGGTACCACTGTACGTGATTCAGGGTGATGAAAGTGGAACAGATAGCCCAAGATGGATGTGCAAGAAGGGGGAGAGAGACCGAGAATGCCTTTTTGCATGAACTGCCTTCATCTGCCCTAGGTACCCAGATCACATCATTTGGAGTGCCAAAGAGTTCAGAAACCAAGAGCAGATAGCAGTGGCATTCACCTTCCATAGCAGTAAACTGCTGGCTTGGATTCACTAGCAACCCCCCAGTGCTGAACCTTGCTCTACCTTGCTGTGAACCTTGCACTTCACAGCACGTCTACCAGCATCCCTCTGTGGCTATTGGACTCAGCACAAGGGTATGTGAAGGAAAACAATAATTAACCCCCCCCCCAATAGTCCATCCTGCTAGACTACTTTAGCAAGTGCATCCAGATTCTACATTTAATGTAGCCCCGAGTTTACATTGTCAGCCAAGGACCCCTTCTAAATATTACTAATGGATTCTCATCGTTTCTTCCAATCACCCTTTGACACCTGCTCCCTAGGTGGTCCTGACATTGAGCATAACATTTACATAATTTTATAATGAGTTAGGCAGTTTATTATTGTTGTTAACTGTGAAATTGTTAACTGTAGAGGGATTGGCTAGTCCCAGCAACATTACAATGCAGTGGTACCTCAGGTTACAGACGCTTCAGGTTACAGACGCTTCAGGTTACAGACTCCGCTAACCCAGAAATATTACCTCGGGTTAAGAACTTTGCTTCAGGATGAGAACAAAAATCGTGCGGCAGCAGCAGGAAGCCCAATTGGCTAAAGTGGTGCTTCAGGTTAAGAACAGTTTCAGGTTAAGAACAGACCTCCAGAATGAATTAAGTATGTAACCCGAGGTATGACTGTAGTATTTTTCGGGTGCTTTCCCTAAGACATTGGGATGTTCTTCCTAGGAAAGCTTACCTGGCACCTGCTTTTGATTCCTACACAAAGTCAAGACCTTTTTATTCCATTTTTTTATTTTAAAAAAGCTTTTAAGTTCCTGTGTAAAAGTATTTTCTATTGTCTTATAATCCACTGCATCTGCTGTTTCATCCTGTGGTCCTGCAGATTTATGAGGGTTCTTCTGCCCACCCCATTGTTCGTATTTTTATATCTATGTCACCTCAAAAGAAACCAGAGTATATTATTCTTTTACTGTGAACTGGTTGGGGAACACTTACGTACTGAAAGCACAGGTGAAAAATTATACCTACCAATTAGTCCCTTACCTGCATACAACCAATCAGAAAAATAGATTTGGGACACTTACATAATTTATAGTTTGATCTTATTATTAGATTTAGACGTGTCCTTGGTGTGCTGGCTCCACATCCAGTTAAGACACTGTAGTGGGTGGCTGGGTCTACTACTTGGCTACAAAATGCTTTTTTAAAATCTATTGCTGGAACTCATCAATTGTACAGGTCACAAAGCTTCTGTAGCTGGTAACTTATTAAAAGAAAAGTCTATAGCACTTGTATATTCTGTCTGTCTGGACAAATAGCACATTACTTGCCCATGAGTCCCTTTGGGGTCAAACTGCCCTTTGTTGACCTCTTAACATGGAGATTCTATAGGAAAGGATGAGAAACCTTTCTGGCCCAGTGAGCCAGATCTTTTTATCTGTCCCCACCTCCATGGGACAATGCACAGGGCAAGACTTCTCACTTCTCAAGTGGCAAGCACAGGGCTGGAAAAGCTGCTTTCTGCAAGGATCAGCTCCTTGATGGGACTTCCCTACAGGTTGATGATCCAGCGGCACCTCACAGCCGACATCACAAATAATGTCCGGGGTAGGGTAGGTCGGCACAGTTTTGGGGGGAACAGCTTCATAGGAGAAAGTGGGGGCTGTATCAGGCCTAACCTGGCCCATGGGCTGGAGAAGTAAGGTAGAAGATACAGTTAAGGTAACATATCCTCCATGGAACAGCTGCATCCTCTCACAGACTCTGAAAAGCCCTTCCAGGGGATCCCCCAAGCTTTAGGAGGAACCTTTCAGGGGCACATTGCGCAAGTAAAGGCAACAGCCTCATGCTGTCTGGAATGTAGCCAAGTGATTGGCCAAGGAAGGAAGAACTTCAATTTTCCTAATGTCCACACAGATTTCTCAGCATTTAGGACATATTTGCATATGTCCACATTTTGCCTCTGCCAATAAATGAGGGTTGTACAATAAGAATGTAGCACCCTGTTGCTAACTACCCAACTAGAGGGTTTGCGAAACCACAGTTCTGTTTGCAGCTCTGATCATGTCTGACAGGCACGTTTGGGGACAGATGGTGCTACCTCAACCACAGAAGGCAAGATGGAGCTCACCTTTAGTTGATTGACAGCTTGTTCTGTAGTCTTCTTAAGGAGTTCCTCCTGCTGCAATTTGTTGTTCTTTTCTGTCAACTCATTCACAAGCCTAGCACAATCTTGGCGCAATTTGTTGAGCTCTGACGACTGTCTAGATACAAAGAAAGAAGTTGTTTTTCACATTACAAGGCAGTATTTGGCAGTGGGAATGTGCATCTGCAGAAAGCCAGACGGTTGCCATCGGCAGTTGAGCATAAGGTAGTATTTTGAGTGCTTAAAAAAAACCCTACTCTGAAATATGCTATCATAAAATTATTGGAACTGGTCAATTCTTCTGCTGTGAAAATTCCACATTCACTGATAAGACTGAGGTCCCAGTTATAAACTACAGAATCTAGTGAAGCAATCTTTTGTTGAAGTGAGTTTTGCTGCTCTATGTGTTCATGCTTCAAAGCATTAAAAACAACTGAGAAAAATTTGTACCATTCTCTCTCTCTTACACACACAGTTACCCCATGAGCATGAATTTCTACTACATGTGTTGCAACTACAGATTTCACCAAAACGGTAAGAAACAGGATGTATGGAGCACACATGCCAAGTTTTCGAGGAAGACACCCTCCTCCACTGCTCCTGAAGAACAACCCCCCCCCCCCGGCAAGGTGACTTTGAGAGAACAGAAAGGATCACACATGCCCAACTACAGGGCATGGCCAATGGTAAAAAGTGTACATTAACTCAGCAGAAGGAAACATACAAACTCCTGAAGATATAACTCTAGTCCTGGGCAGCCATTATGTTAGATCACTACAGTGGTACCTCGGTTTTCGGATGTAATCCGTTCCAGAAGTCCCTTCGAGTTCTGAAACGTTCGAAAACCGAAACTCAAAATGGAAGCCTCAAAATGGAAGCCGCATTTCCTGTTCAACTACAGAGGCATGTTTGAAACCCGAGGCATTTAACTTCCGAGTTTTCGGCGTTCAAGTTCCAAAACGTTCAACTACAAAGGTGTTCGAAAACTGAGGTACCACTGTATGAGCAACAGATGACCAAGAGACAAAAGACTGGCACTCTGTTCCAGGTTTTCATTTGCTCTCCTGATAGCATTAACAGTGCCACTGCTTGAATTAAGGGGGATACATACCCCTAACATTTGTGAAGACCCTGTCCTCCAAGCTACTGTTTCTTGAAAGCTAACAGGGGTGGGTGGGTGAAAGAGTTGACTAAAGTTGGTCAAACTCCACACCCACCCACTCCCCGGCCCCATTCTGGCATCCCAGTTTTCCACTGCCATAGTCATCAGCACTACGTGAGCATAGTCCATCTGCTTAGGAGAGCGAGTTCTCATGCCAAACCTTTCCTATTTGGCACTAAATTACAAAACAAACTAACGCTGACCCTGTGCCGATATAACAGCTGAAGAAGACTTAAAACAATAGAAAATTAACACTGAGCCTTTAATGAATGATGAGTACCAGCAGCCTTCACACCAGACTGATCCTCTGTACATTTTGGAAAAGCAAAGAAGAAGAGGCCAGATCTACAGGGACAGTGAAGTAAAAACTATATCATCATCCTATGAGCCACCACATACAAAAAATGATGTGGCTGGTACCTTTTCCTCAATAACCTGAGTTCCTCGATACATTGCGATAGGTCTAATGGAGGTATCCTTAGCTAGCATTAGATCAGGCGCAACTAAAGTCCACAGCTTTCAAGAACACGTTGCGCCAGGCACTTCATAATCATAATTTTAGGGCAAAAGCTACAAAACTTCTGTTTTAGTGGAATCACCAGTAGCGTACTTGCTTTCCATTTGGTTGGTGGAAGTACTGACAGCGTCTCTCAAGATACCATTCTCTTGCTTCAGGCGATTAATCTCCGCCTCCATCTGCTCACGAACTTGCTGAAACTACACAGGGAGAAGAAAAAGCAACAGCCAACTTCCTTAAACCAGACTATTAGTTCAGAAAGAGGCAGGACGGCATTTCATGCAAGACAGATTTTTTAAAGGAATATATCGTTTAGCATCCCAAGAATTGCAGATTCTAGTTGTTAAAGCTGTGTAGATCACTTGTGAGTAGACTTCAGGCTGGTAAGATCTACTTTTAAAAAACCACAAAAAAACCTAGAACCCCAAGTTCTATGAACCAGAGCCATGTGTGACAGACTAACAGACAGAATGAAATAACAAGGTGACTCTGAGCAGGTTCTGAGCCTAGTGATTGGTTTGCAGTCCCAGAACTGTAGTGAGCTGAACTCCTAATCCTTTGACAAAGTCCACCCCTTGTTAGCTTTCTTTCAGCAGCCTAAGTGGCATGAAAAGGTGTACTGCTGCAGCTGCTATTAAACAACTGGAAATCAGAAAAGTGCTTGATGATCATCTGCAAATCAGCCAGAGATCTACCAGCAAACTCTAATCTACTTTTGCCCCACCCCTGGCATAGGCGGACTTTTAAGCGTGAGGGCAAAGTCTGATGTAATCTCAGAAGCTGAGAGGCAGGGAGAAGAAAAGAGCCTGGGAACTTCCAGTGATGTGGAATTCCAGCAGCCCACACGCCTCACTGCCCTTCTTCTTCCACGACTTTTAGAGGCACGGTTATACAAAATCACTCCCATCTATTAAAATCTGCTTTAAAATATATACCTAATAAAATCTATGTACTATCTTGGCCCAGAAGACAAACCACAAGATTCTGCAGTGCAGGGGCTTGGCCAAATGTTCTGCAGAGCCCTCTTAGCCCACCTCCAGAGGTGCTTTTACATATGAGATGGAAAGTCAGCTCAAAATCACCTCGTGCGCTTTCTGCTCTGTGCTAATGTCAAGGAAAGGCTTTTGTATTGTAAAGGCGCACCTCCGACAATTCTGCATCAGTATTGCAAAGAAGCAGGAACCATTTTAAGCCTAAAGAGTGAAAATGCCCCTGAGAGGCTCCACAGAAGCGATAAAAATCCTACATTGAATTTTACTCGCTGGCACTTTGACAAGCAAAATGCAATGTCCTCTGCGAAAGGAATTGTCACCACCCAAAGTATCTGCTCAGCCAAGCAGAAGAGGGAAGTTTTTACCTTCATCTTCATCTGCTGGTTTTCTTGGTAGCCCACATGGATCTTGTTTTGAAAGACTCCATGGTCCTTTTCCAGGGTGCCAATTTTTTCTCTCAGCTTTGCTGCCACTAAGCTGCTTCTTTCCTTCTCTGAAACTAGCTCCTAGGAGGGAAAAAATGATGCCTCACTTCTACAAGCAAACTTCAACAAATGCAACGGATGGACAAAGACAGAATGACAGCAAGAGCAGGTATCTGTACATCATTTTCTCTTAACATTAGGAACAGGAGTAAGGTTTTTAAGCCAAAGCCTTCAAGTTTTGGGAATGAGATTTGGAGGAAGGGGGGGGGGTACACGGGAATCAATTTTAAAGGTAAAGGTAAAGGTACCCCTTCCCGTACGGGCCAGTCTTGACAGACTCTAGGGTTGTGCGCCCATCTCACTCAAGAGGCCGGGGGCCAGCGCTGTCCGGAGACACTTCCGGGTCACGTGGCCAGTGTGACATCGCTGCTCTGGTGAGCCAGAGCCGCACACGGAAATGCCGTTTACCTTCCCACTAGTAAGTGGTCCCTATTTATCTACTTGCACCCGGGAGTGCTTTCGAACTGCTAGGTTCGAAAATTTTAAATTTTAAAGAGCACTAAATGGTTGGGCAATGGTTGAGTAGGAATGGCTGGAGGAGGAAAAATCATGATAGAGCTAAATATGGAAGCTGAGAGCAGAAAGATGACAATCTTGAAACTTAGTTTGTTGATTGTAAGCAGAAAGGGATTGGGGTTAGGAGAGTGTTGAGACGGTTATGCAGGTTTCCCTGATCCCTTGTCCTTACCCCATTGTAGCATTTTACTTACATTCCCTTCTCCCCTGTTGAAAAGATGGCAAAGGAAGCCAAACATCATAGACCCAAACTGGCGCACCTATGTGCCCTGTGAGCCACCGTACCTGTGAGAGCTGTTTGCACTGCTCCTTTGCAGTGGCAGCTTCTTCTTTTACAGCAGCAAGCAGTTTGTCCTTTTCTTGAAGCTGACGCAGGGCTGCTGCCGAGTCACCCTTACTGGCCTGCAACAAGCAAGAGCAAAACAATGAAAGGCAGGAAGAGCCAGGCTGGACTACAGTGGTACCTCTGGTTGCGAACGGGATCCGTTCCGGAGCCCCGTTCGCCACATGAGCAGAACGCAACCCGCATCTGCATATGTGCAGGTCGCCGCTTCTGCGCATGTCATCATTTTGAGTGTCTGCGCATGCGGCAAAACCCGAAAGTAAACCTTTCTGGTACTTCCGGGTCGCCACGGGACGCAAC
The DNA here is from genome assembly GCF_964188315.1 of Podarcis muralis. NCBI lineage: Eukaryota > Metazoa > Chordata > Lepidosauria > Squamata > Lacertidae > Podarcis > Podarcis muralis. The sequence continues at coordinate 7,719,195 of NC_135655.1, forward strand.
CTGAAAAGACGTAACCTGAACCGAACGTAACAAGAGGTATGACTGTATCCTGTATCATGACAGGAATGAGCCTCAGGCCTCAGGCTCACGTATGTCCCCTCTCCCCTTCTAGCACAGCCACAGCTAGGGTTTTTTTTTTAATCAACTACAGTTTAGCATTACATCCAAACCCAAAAAAGTGACTAATCATAACTATGGTCTGGCCCCGTTTAGGGAAGTTTTTTTAATGTTCTGTTGAAAGTCGCCCAGAGTGGCTGGGAAAACCCAGCCAGGTGGGCGGGGTAGAAATAATAAATTATTATTATTATTATTATTATTATTATTATTATTATTATTATTAACAAACCAGCTTCATAACCCATGGTTTGAAGCTTGGCTGTTTCAACAAACTGTGGTTAATCTTTATTACGTTTGCCAGTTTTCTGACAAGCTGCCATTAGTCAAAGATGGAAGAGAAAGGTTCCTTTGCAGCCGTGCCACAGGAGAGAACCTTCAGAAAATAACTTCTGAGGATCAATACTTATGACACCAGTGTCAGAAAAGGCACGAAGCATGTAGTGTGAGAACGACTGTCTTTATTCTAGTATTTATTTTGTATGCAAGGCTTCTAGGCCACCTTTCAGTAAATCTATCAGGATGGCACAAGAGAAGACAGTAAAAGCATCAGTATAAAATAATGATTAAAACTAGAAAGACTGATAGGTCGCAGAAGCAGTCCTTGCCCAGAAGTGTTAGCCTCAAGTGCTCTAGCAAACCCAACACCCTCCTTTCCAGTCAAGTGCTGTGACCCAAAGTAGCACTTACTTTCTGCAGAACATCCTGAATCACATTCGATTTCTCCTTCAGCAGCTCCACCACACTCAAGGCCTCCTCTTCTGTGAAGATCATATTCTTCATAGCCAAGAAAAAGTCCTTAAATTTTACCTCGGCGTTTTCTGCAATAAAACCCACCAGCAACATTTAACATACAGGGGCATGTTTGTTACAGGAACAATTCAATATTGTGCTGGCCAGGATGATGGGAGTTGTAGTCCACAGCTTCTGGGGGACACCAGGTTGAGGGAGTCTGATTTGTGGTCCACTATCAGAGAACATGCTCTCCATACCCAACAAGCTATTCAGGACCAGGGAACTGTGTTCTTTTATGGTACAGAATGTGACCCAAAAACTCCCCTCTTCACACATACAAACAAATCACACTGCAACCAGCCCAAAAATCCTCCACAAACACCATGCAATAGAATGAAATATCATGTAACTCCCCAAATCTCCCTCCCCTCTCTTTTCCCTCTACTGCACAATGTCCATTACAATAGTGTCTCATACTGAATTGTAAACGAACTGTGAAAAGACTACGAATTGCCAGTGGAGATGCTATTCATACTTTTCCTTGTTTAACTGTAACACAGGAAAATATTTAAGAAAAACTAGAATCATAGAATCATAGAGTTGGAATAGACCACAAGGGCCATCGAGTCCAACCCCCTGCCAAGCAGGAAACACCATCAGAGCACTCCTGACATATGGTTGTCAAGCCTCTGCTTAAAGACCTCCAAAGAAGGAGACTCCACCACACTCCTTGGCAGCAAATTCCACTGTCGAACAGCTCTTACTGTCAGGAAGTTCTTCCTAATGTTTAGGTGGAATCTTCTTTCTTGTAGTTTGGATCCATTGCTCTGTGTCCGCTTCTCTGGAGCAGCAGAAAACAACCTTTCTCCCTCCTCTATATGACATCCTTTTATATATTTGAACATGGCTATCATATCACCCCTTAACCTCCTCTTCTCCAGGCTAAACTAATTTTTAAAAATCCATGCAGGATTGTGTCAGTCCCAGATTACTGCTGGAGCAATGCAATAATGCCCTCTCTGGAACAACCACAGGCCTCTGCCCTAAAGCAAGGCAGTATCCAACCTTAAGCAAAGAGGCTAGCCCAATGTAAACATCACCAGGCCCTGACAAGGGGAAAGCTTAGCTCAAAGCAAGTGTCCTCAGAGCTCCCAGTAAAGACAGGAAAAACCTTTTCTGATGCCCCCCAAGAAGCAGCTTACTGATCTGCAGATGGGAGTGTTTCTAATTTGGGTCGGCAAATCCCAGGCCTCACAAGAAAAGAATGAGCTACATTTGGATAAGGCTACAGATTATGGGGAATGTCTAAAACTACAACCATCGGCCGCTATCTATCTTTCTTTTCTGTGCAGCCACTAAGCTCCGTTTTCCTTGCATACTTGAAATTAAACATCAATAATAATGGTAAGGTTGCAAATTATGGTATCAACAGCATAAGGAAGCCAGACGAGAGGAATGGGGAGTGGGGCAGGGGAAGGGGGAGCAGAGGCAACACCGGAAAAACTGTGGTGCGATTACCAATGTGCACGTTTGCCAGGTCTAGGCTTCGGAGCCAGCCACATGTTATGACTGCTGCAGGACACATCAATTTGTTACTGTTCACACAAGGGTCTTTTGCAAGAGATGTGTGTGTGTGTGTGTGTGTGTATACACAAGCTTTGCTTCATTCGCATTGCCTGCTAAAAGGATCCTGTGCCAAAAAGATTGGCCAATATGTCCTGCTGCAATTGTAACACGCAGGACTGCACTCAGTCCATATTATCTGCCACCCGCACCAATGCTCACATGTGCTTCTGGTACCATTTAAGCCAGTGTTTCCCAAACTGGGGTCTCCAGGACCATCATCCCTGACCACTGGTCTTGCTAGCTAGGGATGATGGGAGTTGTAGTCCAAAAACAGCTGGAGACCCAAGTTTGGGGAAAACTGATTTAACCAGTAGTAAAAACCTTCAGCAAAACCTGCTTTGTCTCTCATAGCTACAGCATTCAGCTAACTCAGAAGCGGGGAGAACCATTTTCATGCTGAGAGTCACATTTTCTTCTGAGCGACCTTCCAGGGTGGGGGCATGCGAAGGTGGGCGTGTCCAGAGGCAAAAGTGGGTGGGGCAATGGATGCAAATTTCACCTTTCTGATGTAGGCTAGTTCCTAGGTACACCCACCCCCTCTACCCTCCCATCCAGGCAAGCAAGTTCAAGGGCATATTCCAGCAAGGCAAACACACACAAGGAGAGGCCAAAGCAGGACTAGCAGTGAGTGCAGCCTGGTGAGAGCTCCTGGGGCCAGACAGATAGGCTTGGAGGGCCATACTGCCATCCAAGCCTCAGGTTTGCAACTCTACAGCTAACAAGATTCAAATGTCATTTAGAGAGGCACATCTGGTGGGGAAGGGGAAGAGGGCGACTGAGCGGAGCTAATTATATTGCAAGACTAAAACTCCGAAAGATTCCCTCTACTTCCTGCCCATTTACAGGAAATTGCACATCTGCCCACATCTCTCCTCAACCGTGAAGGAGAGAAACATGATGGAAAGGAAACCTCAGCTCTCGCCGCACTGACCGCGTTTCCACGCTCTGCAGCACAACCCCACAGGCCTCCCTTGGCCCTGCCAGGTCCTCGACCGCAGTACCTTTGTCAGTTTCATTCTTCAGCTTCTTGGAGTTGCTTTTCTGCAGCGCTCCAATCCCATCTTGTTTCACCAAGTCAGCCGCTTCTCTCTTTTCCCCTGCCAAGTTCTGGTCAGCATTATCCATCAAAGGGATATAAGTCGTTGCATGAATCAAAGGCTCGTCTACCAATGTCATGACTGGAGTTTTAAGGAACAAAGGGAACACAAGCAAAAGGTGCTTTAATTATTCAGAAATTTATCAGTTTTGACCTGGCAACGTATCACAAATCATGGTGTGTGTGTGTGCGCGTGCGTGTGTGTGCGCTCTTATGCACACAAGCTCTGTGCAAAAACCACAATGTGGGGAAAGCCATGAAGCCAGCCAATGCTTATTCCATCCTTATTTCAGACTTCATCATATATTGCAATGTTGAAAACCAGATCTCGACCAGCCCCAGCACACACTGCATCAGGGTAAGAAAACCCTAAAGGATTCCAGGTTATTTCAACTTTAATTAAGAATGGAGTAAGAACTTTGGCTCTCACTTTGTCATCAGAAGTCATTATGCAACACTACTAAAGATCACAGCTCACAATTTATTATGCAACACTGCTGGAGTTCATAGGTGGCATAGACCTGAGTGTAACCAAACACACACACACACACACACACACACACACACACACGGAAGAGAACAATTGAAAAGCTGTAATTGTAGAGTATGGCTGGGCAACCACATGGTTGTCAGATGTGGCACCATCAACGGAGACTGTGGAAAACCACAGTTCCAGCAGATGGTGCTGCAACCACCTTAAATATTCACCTTGCATCTTTCACCCACATAAGCAAGTCTAATAATCCAAGCAACAATTATTGCTTATGTGGCCAACATTAGCTGTACTTCCTCTTTGACCCCTTCGGGCTGCAGGGGTGGGAACAGAGCATGCCTGAACACTCCTTCCACCGACCCCATTCCTTGGGACTTGGACAACCTACAGCGACACAGCACAGTTCTTCTGACTGCACCAACAGGCCTTGATACAGGAACTGCCATCCACATCCACACCTAGGCACCAAGAGAACTAGTCATCAGAGTTCCCTTCCCCATTGCATAACCCTTCCATGCCTAGGCTTGCCATTCAGCACAGACGTCTCTTTCTCACCCACCCCTCAACCATTGGATGAAACTTTCTGAGTTTTTTCTAATCACATGATGTAGTATAGTTTCAAGGGTACAGGGTACAAGCTTTAGGGAAGTGGAAGATATGCCCAATGACACTACTTTTATTTTTTTAAAAAATGATTTGAAAGCATTAATTGAACCATACCAGTTCCTTATTCTGAGAGCTAGAGTTTTTCGGGGGGCGGGGTGTCCCTAATGCAGGGTTCAAACTCTTGCTCAGATGCTGCCTGTGTTCTCCAGCTGGCCTGTTTTTGGACTTAGCCAAGCCATGAGGTTGAAAGTCATTAGCAATTTGCAGGCTCATGGACTGCTGACTACTCTCAGTGCAAAGTGCTGGCCATTACCTTTAAAGCCTAATTGATTTGGAACCAGCACATTCACAAAAACCATCTCTCCCCATATGAATCTGTCACTCCACCAAGATTAACTGGGGAAACCCTTGTGCATATCCTGCCATCTCCCAGGATGCTGTTGGGTGGAACATGTGCAGCACCCAGGCTGTGAAACTCCCTGCCCAGGAGACTTAGCTGCCCTGCACAGTGAAGTTAATTCTGATGCCACTGGAAAATGTTTTTTCATTCTTACAGACTTTCAACCTGATCAGAGTTTGATTGCACTTAGTTGTTCTTGCTTGTTTTGTTTCAACACTTCTTACTGTTTCAAATTATAAATGTTGGACACATTGGGCATTTTTTAAAACAACAACAACCCGGAAAGCAGATCAGAAATGCTTTCACAGAATCAACAAATTGAAACCATGAAATGGACTTAAGAGCCCATGGTTTGAAGTTCCTTGTTAGTGGCAGGCAGCTATGGTTTGCCCAATTTGGATGTCACAGCAAACCATGGTCAGTCAGGGCAGGGGAGGAAAGGGAGAAGGAACTCTATGTGAGAGAAGGGGCGAACCACGCGGCAAGTCACAAACCAATACCATCTGGCCAATAACATCTGAACTAGGTTCCTCTGCACCCATGAGAACAAGTAACCTCACAGAGTAGCTGTTCCACATGGACTTGTTTCAGCCCCTTCAAGAGGATCACTTGAGCACACCTCCATGCCGCTCACCTTGACCAAGAGGACAACAAGAAGCAAAGATTGTGCACTGCTTGCTATTAAATCAGACATAGAGTTACTGCCTGAATTCTTGACATACCATTGCTTGACCCATGTGTCAAACCCTACTGCCTTGAGCGGTTTACAGGAAGACAGAATAAAGATTTCAGAGACAGATAAATACTGATGGACCGGAATCTGATGTTCATTTTTGTTACAAAAGTGACCTAGGCACATTCCTGAAAGGGAAAACAGTAACAGCAAAAGAAGAAAACACGGCCTGTCCTGAGCTTTAAAGCACTAAGAGCAGATATAGAGCAGATGTAAAGTTCTGCTTGCTAAGAAGTTTATTGTGAATAAAGCTTCATAGGGAAGCAGAGCCTGCTTCATCAGGTTGCATGAAATGATCAACTGGGTCAGTGTGGAATTGTGGTTGAGTAGAGAGTCCAGGGTTCTAAACCCCACTCAGTTGTGAGCAGCGGTCGAAATTCGGCAGGCACATTTTGCATCTGGCTCCTGGCCACTTGCGACCCAGTGAAGTTGCCCAGCCCCAGGGTGGCTCCTGGTGTCTCCAACCTCTGGAGCCACATGCCCGGGGATCCTCGGATCTTGCCTGTTTTCACACACTCACAACACACCCTGTAGAATTCTATCTGTGATATTTTATCTGCACAACCAGAATGAATTTCAGGAACCAAAAGTTTTTTCTCGAAAAATACGACTTTTGGGCCTTCTGGCTCCCAAATGCTAACTAGACATTCCGTTTGGCATCTAGCTTATATATCTGAGTTTCTAACACTAGTTGTGAAGCTCACTGGGACCTGTCACCCTCTATCAGTCTTAACTTACACTACAGGGGTAATAGGAGTATAAAATTGGAAGCAGCGGATAGAGAAGAGAGAGAATTATACAAGCTGCCTTGAGGTCCTTGGAGGAAAGGAAGAATAGAAACTTAAATAAATGAAACAATCACACTACACACATACATTTAAAAAAGTGTCATTCTGTAAATGTGCTTACATGCGTGTACATGCACACACAATCAATGCAGGGAGGAGCTGTTTTGTAATGTGACATCAAAAATGAGCACACACAGGGAAAGGAGAGAGAAAATGAAATGAGAACAGCAATAGCATATGTAAGTCTATCAATCAAAGTTAACAAGATCCCGTATGTATAGGTCAAAATGTCATTAGATTTAGATAGATCCAATAGAAACTTGGAAAATTATATTCTGAATCAGCCCTGACAAAATCACATCAAATATGTCAATGAACTCCCGTTCTGCAGCCTCAAGCTTAATCTGCCCCTAAAGACGTTTTGCTTGAGTAGAGCAACCTTGAGGTCAAAAGCAAAATGCCCTGGGAGACTGTACTGTTCACACACACAGCGAGGGGTTACAACAGGCTCTCTACTCCTTCCCCCTTCTGAATTGGCCTGGTGAGTACCCTATTTTCCCAAACATTTTTGAATAGTGTCTCGGAATGCAGAGAACAAATCCTGAAAATTAAACTCATGGAGGTTACTCCATCCCCACTGACGATGAAAGGATCTTAAAAGAAGAGCGAGAAAGAGAAATCTGTATATTACCATTATCTGTCTTTTGTTTCTTTGCAGAAACTTTCTTCTTGCCTGATACACTTTCTTGTTTTATCTCATGATGCAACAGGAGAGGGTCCTGCTTTTTAGTCGGGGACAAAAATGAATCAGTCTTGGCATCCTGGTCATCTATAAAAGACAAGACACATCAGGCTTTAGAGTGATCTAACATGGTATGTGTGCATGCATGTATTTAGACACTGTCAAGATAGACCTCAACATTCTGCCACACTCTAACATGACCAAGAAACGGAACACAGGCTGAGGCTATGCAAGGAGGAACAGCCTCAATTGTTAATGGTTGGGATCTCAAGATACAGGGGAATGGTATAAATGCTGAGCTCCATCGGTTTCCAAGTCTTCACCTTTACTTAATTATGAAATTGAATTCACCCCTGTAGGGAAGCCAGAAGGTACACACTGCAATTGGGAACAATGCAGAGGAAAATTTGCCCAGCACCCAAAAATGGGTGACTCCACTCAACAGGAAGCCTCCAAACAATTTTGTATGTTTTAAAATTCAATTGTAAATAATCTAGAGACTGTCCTGTGTTAGGTGCCATAGATTATATATACATATATACACCCACACCAAGGATGCTGTGTCACTGTGCCGAAGTGAGACACACTTACACACAAACATCAATAATAATACCATGATCCTTACAATATACAAGCTCTGTCTCCGTACATACCCTCTCCTATCATAATGACAAACATTTTGCTAATAATTAAAGAAACAGAAATAGTTTTAACTCTTATTTATCAGAAGCGCCTGTGCGGAAGGCTTTAAATATAGGCCAGCAGAAGAGTTAACACAGAACTGCAACCAAGAATGAATAGTGGATTAGTAATACCACAACTGTTTTTTGCTTTTGTTACTCTGAATATCTGGGTCTGGGGACAAGTTCTGAATAGCCCCAAAGCTTGCTTGGACCAACAGAATATGCCTGTTTTTGAAGCTGCATTCCACAGATATGAGGCAAAACTCTGCTCTAAGAACACCAGGAGGTGCAAAACTATCAGGGGTTCAGCCTCCCGATACAAGAGGTAGCAGGCAAACTTTTGCATGCCAATATGAAACTTTACATAGCAAAGCATTTCCTGAAATACCAAAGAGCCACTTCTTCATGGAAGTCATGGGGTTGTTGAGCAGCAAGGTCCATATCCTTATTCTACATCTGATTTTGAAACTAAGTTTTGCAAAACATTGCCTCACTTGTATTGTGCTCAGACCACAGAGCTGCTAAGACTCAGGTCTAGAGAGATTAGCCGTGAGAGAAGTTAACTACACTTCAGAATATTGAATCACTGCAGTATTTATTTTTTTAAAAAAGAAAGCCTGAAAACTGCAGCATATAGAGCATCTTGCAGCAGCAGCACCTCTGTAGCAATCATCAAATGTGCACATAAAGAAGCAGCACATTTTTATTGTAAAAATAAAGAGAAGAGAGATCAGGGTGGAAGGGGACTGGTAGAGAGATAACAATCTGGTATAATGCAAGAACATCAATCAATTGCAACAGAGGATGCTGGTGCAGAAGTAATCTGGAAATGAGGAAAGACTGCATGCTTTGGCGAGAACTTTTACGCTGAACCTGTGACACCAGCTAGCCTTCAAGCATACTGGAAAGTCTTTTACTAGATCTTAACAGTAGCGATCAAATTCAGGGTGAAGAAAGTGCCTCATGCTGAAAATATTCTCCACTCCTTTTACATTTCCGTCTTTGCTATCCTTAGATAAGACGGTGGCTTACTACAATACAGCACCAAAAAGTGTGGGATTTATTGGGTGGGGAGGAGAAATAAATGAGTCCAATTCTATGGAGGCAGCAGGAGTTAGCTAGCAGTTCCACCGGGGCTGAAAATAACCCCAAACCTCTTTTGGAAGCATTCTGCAACAGGACACTTAAGCTGCTTTCAGACAACCTGCTTATTGAGCCCAAAGTCTGCAGGAAGACTATATGACACCACATCACGGAATTAGTGCTATCACACACTTTCCAGAGCATTTCCAGATTAGTTTTCCTTATGGCAAAAGTGTCTAATTTGGGTGATGTGGGTTTGCTGTGCAAGAGTGCCAAACCCACTCTGATTGCACAGCCTGAATTTATCATCAATCAAGGCCATGTAAGTGTAAAACACTGACAGTCTGGAAGCACCCTTTGTATTTTAAACCAGGAGCAAAGCTTTACTTAGGGCAACGCTTGTGGAGGTGAGAGAAAGCAGTAAAGTTGTATTGTGCCATTTTGTATTTTAATCCATCCCAACAGCTTAGGAACCCGTGTTGGCTAAACCAAGCCCCTGCCCCCAAATTTTAGCATGAAGATACCTATTCCATTCTTCTGCTTCTTTTGTCCCGCCTTCTTCTTTGACCCAGCTCCATCGGACGGTGGGGTGGGCTGTTTCGTAACAGGTACTGGCTCCACTTTCTTCCCTCCAGACTTGGTGCTGTCCTGGTCTTTGGGTGCCTGCTCCTCTGGGCTCCCTTTACGTTTCTTCTCCTTCTTCTTCCTCTCTCGGAGGCCACTGGGGACCTCTGTCACACCCAAAGGGGCAGTAGGGATAGGCTCCTCTTCTGCCCCCAAAGCATCAGATAGCTTGAAATCTCGAGGGGCGCTCTCCGAGTCAGACTCGTGGAGGTTCCCATTCTGAGCCTCCTTCTTCTTGCTCTTCTTCTTCTCTGCCTTCTTTTTATCAGCCTTAGCAGGCGGAAACTTTAGGTCCCTCTTTTGTTTCGCGAGGGCTTCATCGTACAGAGTTTCCTTCATAAAAAGCCAGAAGAAGAGGAAGATGACGGCAATCACGACAGAGGGGACGAGGACAATGAAATAGGTCGACTCGTAGAATTCCATTGTGCTTTTCTTCACTACTGCCTATAAGAATAAATCTGCAAAGAAATAGAGAAAGATGTTAATAAGCAAACCTTAAGAAAACAATTTTTAAAGTCCATTTTTTAAAGAAGCAATACAGGAAGAAGAGGGATTCCTTAAAACATTAAAGGGAGCCATGACATGAAAACTATCAGTAGCGGACAAGGTTTTCTGACCAGAAGCTGCTCCTTGCTGGTGGTGCTTGGTTGGGAAAATGCTGGGCATCCTTCTGAATTTTTGCAGGTTATTTCCTAGGAGCACTTCTATGATGTTGTACACCATTTTCATTCTTTTAAATCCCCTCCAAAAATTGATGCCCACAAAATGCAAGGGAGGGAAGCAAATCCCTTTTGGTTCTTCCCCTACACCCAAGAACTTAGCACAAAAACCCCTGGACCAATTTGTTTGTAATTACGTTTCTTTAACCTAGGGAAATCTCTCTCTCACACACCTGAATGCTATTTTCAAACAAACTGGCAATGAGAGTCTTATCGTGGAATTTACAGCCCATTGTTTGCAAAGTTGGTTTGGAATGGGCGCTGCCCTCCTTTTTCCTCCTGTGGGCCAAAAGTAGAGGCCCCGCAGGCTGTGACGCTGCTCACATCTGACACACACCCAAGCTCAGAATGCACAGGCTTCCTTGTCCCCCATTCAAGTTCACACAGTTCAGGGCCATCTGGTGCCAAGACCAGCTACCCCCCAGGGCACAGCTCCAGAGAGATTGAAGAGCAACACTACTCAACAAGTCGGAAATGCAAAGTGCGGAAAAGTATCGGAATCCACAGCAAAGTTATGGGGGCAGCTTTAAATCCATAAGCTCAACCACACTCTCCAATGTTTAGAGATCAGGTGTGTCCCTGAACACACACACAGCAAACACGTCTCTGGGAATCTATAACCGGACAAGGCTTCCGGAAGCGCAGTCATCTCATGCTTTCAAGAAATGTGGGTGGTCTGCAGAATTTGCATGTCAATAATCACCAGAGAGTTTGATTCTGCTTCAAAGTGTTTAGCAAAACGAAACTTTTTACAGTCATTCCCTTCTTTTTATTTGTCTACAAACCATAACACCTCCACTCATAGGCATCTGCCCAACCCTAAAGATAGTCCAAGGTCCTTCTATGTATTTACAACCAACACATTCACACCCCTACATATCACACAGCTCAGAATATTCGAAGGGCTGCTTTCTTCCACGTGAATGCATCCCATTTACTGTGTTCATCTGAGGCCTGGCTCTGCCCTGGCAGATGGGCCTTTTGCTGGAATGAGGGGCAGGGCCCTCTCGGTTGCAACACCCCAGAGGTTGGCTCTCTCATTTATGCAGGTTTCTTTAGGCGACTTGTTAAAACTTTTAATGTTCTGGCATGCTTTGAGGGGCAGCTTTAAATTCCTCCCTGCTATTTGTTCTCAATTTTAATGCTCCGTTTTAAGACTTCAAATTGGAGGATTTGAATGTTGTGCACTCTCTTTGTGGATCCTTTCTCCAATAAAATAATGTATAAATAAGCCATGACAACTATTTATTTGCTTGCTGCTTTGAATCCAAAGGTACAATTTAAAAAGAGGATGTTTCCTTGTTGTCTGTACTTCCTGCAATCAACGTTTGGCTTTAGTGTCAAGGCAGAAAATTGTAATTAGAGCAGCCACTCTATTTTTTTTAAGGGGGGTATACAACTGAGAAAGTACACAATAGAAGTTTATATTAATTATATAATATTGGGGAAGAGTAAACACTCCTCTCTCTCCCATAATACTAAAACCCAGTAATGAGTTGATGTTCAGGGCAGAACTGATGGGTAATGAAGCACTTCTAATGAAGTGTAATGGAATTCACTTCAAGGTGTGGCTGCTGTGGCAACTAGCATCTTCGCTAACTTTTCAAAAAAGGATCAGACAGATTCACTGGAAACAACAGTTGATGACTCTATCAGCCAGAATCGCTAAATGGAACCTCGGTGTTGAAAGGAAGTACACCCCCCCCCCAAAACAATATTTAGTGTTGGGGACAAAAACTATTGCCTTCATGCTCAGCTTGTGAGGTCTGCTGGATGAGATATCTGGTCACTGCTGGGAAAGAAAGGGTGCTGGACTGGCTGAATATCTGTTCTGAAGATCCAACAAACCTCTTCTTAGGTTTTAAATCTGCCAGAACAGACATGGTTATTAGCAGTCCAATCACCAGTCCATTGGGCCCAGCAGCAGTTTTGTATGGTGGCAAGTCATGGAAGAGCTACTCTCTCCCAGCCACTCCTAGCTACTTGCAATTTAGGGTGTGGCCCCAGAATTTTTGCATGCCAACATATACCGCCCCAGATCTCTTGGGAAACCCATCTGTTGAAATTCTGGTTTTTCACCAGGAAGCAGAGGGAGGCCTAGGCACAATTTCAGTTATTTGGTTAGCCACCCACAAGGGTTCTTCTTAAAATACATTTTTTTGTAATAAATGTTATCAGGAATCTTATTTTGCTAGCCTCACTTAAAGGTGAAGGTTAAAGGGACCCCTGACCATTAGGTCCAGTCGTGACCGACTCTGAGGTTGTGGCGCTCACCTCGCTTTACTGGTTGAGGGAGCCGGGTCATGTGGCCAGCAGGACTAAGCCGCTTCTGGCGAACCAGAGCAGCGCACGGAAATGCCGTTTACCTTCCTGCTGGAGCTTGCACTTTGACGTGCTTTCGAACTGCTAGGTTGGCAGGAGCTGGGACTGAGCAACAGGAGCTCACCCCGTCACGGGGATTCAAACTGCCGACCTTCTGATCGGCAAGTCCTAGGCTCTGTGGTTTAACCCACAGCGCCACCCGCGTCCCTACTCACTTACTCAGGTTTTAAACTGCCCACCCTTGCAATATGTGGGCTCACTTCACCACCATTTCTACCATGTTTTTTCCAGAAGAGGCCAACCTTTTTACTGTAATATACAAAAAAGCAAGCAGGCAATATGGGCAGAAGACCTTGTGTGACAAGAGAGCACAAGGGGGTTACTGAGCCTATGCAATGCAATTGCATCAGACAGGCCCATGATCTGCCATTGTGCGGCAAAGCCTCACCTGCAATTCAGCAGGCCTTGCTCTGCAAAGCACTGCAGGGGTTTACAACTCCAAGACCTGGGACCGATACATAAAACAGTTGCTGAAGTCACATAATGAGTAGTGGCCCAACAATTCTGCTCACCTTGGCCTCTGGAGAAGGCACTACTCTGAGGAGGCTCGGCCTTCTGCTGCAGCTTAGGGAAAAGGTAGGCAGCAAGCTTCACCCCCCTAGTTGCGCTGAGATTTGGAGGGCACAAAAACTACATCTGGAGAAAGAGGCTACAGCTGGCTATCTGGGCACAGGGCGGATGAGGTGCTTCAAGAACACTGGCTGCCTGGTACCAAACAAGTCCCAGTTCAGGGTTTTAGAGTGGGGGGAGGAAAGGAGAGAGAAGGGTAGCAAAAGACCATCTTTGGATCTGCAGTGCTTTTAAGGCCCCCCCTGGAAGTCGGAGCCACAGTGCCTACTGGTTAGGCTTGACAATATGCCCAAATCACTGAGAATTTATTTTAATATTTTTTATACCTCACTTACCACTTTCTCTACGAAGCTAAAGACAGTTGGCTCGCCTGCCTCGCCCAACAGATATGGGAAATCAGCTGCTCTTGCAGAACAATACCCACTGCTGATCCACTTCACATATTTGGTTTGTGAAAACTGCTCCCAAGCACTGATGTGAAAGCTAAATGAACAGAGATTACAGTGGTACCTCGGGTTACATACGCTTCAGGTTACATACGCTTCAGGTTACAGACTCCACTAACCCAGAAATAGTGTTTCAGGTAAAGAAATTTGCTTCAGGATGAGAACAGAAATCGTGCTCCGGTGGCGCGGCAGCAGCAGGAGGCCCCATTAGCTAAAGTGGTGCTTCAGGTTAAAAACAGTTTCAGGTTAAGAACGGACCTCCGGAATGAATTAAGTACTTAACCCGAGGTACCACTGTATTGGTTCTTTGGTTGGGCCCTAACAGAGCTTCTATTCCAACCCTGCAGCTATGGGATTTGGAGGCCTACATTACAAGGAGAAGCAAGAGCTCCTTCATTGGAGGTTTTTAAGCAGTGGTTAGATGGGAGTCTGTCATGGATGCTTTAGTTGAGATTTCTGCATTGCAGGGGGTTGGACTAGATGACCCTTGGGGTCCTCTACAATTCTATGATTACAACCTGGGAGGTCTGAAACAGTTGTTTACATTTAGACAAACCTGAAAACTCAAGTTTTATACTATGGCAGGGGTCAGCAAACGTTTACAACAGGGGGCCGGTCCACTGTCTGTCAGACCTTGGGGGGGGCCTGGACTATATTTTTTTGGAGGGGGGATGAACAAATTCCTATGCCCCACAAATAACCCAGAGATGCATTTTAAATAAAAGGACACATTCTACACATGTAAAAACATGCTGATTCCTGGACCCTCCGTGGGTTGGATTTAAAAGGCGATTGGGTCACATCCGGCCCCTGGGCCTTAGTTTGCCTACCCATGTACTATGGCAACTCTGGGGGAAATTAATGGATGTTCATTATGGGCATCTAGAAAAGACATATTTTCAACCAGGCTTTTACATGTAATTGAGCGTGCAAGGTTTAGGTAAATATGATGAGTATTGTTGTTGCTATAATGGTAGTTTGTTATTTATTTATATATATAAGTGATGTAAGTGATGAAGGGTTTAAAAACAGAAGATGAAAATAAAGAATGGCACTAAGTTGAATCCTTTCTGTTCTCTGTGTAGGTCCCCCACTTCCACACAGTATATATTCCATGACACCAGAGGCTCCAGAACCTGAGAAGCACAGCTTTAAAGTACAAAACTATGTCTGCACAGACAACGCCCTGCTTTGCCCACAATCATCTCAATCTTAAGGAAATTGACAAAGGGGAGGCAACATACAGTGGCATGTTCCCAGGCAAGCTCAGCTTGCATTAAAAGGTAAAGGTACCCCTGCCCGTACAGGCCAGTCGTGTCCGACTCTAGGGTTGTGCGCCCATCTCACTTAAGAGGCCGGGGCCAGCGCTGTCCGCAGACACTTCCGGGTCACGTGGGCAGCGTGACAAGCTGCATCTGGCGAGCCAGCGCAGCACACGGAAACGCCGTTTACCTTCCCGCTAGTAAGCGGTCCCTATTTATCTACTTGCACCCGGGGGTGCTTTCGAACTGCTAGGTTGGCAGGCGCTGGGACCGAGCAGCAGGAGCGCACCCCGCTGCGGGGATTCGAACCGCCGACCTGATGATCGGCAAGTCCTAGGCGCTGAGGTTTTACCCACAGCGCCACCCACGTCCCTCAGCTTGCATTAGGCACAGATTAAATTTGGCACCAAATGCAAGCCTCTCTGCCATGGTGAGATCCAATGCCTACCAAGAGCACTAGATAGTCAATTATAAGATTTATTGGTGCTGAAATTGTTCCATGATTAGAAGAGAGAGACACACAAAAGCTCTCGCTGCAAATCCCCCAAATAAAATAAGGTAATTTTACTTTTGACAGAAAGAGTCTGCTGAATTTCTGCTAGTATCTGTTTGGTCCTTAACATCTCAGAGAGAAGCTTTAATGGAATACAGTTTTTAAGGGTTCTTCCTTCGGTTTGCTTTTAAACATAGAAAAAGACGACGGCAGACAGACAAGAGACTCACTCAAATCTTCTTGTTCTTCTCTCAATTAAACTGATCCAATGAAGCCATTTGCTGAACACAATAATCTCAGCCCTCCAAATATCCTCTAGGTAAATGCCTCCCATTCCAACCATACCAGGGACTCTGTACCATCTGGTGAGCTACCCTCAGATGTCATCAAGCTGTTATACTGACCTCGGTGCTCTGGTTCTGACTTGCAGTCTAGGCTCTGCAGCATAACCTGCAGATCTTGGTAGTTTAAGGAAGGGCAAGAACACATATAGCAGCTTTCCAGTGAAATTGAGAAGCTCTTGTAGAAGTCCACATCTGTGTTTGAAACTCCCATTGTTCTAGGTGCATTTTGCAACAGGGAATTTCTTTAGCATGAGCAGTTTCTGAGCTCTGGGCGCTAGTACTGCGGCTAAAATTTCAGATTAAAACTTCAGAGTGGAAGGAAAAGAGGACCTTTTTCTGCCTCCCCACTTCCAGCTACTAACTGAAGACTGGAGAAGAGATCCTCTTAAGAATATTTGCGGGGTGGGCAGTAGAAGGACTAGACCATGTAAAAAACGAACATAATATTTTAGCTGCAGTTCATTCATTTTTAGCTTTGTATTCTTGTTATAAGAAAAGCACGCCTAGACATTCTGTTGTTGGGCCCCATAACCTAGGTTTAAGGTGCCATTTAGCTCCTAGCTTTCATATCTCAGTTTCTAACGCTGGTCCACATGGAGCAGCTGTGCCAATTTATGCTCATCTCTGCATGCCTGAATTCCTTTCCCAACATTTTCACTTCCAATCCTATGCTAAGAGCTGTTTCCAGATGCATGGCTCCTAGTACTAATAATCGTGCTTCTTCCAATGTCACCCGCATTAAGAACTGCAAGTGGCTTTCAACATGGTGGAGGATAAGGCACTTATTCTGTGTCTTCACCCTCCTATATTCCATCCACACCTGTGGAAGGGAAACAGTTGCTATATAAGTGGAAAAGTCAAATTCACTTGAATAGTCATTTAAGGGAGAAAAATTCCAAGAGATTCTTAAAAAATAAAAACAATTTATTTAGTGCAAAGTAGATTCAGGGATGCGGGTGGCGCTGTGGGTTAAAGCACAGAGCCTAGGACTTGCCAATCAGAAGGTTGGCGGTTCGAATCCCCGTGACGGGGTGAGCTCCCGTTGCTCGGTCCCTGCTCCTGACAACCTAGCAGTTCGAAAGCACGTCAAAGTGCAAGTAGATAAATAGGTACCGCTCCGGCGGGAAGGTAAACGGCGTTTCCGTGCGCTGCTCTGGTTCGCCAGAAGCGGCTTAGTCATGCTGGCCACATGACCCGGAAGCTGTACGCCAGCTCCCTCAGCCAATAAAGCGAGATGAGTGCCGCAACACCAGAGTCGGTCACGACTGGACCTAATGGTCAGGGGTCCCTTTACCTTTGATATTCATTTATGCATGGCTTCCCATTATTATCCATGAAAGGCAAAAAATAATACCTGCACCCCCCAAAAAAGTGTTTTAATGTTTCTTTTGGGCTGGAAGTGTCGACTGGAAGAGTTTAAAAGCACTACTTAAGAGCACAATTAAACAAAAATAAACAGGGTGCCCTGCACAAAGGTTATAGTGAACATGTAGGGAGCTGTGAGCCTACCCTGTCCAACAGATCACTGCACACACCAAAACAACACCTCTTTAAAAAGATGTAGGTGCCCTTAGCATTACTCCTCTGTGGAGATATTGTGCAGCACAACCATTCTTCGCAAACATAATAAAGTAAATCACACCAAGAAAAAAAATACGGAAGTTGCACTGGGAAAGACACAAATGGACAACATTGTGCAGAGCCCCCATAAAAGGGGAGCAAGACATGGAGATTCCAGTCTAAAAAGACTGAAGCAATGACTGTCAATGGCATAAAATGCACTGGCAGATAACTCGAAGGAGAAGGAGGCAGCAACAGTATTCTCGTATATTATTTGGGGAGAGGACTCCACCCAGAATGAATGATTAAGCTTCTCTAAGAAGTGGAACATAGGGAGCTCCAGGTAGCCTGGTCATCATCTCTACCAATGGTAGCCAGAGTGGTGCGCTCTCTCCAGAGGTTGGACTCTCATTTGCATTATCCCTGACCACACAGGCTGGGGCTGGTGGGAGCTGGACGCCAACAACATCTTGAGAACATCACATTGTCTACCTCTGACCTACAACGACTTGCTGTGGCTCTCCAGGGTTTTAAACAGGAGCAATCCCCAGCCCAAGTCAGAGATGCCCGGCAATGAAACAGACTTTTTGCATGCAAGTCGTGTGTTCTACCACGAAGTCACAACCCTACCTCATTTCCTCCGTTTTTGTCACTCCCAAAGGCTTTCCAACTGCACTTCTTCCCCCTACCTCACACTGTTAAAGTGGTTTAAAGAAGACAAACACAGACTTGTGGGCTGTTATTATGGAAGAGTTGCAGGCGCCAGAATCAGGGGTCTGGGAATCCCCCCCCCCTCTTTTTTCCAATTCCATGAAGGAAGAGTAGAAAGGAGACATTCTTAGGCATCAGCATCAACTTTTCGATGTCTAGGATTTTTCCAAGCCTGGGAAGGAATGGAATTACACAGCTTCTTACAAAGATGGAATTCTGCTCAATTCTGCTGCTTTACCATCATCATACAGTAGGTGCAATTTATTCTGGCTGCAATGTTTTCGCAAAGGGAGGAAAGAATTGCCAACTCGGTCCAGGCACCATGCGAGCTTTGCAAGGCAGCTAACAGGAAGCTCGTTCTATGGTACTTCTAGGTTTCCAAGCCTACAAACATTATCAATGCATGCCTGAACTAAGAGCTCCAAAGAGCTCGAGGAAAAAGAAAAAGACTTCTGCACGGACAAGGGTCCTGGTCTCATTTATGTTCTTAAGCATTTCTTGACTGATATTCTTCCCTTTCGTGTTTCCTCCCATCCTAAACTTGACTATGATTCAGCAAGGGCTGACCTCAGCCACTGTAAGCTTAGCAATACTTCATAGAATCAGAGTTGAAAGGGATCTATTGCAACCTCCTGCAATGCAGAAATCTCAACTAAAGCACCCATGACAGACAGCCATCCAACTTCTGCTTTAAAACCTCCAAGGAGGGAGAGTCCACAACCTCCCAAGGGAGACTGTTCCACTTCAAGCCAGCTTGGCAGTAACACAGAGGAGATGATTCTATGGAGGGAGGAACATGGAAAGGGCTCAGGGAGCAGGAGCCATCAAGGAAGCAGCAACCCTCCTAATGTGAACTTCGAAGGCTTTTGCAAATACTGACCCAGTACATGTGGAGTAGTAATCCATGATGGAATGAGCATGAACTAAGCGTCAGGCTAAGGCCTCCCCATTCCCCTTGAATTCAGTTTCAAAGAATCTCAGCTTCATGTTAGGTAATAACCAGGGATCTTGGTAAATACGAACCATGGTTAACTGCTAAACAAACCAATTGGCTTGTTTAGCATCTAACCATTCCTGAAAGGAAGGGCCATGGCTCAGTAGTACAGCATCCGCTTTGCATGACGAATGCCCCACTTTCAATCCCTGGCATCCCCAGGTAGAGCTGGGAAAGATTCCAGCCTGAAATCCTGGAGAACCACAGCCAATCAACATTGACATGGCTGGGTCAGGTGGACCAATGGTCTGATTCACTATAAGGCAAGTTCAGCTGGTATAATAGCACCATCCTGGCTTATTTTATAAGTACCCCTTGTGAGGTTCTAGACCAGGGGTCTGCAACCTTTAAGACAAAAAGAGCCACTTGGACCCGTTTCCGAAGGGAAAAAAACCGGGAGCCGCAAAACCATTGCAACATTTAAAACAAATATAACACTGCATATATTGTTTCTTACCTTAATGTCCGATCTGACAGTGGGCAGGAAGGTGACGTCGGGACGGTGCGTGACTAACGCACGCACCGCCTCCATGCGACGTCACAGCCAGTACAGCGCCCGCCACAGTGGGGAGTGTTGGGGCGCACAATGCGCCTCCTCCCCTCGCTAGTATCCGCCCCGGAGCCGCGGCAAAGGTGTAAAAGAGCCACATGCGGCTCTGGAGCCGCGGGTTGCAGACCCCTGTTCTAGACCTAGGCAGCATGACAAAAGTAACTTGCAATATAGCAGAGCATTCCGTTTTGAGTGGTGATGAATTTAGACATGTTTATATTTAATTCAAGATCCATTATGAAGTTGGATTTATTTCAAAAGCCAGTTGGTTTAAATAAGATTATATTCTTCTATCCACCCAGGAGAAAGGACACACAGTTTTACAGAATCCATTTTAATGACAAAACTACACTTCAAAAATTAGCTTTGTAGCAGTTTAAAAGCAAATGGATAAGAACTTTGTTCTTAGCAGTAGTAATCTCGTCTCCAGTATACTAATCCACAGCTTTAGTAACTTGCTCACAATTTTTGTCCCCCTCCCAGCTTGTTATAACTTGTTGCGGTGATAAGACAGGTTCCAGTCATAACTTTAAATTATGTTGCCAGCTCTCTCTAAAAACAGCCATATCACTTCCTCAGTCATAACAAACAAACAAGGTGTTTTACATGTACAGAGGCTTTTCTCCATAAATACTCAAATCCACCACCAGCATTACATATGTATCTACTTAAATCAGGCAACTGCTTCTGCCATTTCCTATCTTACTCAGGAAGGAGGTTCCAATGCTTGTGGTGTCATAAATGTGGAGCTCTTGCTTCTAGCCATTACTATAATGATCCACTGTAATGAGAGGACGGTAAATTGTGACTTCTGACTTGACTTCAACTGGTAGGTTGGCCCAAACAGGGAAAGGTGACCTTGAAGGTATGCGTCCAAGGCTGAAAAGCTTAGAACCAGCACTTTGTATTTGCCCAAAAGCAAATTAGCAACCTGTGTAACTGGCCAGAGGAGGGGGGGAAATGTGAATGTACCCCAGCAATTGATATGTTTCAGAGTCTCCAGTGGTAGCCCCCAAAAGACCATATTGCAGTACAGTGGTACCTCACAAGACGAATGCCTCGCAAGACAAAAAACTCGCTAGACGAAAGGGTTTTTTGTTTTTTGAGCTGCTTCGCAAGACGATTTTCCCTATGGGCTTGCTTCGCAAGACGGAAATGTCTTGCAAGTTTGTTTCCTTTTTCTTAACACCGTTAATACAGTTGCGACTTGACTTAGAATCATAGAATTGGAATAGACCACAAGGGCCATCGAGTCCAACTCCCTGCCAAGCAGGGAACACCATCAGAGCACTCCTGACATATGGTTGTCAAGCCTCTGCTTAAAGACCTCCAAAGAAGGAGACTCCACCACACTCCTTGGCAGCAAATTCCACTGTCGAACAGCTCTTACTGTCAGGAAGTTCTTCCTAATGTTTAGGTGGAATCTTCTTTCTTGTAGACTTCGAGGAGCAACTCATAGAACGCGGTGTGGTAGCCTTGTTTGAGGTTTTTAAAGACTTTGGTATTTTTGAAGCTTTTCCAAAACTTTCCCGACACCGTGCTTCGCAAGACGAAAAAAATCGCAAGACGAGAAAACTCGCGGAACGAATTAATTTCGTCTTGCGAGGCACCACTGTAATCAACCCTTGAATGTCTTGTCCAACTACTCTTCAGATCCTGGCATGCAATTTTCACGTAAGTTATGTTTCAGGGATCGTGTCTAAAACCAAAATCATGTGTAGTCAAAATACACTGGGTTCAATGGGTTTCCCAAAGTCGCTTCTCCCAGAACCTTCATGTGTGTAAAGCTGGTAACTGTACAAGTTAAATGCACATACGTTGTGGGCTTACAGTACCTACCCTTGCTCACGCAAGCCTTGGGTTACCCTAGCAAATGATATAGACAGAAGGTGTTTGATTTGACCGGATGTGCAGCACCAGGATAAATCTGGGGGTTCCAAGGGTTATGCTGGAGGATTGTGCAAAGACTGAGCTGCCCATAACATACGTCTGAGAACAGAGCAGAGTCAACGTCCTTCATGCGAAACAATGACCAAATTTTAACCAGTGAGCAAGTAGGATGCACTGCATTCCTATCTTCCACATACATGCACAGAAAAATGCTGTTTGGCAAAGCTCCAAGGCCTTGGGATCAGGGGAGGGAGGGAAGAAAGGGAATAGCTGCAATTCTTACACTTACTAGCCAACACCACAGTACAATAATACCCTGGACAATTGTGAGTTCAGCTATTCTTCAGAGACAAGCCAGAGGGCTGGCTCAATTCTATGCACCACTAAAAAGAACATTCACCCTCTATTAACATCATTTCTTTAGATGAAGAAGAGAAAGGATGGAGGAATCAGTGTCCTCACTACTCCCGGATAAAAAGCACATGAATTTTAAAATCCACCTTGGGTCAGAACAGGATTCCATCTCTATAAAACCAATCTCACCTCTATACTGGGGTGGGGGGGGAGCTTGAAAAGAGCAGTGTATGTGTGAGAGCTCTGTGCTTTTTTTGGTAGAACATAAGCTACTAAGAGTTGTTAGCAGGAATACGGCAGAGGAAGTTATGAGTAGTGAACATATTTCTCCAAGTGCCAGACGAGAACAGAAATTTCAGTGAGAGCAGATGCCCACGTAGGTGGAGGGTTTCCCCCAACCTGCAGCCTATAAACATCCTATCCACCCTATGGGCTGCCTGAACAAGAGTTTCCTGTGCTTTTTGTCTAGCATTTTAACACTAAACTGGCCGGTTCCTGTATGCGTCCCAAAGCTCCCCTAAGCAGCTTGACCAGGAAAATGCTGCATGCCTATTCAGCACACCTCCAGATCTCTCACTACTATCCCAAGTGCCTCCTCCCCCCCAAAAAAAACAACACCCCTGTTATTCAGAGGCATATTGCTCTTGGACCTGAAGGTTCTATACAGATGCTATAACTATACATCAATCTGATCTAGAAGGGCTGCTCTTATGTTTTTCAGTCTTCATATCCTGCCCCCCCTCAAAAGTAATAATAATAATAATAATAATAATAATAATAATAATAATAATAATAATTTATTATTTATACCCCGCCCATCTGGCTGGGCCTCCCCAGCCACTCTGGGCGGCTTCCATAGAAACCAAAAAGACAGTAAAATATCACACGTTAAAAACTTCCCTGAACAGGGCTGCCTTAAGATGTCTTCTGAATGTCAGGTAATTGTTTATCGCTTTGACATCTGCTGGAAGGGCGTTCCACAGGGCGGGCGCCACTACCGAGAAGGCCCTCTGCCTGGTTCCCTGTAGCTTTGCTTCTTGCAATGAGGGAACTGCCAGAAGGCCCTCGGTGCTGGACCTCAGCGTCCGGGCAGAATGATGGGGGTGGAGACGCTCCTTCAGGTATACTGGACCGAGGCCGTTTAGAGGCTTTAAAGGTCAGCACCAACACTTTGAATTGTGCTCGGAAACGTACTGGGAGCCAATGTAGGTCTTTCAAGACCGGTCTCGGCGGCCGCCCCCAGTCACCAGTCTAGCTGCCGCATTCTGGATTAGTTGTAGTTTCCGAGTCACCTTCAAAGTATACTTTAAATCAAAGACATGTTTGCATACAGTTGTATGGGTGGGTTCATTGGTGTATTTTTTTAAACAGCAGCAGCAGGGGCTCCCTGATTCATGCTTCGTTCCCAACAAAAATCAAGCACAGCATGGCCCTGATCCAAATGTTTCTTCCCCCTCCCCAGCTGCAGCTCCTATTTAAAAACCACACGCACATACACAAAGATGCATGTAGTCTGGTCCCAAGCATGCAGAGATGGGAGAGACATCACACCTCCCTAGACTTGTAACTGACGCAGAATGATATTGAGCTCCATCTTGAAGGACCGCCATAATCTGAGGCTGGGGGGGAAAGAGGAGGAAGCGATTAAGAAGAATTCTAAACTGGAAACTGAAGTCTGCCTGGTGAAGCATACTCCTATGTTTTGACATAACAAAACAAAACGGAAAAAAGATGTTATGAAGTACTTCAGGTTCCTGAAACAAAACCTCAAGGGAGCTAGCAATCTGGAAACCCAAACAGGCCTTCAACCTAAAGCCGCACATCACAGCGACCCGGTAACATTTTGTCTGTTATTTCTATTCAGTCTTCTGTTCACACATACAAAGAGGCTGTGCAGCTGACGAAGAAAAACGCTTCGTTAACCTTCCGCAGATTCAATAGCCCTATTGTTAAGTAGGAGGAATGAAAGGAGTTACTGATAGTGTGGAACTGAAGGAGGAACGACCCATTCCAACCTCGCAAATTAGTCTGAAGAGGGTATCTCTACACACATGCCAAAGTATGTTCAGCAAAAGCTGTAGGCATCAGTAATCAGACACATACCAA